>NC_046984.1:3314633-3662967 GCF_009769545.1 Cyclopterus lumpus | reverse complement strand
ATTGCTATGTCGTGTACTTTTCTTTTACTCTAAATTTAGGATGAACTGATTATGCTTCTGAACATCAAAGTTGACCCTTTTGCAAATATAATTAAGCTGTGGTTTTGGATTTCGTTTTACTGTTTATGCCTCTGTTATTCAATTACTACAGTGCATTAACCAGACTAGCAATAATGTTGAAAACCCAGAAGGCTGTTTAATGGTCTGATTCACCTAAACTTGAGCTCTATCCCCTCTGAAAGTCGTTTCGTTACCAAGCAACATATATGTCCCGAAACGGCATGTAACTCGTACTATCGAGTAGTATTCTTAATGTACAAACTAACTCTTGATTCAATGTGTGAGTGGTGCTAAGTCAACTTTTCATTTAAACCTTTATCCCATTTTGCAGGTCCCTCCCTTCCCCTCTCCGCACTGCGTCTCCTAATCCCGCCGATTCGGCTGGTCTCCGCAGCCATCTGGCAGACGGTGGAGCAGAAAATAGTGTTGGACTATGGGCTGCTTGAGGAGTTTGTGTTCATGGTCACAGAGATGGTTCCTCAACTCCTCTCCACGAGGCAGCGGGCAGAACTCATTTTGGGTCTCAGAGCACGGGTGAGGAGGAGCTGAAATTGTCGTTAAAAAAAAAGAAGGATGACATTCCCTGTAAAATCAGTAAATTCTTACAAGTAACGTGGTGTGTTTGAGGCCCAAAATGATCCTTTCATTTGGGCTTTGATCCTCGCAGTGCGTGCAAGCTGAACATTGTTCATAATCGTTCACTTGCATACTCTTAATCTTTTGCACAAATATTCTCCTTTAGTAGTTGTTGTTTTTTTCCATACAACCCTCTCTGTAAGAATAGTTGTTTCTCAGCTCCCGTTGTTTTTGTTTTGCGTTACTTTGTTGGGGCTGTATCCAGCGCCGCCTCTTCACAACGACTCGCAGCCTCTGCTTTCTCGCACGGAACGCTAGAAGTCTGGTCACTGAGTCGAGCTCTGTCTCAAGATGTCAATCGGCAGGTTGTCACAGTTGCACCAGGACTGTCTTTAGATAAAGCACTCGGGTGTTGCATGTGAATTCAGTTTCCAGTCAGTGTGACATGTTCATTAATCCCAGAAACGGTGGTTATTCCGGCCCTGGGCTGCATCCCATGTTCATTACATTGCAGCTGATCCTGGAGCTGTGTCGCTGCGAGGAGACCGCAGAGCCCCATATTATTCAGCCACATCTGGACCGAATGCAGAACCTCAGATCTCTGTGGAATGTGGAGGTGAGTTTAAACCTTTGTTGTTTGGGTTTTTCAAATTGTGTAGTTTTGGCAGTAATCATCTGCAGTCCTAAAGCGCTTGCTTTTAACGTGTTTTTGTCTGCTATTTCAAACTTTTCTCTTTTTTTTGCAGGCAGATAATGCAGAGCAAGAAGTATCTGACTCGCAATTCATGGGCCTTGTCCAAAATCTGCTGAGAGATCCTGAGGAGAGAAGAAACTTCTTCCAGGTAATTTTAGTTTCGGGGAATTGATGAAGTTTACATCTCGCAGGGAACGCTTGTACTGTTTTGTGATGCACTCCTGTTTGCCCAGTAATTGAGAAGTCAAGATACGCATGGGACGCTCAGATATTTGCCATTTTATCTATTCCTTTGTTCCAGGATGTTTTCCCAGGAGACTTTGGCCCCACATACGACAAAGCAATCCAAACGCTAATGTGGCTGTTTCTGTCCAGACTCGAAAAAGTCCTTCCCACCCAAACTCTCCAACAGGTAGACTTCAATATCAATTCAACAATAGGATAGTATTTTCTATCTCTGCTTTTATATTCCCCTTTTAAATTTATCACTGCAGTGTGTTTTGACATCTCCTTAAAATGCCAGATGTGTCTCTTCATATGTGTATGAACAAAGGAATCCGTCCTCATATTTGACTGGTTTTGTTTCTGCCAGATCGCATCTCTGATCAGCGATACCTCCTCGGTTCTGAACGAATGCATGGAGACTTTGGCTCAACCTCAGGAGCTGAAAGCCTTGCTGGACACTCAGAAGGACCTCGGCCAATTAGAGGATATTGGTGATTATTATAAACACTCGCTGTCACGCTTTTGTTTGTTCCATAAACTAAAAACAATATTGCACAGTAACATACCCCAAATCACTTATTTTGCATTCACCATAAGTGTTTGTCAGTAGCAACATTTGTGTTTATATATATATATATATATATATATATATATATATATATATATATATATATATATATATATATATATATATATGTGTGTGTGTGTGTATATGTGTATATATATATATATATATATACACAAACACACATTTTATATATATATATATATATATATATATATATATATATATATATATATATATATATTGAATGTCTATTAAAATGACAAATACAACCGACTCAATACCTTTTTTTTTAATCGCCTTGTTTTCAGAATCTTACATTGTGGACAGTGGCATCTTGTCAGCCCTGTGTCTCCCTCCTGTGGAAAGAGTTGTGATCGTCAACGAGCAGACAGAAACCGATGCAGAGAGCGGACTCATGTACACTGTGTGCACCGAGATGGAGGTGGAGTCCGAGAATAAAGACGTGTATGCGGAGGGGACCGGTAACTCCGGCGAGGACGCACAAACCCAGTGGTGTGCTCTCAGCAGCGGGGTGAAAGCCGAAATGGACACAGTGGTGGTCACGGACCCCGTCGAAGGCCCCGACCCCAGTGAGAGCGAGATGGCGGACGATCACAACTACGACCAATCCGGGACGTTGATGATCGGGGTGGACGGCCAGGTGACGGTGCTCGATGACGCCGAGAAGAAGCCAAACCGGCGCGGGAGGAAAAAGAAACGGCCCGACGACGAAGACTTCGAAGTGCAAGGCAGAGCGAGGGGCAAGCAGGAGGACCCCGATTTTGAGGTCACGTGGGAAAGACCGGTGCGGAAGAACCGCGGACTCAAGATGAAGCGGTACCTGTCGCAGTGGAGGAGATCGGGAAAGACGCAGGACAGCAATGCTACCAACAGTAGCCCTGAGAAGTGTACCGGGTCCCAGGCCCCGACCAAAAGCAACGACCTAGACGAGAGAACGTGCAAAGTGTGCGGCGTGGTGGTGAGCCGTGCAAAGTTCTTGGAGCGGCACATGAATCGTCACTCGGAGGAGCTGCCCTTTTCTTGTCCTTCGTGTAAAAGGTTTTACAAGAGCTTGCGTTACTTGCAGCAACATCGATGTCCGAATCAGACAAAGGGGAAGCCCGGCAGGAAAGCTAAGGGACGCAGCGAAGAGGCCACAGCGGGTGAGGGTGAACAGTCATCCAGCGGGGCTCCTGGCGAAGAAACCCTTGAGGAGCAGCCCGACGCGGACCTGGACCCCGATTGCGCAACCGACGCGGAGGGGACTTCCAAAGAATCAGGCCAGAAAAGCCCAGAAGAAAACAAAAGCGTGCTCGAGGGTCCGTTCTACTGTCCTCACTGCAGCGTTGAGTTTAAGTGCAAACAGACTTTCAGGTTCCATCTGAGAAACATCTGCTACAACGAGCAGCAGGTGGACCCGGAGCAGCCGGAGGACGTGAAGCACTGTTTCCGGTGCAACGACTGCGACAAGGCGTTCAAGTACAAGTCGACGCTGGAATCCCACAAGCAGACGCACAACCCGCTCTACTGCGAGGTGTGCATGAAGCTTGTGCGCGACCCGGAGGCGCTGGCGATGCACAAGGAATCGCACACGCCGTTTCAGTGTAACCGGTGCGAGGAGAACTTCCCCGTGTTCAAGGCCCTCCACAAGCACTATATCGACGTCCACAACCCCACCGAGCCTTTTACCTGCACCCACTGCCTGACGACCTTTGCCAGTCTGAAGCGCTTCATCCGACACGAGTGGAAACACACCGGCTACCAACCGTTCCAGTGCCCCCACTGCAGCAAGCGGTTCCGGTCGTACTCCGACCTCGTGGAGCACCAGAAAAAACACACCAAGGCGTATCCGTTCCTCTGCTGGGAGTGTGGCAAGAAGTTCCGGCATGGCGTCACTCTGACGAGGCACGTGGAACGCGTGCACCACTCCGGCGAGCCCATGTCGGAGAAGCCTGTGCCGACCTTTACCTGCGCGCAGTGCGGGAAGACCTTCACGTCCAGGAGGTGCCTCCTGAAGCATGACAACTTCCACCACAAAGGGCTGCGTTTCCCGTGCGAGTTCTGCGGGAAGGGGTTCTTCGGCAAGGACGCCTTGGTGAGGCACACTCTGATTCACACGGGCGAACGGCCATTCAAGTGCGACGACTGCGACAAGTCCTTCAGGTCCGCCGCGGAGTTAAAGATACACCGGCGGTACCATACGGGGGAGCGGCCCTTCAAGTGCAACGTCTGTGAAAAGGGTTTCGTCCAGTCCTGCTTCCTCACCTTGCATATGCGCACCCACACAGGAGAGAGACCGTATGTTTGTACCGTGTGCAGCAAGGGCTTCTCAAGCTTGCATGGCTTAAAGCGACACAGGAGACTCGTTCACGCGTAGTTAATGTTGGCGCGATACTAACTCGCACGGGGGTTCTGTTCTGTTTGACGGTCCCCTAGTGAAGGGGGTCGGGCATCGGTCCGGTTTTGAGGAACTGTTAGGTGCATCAGCCGTGCGGATGTTGACTGAGATGGCGGGATTGAAACCGGGTGTTCCAGTAGAAGGACGTTTTCCTTAATGTCAGCCACGTTGCTGTCACGGCGTGAGTTGTTGGGAACTGTGTAATTGTATAGTGCATTATAAAAAAAATGTAAAAAAGAATGTACTTTTTTGTATTTTTTACAGAAATGTTTGCTGTAGTTCTACATAATATTTGTATGTATAAACGATATAATCCTTGATTCTTTTGGGAATTTACTTTTCTTTAATAAATTGAACATTTGATTCCAAGTGGCATTCGATTTGCTCAGTCGTGAAGTTATTCGAATGATTTTTAAGGGTTGCTTGAACATTGTTTTTTGTTGATTTGATGCAGAGAGGGAGTATAGCATTGAAAAACATGTTTCTACAGTGTATGCTAACAACTAAATAGATTCTGTTTAACATGAAATATAATGGCATTTGGTAAAATAGTGTAACCATATATTATTGTATCCTTGCATATGAATGTTGGGGTTACTAAATTGCATATCTGCAATTGTCAACCACTAGATGGCCATTAATTAGGTTTGGGCTATTATGTGTGGAACAATGGAAGAACGGCAGCTGCCTGGTCAGCGAGCTACCAGAACCAGGTTTTGTTTTGATCTTCATGCCTTTTTCCTGCTCGACACATATTGACATGTCACAGTAGGAAACGCATAAATAATACATTTGTTGATGGCTCAGTTTCCATTGGGCTCCTTCATGGTATTGTTCATTGCCAACTGGCACACTTGAGTAGTATTGTTGTGCATGTTATCGGGAACACCTGTAACTGCAACAAGTCCAACTGCTCCGGTGCGCTGGTAAAAAGCCCAATTTACTGTAAAACAGTTAGACAAAAGGTTTGGATTGAGCTTCTCAGGAAGGACATTGAATCTGCACCTGACATCTATATTTGTTTGTCAGTCTGAGAACCCAACTCGCAAGTCTGTTGTAGTGGATTTGCAGGGGCTCAGTACAGGTGTGTGTGTATGTGTATATATATATTATTACAACCCGGTTTAGAGACAGCAACATGGATGGGAGGCGAGACAAGTTAAAAACGATTGTCATTTATTTAAAGAATAACACATAATAAATAAACAAATAAGCTGTTGTGTCCGCCACAGTAGAGCAGACAGCCAATCAAGGGAGCCTTTTTCCAGGCTCAAATGTGGCTCATCAGCTGAAAGAAACCCCAAAGCAAACAGGACCCAGACACCTAGTGGAAGGGAGGGGTCGTCACTATATATATATATATATGTATGTATATATATATATATATATATATATATATATATATATATATGCTTGTATAATATTGCCAATACTTTGATTATTAGAGCCCATTATTGGTGCTGGAAAGTTTGATTGCAAAAACAAATACCTTCTTGACTAAATTACATACATATATCAATTTACTGAAAATATAAAACACTAGGTCTCGGTAAAACATATTCACCCCAGATGGGACTCGAACCCACAATCCCTGGCTTAGGAGGCCAGTGCCTTATCCATTAGGCCACTGGGGCTGTATAGCAGGGTTTGATGCATGGTCAGAATTAGTACAATACATCAAGTCTGATTGACGCCTCGTACATTAGACTGGTTTATATCGCACGTATGTTCGCGTGACTCACAGTGATATGCCACGTCACTAAACGACGAAAGCTCTCTTACTTTTTAAAAACGCTGGAAAATCAAACTTTTCATGCGACTCGGTCACAGCAACACTGGTGTTACACTTACCAAATCATCTCTGTTATTAAGCATGACGATAAACTATGGTCGACAGGAAACGTTAATCCAATCATCGATTAAAAACCCTTCCTTGATCAGTGCTGGTCTCAACAGCATTGAATTACCTTCACTGTATGTTAAACACATTACACAGATACTATTTAACGATTTCAGTGTTAAATATTTGCTCAAATAGCGTTACGTTCCCGGAGTGCCCCGTAAACTCCCCCGGTTGACTGGGGACAGCGCTCTCCCGGCAGGAGCCGCAGTTGTTTTCCTGCTCTCTGCCCAGCAGACTCCGAAGGAATGGTAGCGTTAGCCGGTTAGCTCTTCAGGCAGCAGCTGTAGGATTTACGTTATTTGGCTTTCGGTTGTTGTGTTAAAATAATGAATCTACTACCGTCTAATCCTCACGGGAACGGGCTCCTTTATGCTGGATTTAACCAGGACAATGGTAAGAAGTGGCGCTGTAATATGGTTGGGTTTGTCAAATGGAAATTGGCAGCGCCGTTAATGCTAAGCTAGCGTTGCTAAACTGAAGACTTCCCAGAACATAAATTAAGCATAACCTTACATAACAATAGCTTGTTATTGTTCTTTTCATTGTACTGGTACTCGTACATAATGCTGATGTGTGGTAGTCGCTCTAAAAACAGCAGCGTTGAGTTAATGTTCGCTTTACCTGGCCAGCTAACGTTATGTCAGCTAACGTAACGTTAGCTTGTTTTGTTCGTTTCAGCCAACACATATTTCAGCTAACGTTAGCCAAACGCTATTAGAGCGACGTGACACTGGTTATTAAGTGAGGCACAAGCGTGTGGTTAAAGTGTAGGTCCTCGAATAACGGGGATAAACAGTTACTTAAGCTAAAAGCAACGCTGCTGTTAGCTGAATGTCCACAACGGCGACTGCCAGTGGTAACTAGCTAGAGAACCGTCTGCTACGCTAAGTTTGACAGGTATCACCGCGTTATTTGGGCTCATGTCATGTCTGCTGACGCCCAGTATTTTTCTTAGATTTCCCAGTTGTCAGACGTAAATATATAATTCCCTTAGTAAAGCCTCCTTTCTCCCCACCCACACACATTTCCACGGGCCGTAGATGAAGTTGTTTTAACGTAACATATATGTGATGCTCTTAACGTTGCCAGCTAGCGTTGCGTTAGCTTTGTCAGAAACTAGCTGTAGTTTAAGGTTATAAAGGAAACGTGCACGTGACCCATTGAAGAACGGGCGCTAGCTGTAGCACCCAACATCGCTGTCGTCACATGTCAACATACGGTGTGCCAGTTTTACAGGCATTCCCTCGGGCGCGTCATTTCCATGCCGTGTGTCAACTCTGTCTCTCTTATCGCTGACGTGTTGTCCCAATGCCGCCGACATTAATGATTCCACTTGAAAAGCTGCGTGTAAACCGCTCCGGACATGACAACAAGTGTTGATGTGTGTGTCTTTCCCAGGATGCTTTGCCTGTGGAATGGAGAACGGGTTCCGTGTGTACAACACCGATCCTCTCAAAGAGAAGGAGAAACAAGGTAACGAGCTTGGTCGACGTTTAACATTGGGTGAACATTATTTTTCATATTGATATTTAAAGCAACATTATTGTTCAAATTGTAAACGCATGGAAAAAGTGTGACACTGCAGACTTCCTGGATCACACTTCCATACACAGAAGATGTATTAAACCGTGGGACTGATGTTCCCCTACCAGGGGTCCAGCAACATTAGTGAATTGTAAACTTTGCTTTTGTAATTACATTGATAGTAATTTAGATGTCGCTCATATCATTCTCAACGGATATTGCTAACTTGCAGAATTGCGCCAATCAATAGAAGTTACCTGGATAAAACTAAATTATCAAAATAATTTTCTGTGTATCCCCATATCATCTCGCTTTAATTTGGCCATTCGTTGAACAATAACGGGAGGGGGAACTTGAATTCATGTATTTATTAGGAATTTTAATTTTTATATACATTTTAATGTATATATGATTCATATACTTTACTTGTGCTTATGTATGCTACAAATGCCAAATGTACTGGGGTAGTACTGTGAAAATTAAGTCGTTTGAATACAATCACCATGTATGAAAAACTAGCATTAGGCCCTGATCAGACACTTTGGTGGGGGGGGTGCATTTTGCCAGATGTCAAATTTGTGCGGTACTTTTGGGTCCCTTGTTTACATTAATTTAAACTGTACTATGAACTATTAGGTAGCGTCGACTTTAGGGTTTGTGTCAAGCTAAGAAGAAAGTCTGCTCTGGGTTTTTTTGTTGCTGAAATAAGTCAAACCAACTAATTCTGCTGCACAGAGGAACCAAGTATTGTGACAGAATTTAAACTTCTTTAACATGCAGGGATATAAACTTTGCCCACACACACACACAGAGGAGAATCACATGACCTTCTCCAGAGATACATTTTCTAACTCAGGAAGAACTGGTCATGTTCTAGCTCACAGGAAGTGTTGCTGCTGAGATGTGAGGGAGAGGATTTCTTGAGGTCTGTTGTGGGATGGCTGTGCCATTAGATATGAAAAAGCAGAGCTTCTAAGAAGCAGTGGGCTGCCTTCTTTTACAGTAACAGCTTATTGTTATTGATGTTCACCACCAATGACGTTGACTTTCAGAGTTCCTGGAGGGCGGGGTTGGCCACGTGGAGATGCTGTTTAGGTGTAACTATTTAGCATTAGTGGGAGGAGGAAAGAAGCCAAAGTACCCAACCAACAAAGGTACGTTTTGTCTACATAAGTTAGCAATGTTCATTGTTTTGGGTGTTTTTTAATTTTTTTGTATCCCTGTAGGGTTTATACTGCACTTAAGCCAGTTTTTTTTGTACTGGTAAATTACGGCGTGTATTCCATTTTATGGGGGTCTGCAGATTGTTTCTTTTCCTGCAGTGGGCAGGGATGTTAGTTTGAAAAAAAATCAAAAAGACGGCAATTACTGCTTGCCACAGTAAAGGAATTAAGGAACCTCATAGAGGGCGACAGTTCATTATCAATACTTTAAAGTAGCTTCAAACCAGTTACCGGCTGACTCAGACCTCCGCTGAGGTTGAAGGTGGGCCGGAGCTTTGACGGGAACTTATTAGGTCACCAATCTACAACTTATCATTCTGATTGGTTGATGTGCCGGTAGACTGTCACACCCAAACCGGTTCCACAACACAGTCGTGAGGAGAGGTCTAATCTGCCAGGTTAACTGCAAACAGCTGTGGGTGTTCAGAGGCTTTCACAGAATGAGTCATTTTTCATTGGGCAATTTTTCTGCTGCTTATGCAGGTCCAGGCCATGTTCAGTTATTGAATCGTATCATTATAAATTATTGTTCTACACTGCCATGAAATTCAAACGATAATAATAAAATGACACATTTCTGTAGGTCATACACTCCTACTGATTTAATTGATAAGTATCATACTTTGGTCCGTGTGATGGTGACTAAATATGCCCGCTACCACTTTTGCTATATTTAATTCATGTGTTGTTTTTTTGGCGGTGCTCTAGTGATGATCTGGGATGACCTGAAGAAGAAGACGGTAATTGAGATTGAGTTCTCAACAGAAGTCAAGGCGGTGAAGCTGCGGCGGGACAGGTAAAAAGTCCTACTTTTTGACAGTTGCAAAATAAGTGTTGCGTAATAATGCACGAGTGGGTGGATGGGAGATTCCTTGGTGTTTTAGAGATCTCCTGTGTCGACAGGCATCCAAAACGCTTCCCAATGTGTTCCTTGACTTAATCATACAGCAGTACCTTGTTAATGAGATGGGGTGCACGCTCTGATGCAGTGACAGAGCAGCCATACAAGAGCTTTGCTTGGTATGAATTGATCTACGTAGTAGAGTCTTTGACATTTAGTTTAGTTTTAAATGCAGCCTGTGTGTTGGTTCTCCTTTGGTCTCAGGATCGTGGTGGTCCTGGACTCGATGATCAAGGTCTTCACCTTCACCCACAACCCCCATCAGCTGCATGTGTTTGAGACCTGCTATAACCCCAAAGGTCAGTCTCCTATTCTGCTCTATATTCCGATGCCAGAACTAATACCAGGACCCTGAAAGTGATGCTAATAGATGAGCAACGTTCTCCCCTTTTGTTCTCCTCAGGTCTATGCGTGCTATGTCCCAACAGCAACAACTCCCTGCTGGCGTTCCCGGGGACTCACTCGGGCCACGTGCAGATTGTGGACCTGGCTAACACAGAGAAGCCCCCTGTTGACATCCCCGCCCATGAGGGGGCGCTGTGCTGCATTGCTCTCAACCTGCAGGGCACGAGAATAGCTACGGCATCGGAGAAAGTGAGCCGGAGGCCAATTTTGCGCTCGCCGTGTCTTTTTGTTGTTGTTGCCGCCTCGTCACTGATCCATGTTGTGTTTCTGCAGGGGACCCTCATTAGAATATTCGACACATCCGCGGGCCAGCTCATACAGGAGCTACGGCGAGGCTCTCAGGCAGCTAACATTTATTGGTGAGCGTCGTGCACCAACTCTGTTCACTTAATTTAAATTACAATAAAGATCCCTATCCTTTACCTAACAAGCATTGCAATCCACTTCTTCTGCCTGACGACAGAAACCGTGCCCTGGTTAAACCCTGATCGATATTGTTAATTATTGTTAAGTCGCACACAGTAGCACCGCTACCCACGTTTGCTCTTTTTTATAGAACAAGTTCAGGTCCTTGTTTTATAATAAAGGTGAGCAGTTTCTCCGCGCCAGTAAGCTGGCTACAAATTGTCAATGTTTTCATCTTGCGTCACTGTGTTGATCTGAATGTGTTATTGGCACATGACTGAGCTCATGAAAGCCCCCCTCGTTCTCATCATTTCTGTTGTCTCTGTCTTTCGCAGCATTAATTTCAACCAGGACGCGTCCCTCATCTGCGTGTCCAGTGACCACGGCACGGTGCACATCTTTGCTGCAGAGGACCCCAAAAGGAACAAACAGTCGAGGTTAGTCGCAACTTTCTTTTCCACTGTTTCCCACACAAGTGATGTCAAATCTAGTCCTGATCGATCGTCCTTCTTTCTTTCTCTCTTTCTCACTGCAGTTTGGCGTCAGCCAGTTTTCTTCCCAAATACTTCAGCTCCAAGTGGAGCTTCTCCAAGTTCCAGGTCCCGTCTGGCTCTCCCTGCGTGTGTGCCTTTGGAACGGAGCCCAATGCAGTCATCGGTGAGTTCAGTTTGCCCTTCAGGACGCAACGCTCGCCTCATGTCGCCTCTCTCAAACCTGTGTAAGGCTTGTTGTTAGTTTTGCTCGAACCAACCAGTATCGAGTGGCGTATTCTTTTGCCCTCGTAGCGGTTGCATGAAGCAGTTAGTTGAATGTCGACTTGCAACAACCTGTACAGCTGTGGCAATCTCACACACACACACACACGCTCGTCGCCATTTTTCATATGTAGACTTAAGCTCTGACTGGTCAACTGTTTCTCCAACTGGTGGAAAACGGCCATCAATGTGCACAACACAGTCTGTGTGCCGAACATCAATACCGCTCATATCCTTATTTTAATAAAATGAATGGTGATTGGGTAGCTTTACACTGGCCAACGAAAAGTTGGCCAGTGTGGCTCTCCAGTCACAGCGACATTGTACCGTTTTTGTTTTAAAGTTTAAAAACACATGTACCCTCTTGTGTCCGTGTAATATATCCCATTTAAAGAAAAAAAATAAAGCAATACGATTGTTTCTGTGTCTGGCCCGTGTTTTGCTGACTCGACTGTATTCCACTCTCGTTTCTCTCCTCCACTCTGCAGCCATTTGTGCTGACGGCAGCTACTACAAGTTCCTCTTCAACCAGAAAGGGGAGTGTGCCAGAGATGTGTACGCCCAGTTCCTGGAGATGACCGATGAGAAAATATGACCGTTGACCCATCTGGAGACTTGACACACCCTGTTTTTTTAATTTTGTATTATTATTTTGGAGGAGGGGGTCCCACGCAGCACTTCTCCTTATCTTGACAGACTCTGTAAAAGAGCATCAGATGACCGGAGGACAAAGGAAGCTGAGCATGGACTTTGGAGAGAAACCCTCACAGCAAAGATGGACGTACCGACGAGGACTTTTCTCTCGTGGACTCCGGAGGATTGTCTCTGATTTGACTCGCAAACCAAACGCTTACCTAAAGGAGGGAAAAGTTATGTTCCCTGAATGGACAACATGCCGCTTTTTAAGACGTCTTCCGAGGAATTTACAAAAGGATGGTTATTTTTAATCACATAGATGATTCTGATAGTTAGACGGTTAGGAAATATTGAGATTTGTCGACTAACACCACCTAACTGAACTATAGGGAGTGCCTCGAGACTGGAGAGAATCTGTATGTGTGCACATATTGTTGTCATATATACATACGTGTGTTTGTGTATATACCAATGTACCATATTAGGTGTTTGCAAAGCAGCATCGGTATGAGGTGACGTGTCTCTGATCCTGCGTTGTGAAGCGTCACCTTAGTATTACTAGATTTTCTTATATTCACTGTATAAACACAACGCGCCAGGCTGAACTTCTAATTCAATAAAACTGTACAGAATAGTAGCAGGAAAAAACTTAACACGTAATTTTGTTTCCCTCGTCCCTCCTTTTTCTTTTTGTCATACATTGTGCAATATTTTTTCCCTAAATGCTTTTTTTGCTAAGAGCTTGTGAAAGTTGAGTGTTTTTTGTTTTTACATGGACAAAAAAAGCTTCAAGAAATGGTTTGACACTTCTTGGAAAATTGTTTACATTCTTGCCGAGAGTGTGATGGGAAGATTGATACAGCACCGTACGCTAAATATGAAGAAGGTAACCAATTCTGCTAACCGGCACCTTTTTTTTTTTAAAGCTTATTATTGGCACAATATATTGTTTTTTTGGTAAAGTTGGGATTTAACAAATATAGTATGTCAGCATTAACCCCATGTTTCCAGTCTTTATGCTAAGCTAACCGCCTGCTAGCATTAGCATCATCTTTACCCCACGCAACTCTGCAATAATGCAAATGAGCTCCTTTCCCAAAAATGTAGAACTATTTCTTTAAGAGTTTGTAAAAGTGTTGGCACATGCACGGTTTCCAGCCTAAATCATAAGAAAATCTTATCTATTGGCTGAGATTGAAAAGCCCTAACCCAACTGAAAATCAGAATATTTTTGACCTCACTTCATGTTTAATGGTGATTGGTAGCTTCACATACTTTTCGTTGGCCAGTGTGGCTCTCCAGTCACACCGATATTGTGCCCTTTTTCTTTTTGCTTTAAATCTTAAAAACACATGTTCCCACTTGTATCTCTGTAAACTGCTTCACACGCCCCGCCCCCCTAACTGTTGGATAAAATCAGCCAATGCTAATCAGGGACTCTGAAGTGCTTTGTTGAAGCTCATGGCCATCAACAGGAGATCTGTTCAGTGTGGATCCACCACAATGGAACTGTGTTACTGTACAATTAAATATTCCTCTTTTTTTTCCGTTTTGTCACGTTGATTGACAGCATTGTTGGTGATTCGGTGCAAAAACACATTTTGTTTGTGTTGCTCTCTGCATCAGATTGTACATGTGTGTGTGTGCGCTGTTGGGCGGTTACTGCCCACAGTGGTGACGCTGCACAGACTGAAAAGCCAACTTGTGTCTGACATACTCGGATTGATTGTAAAAACCTGCATTTCAATTTGTGAATAAAATTTAACATCTGCTTTCATAGTTAAACTTTATGGTCCGTCTTGTGCCTGCTGTTACTGCGGAAGACGAGTGTACCCGGCTGGTGGCACAAACGAGTGCTCACATAAAATATCAAAGATAGCAGTTTTAGTGGGTTTTGTACAATTTTGCGTATTCTTGGCCTGCTCTTGGCTCTTTATTTTTTTATTTCTTTATTTACTCAAATAATTGATTGCTCTAAATCTAGATTGACCCAGTAGGTGCACCGCTGACCTCTATTTCTATTAGAGACACTTTAAAGGTTTATAAAATCGGAGATTTAGATTTGGAGTAGCATGACCCTTATTTTGCGGTTGTGTTTTGTGTTCACCTGACAAATGGAAGTCAGATATTCACTTTTTTTTTAGCTCCGTTTTTCTTTTCCATCAACTCCTTATGCGAATATTCGCAACGCTTTTGTTGTGAACGCAGCATAAGGGGAATACCTGGCTCTTTAGCTGCTTAATGCTCCACTGTGTTCACAAGCGAGTCTCTATCTGCGTCTGTCTGCTGTTTGCTGTTGAGCAGGTAGTGTCCACTGGCCTTTTCCAGCTTTTTTTTAACAGCCTTTTCAGCCAAAAGTTGTGAGCCGGAGAGCAAAAACAACGAGCTGAAGCCACGATAAAGTGTCCGAGAGGATAATTCTCTGTAGGGCCAACACGACGGGAGCACCCTTTTTCTGTCGTTGCTTAAATATTTAATTTCACTCAATTTCAATTTGACTTTAATGGACATCTGATTCCAAGACTGGCCAGTAACTGGATACACAACTTAATAACGCCTCTAAATTCTACATTGTATAATCAGCCATGATGGGATTACAGTAATAGAGTGGGGATTGTCCATTGGGGCTGGTGTGAGACTTTCATCTGCTCAGAGTCAAGAGCATCATAATGTCATTATTTGCCTTTTCACTCCTGCTCCTCAGTGATGGGTTTCCTATCCTTTTCAGTTTCATTGCGATAGTGACTCGGAGAGATCCAATGTCGGTACTTGTCATTTCTGTTGTTTGTTTTTGTCTGTTTTCTTTTAGCTCTCAGTGGGTGAAGGTGACATCCCACCGTCAAGGTCCTGGGTCCTCAACACGTCTTTTCATCAATTTGGTCAAACTACTGTAACGCAGATTACATTTAATTTAAGAAAAGATTTTTTTTTTTTTTTTAAACCACTGACCCGTGCTCGTTACCAAGGGTTGTTTTAATGTTAACACTGACGTTGCGAGTACGGGAATACTGGCAACGTGAGTGTTAACATTTACCATGACATCTATGTTACTCCTACAACGCGACTCAAAGAAGTAGTGACATGACCTACAGGTCATGGGAAGCCGCTTGGAGCAGCCATGTTAGTTGTGGGGCGTTAACTCCTGTTCTCTCGTGAACATAATGATACTTGAGCCGTCAGCAATTATCTGTAAGTAAGTATTTAAAAAAGTATTCCTTATGTACTGGTTTGTCCACCCAATCCTTGTTGAGCCCTGTGATACTTACATGAACTCCAGCCACAGGAGACAGCCGTTGGGGAACAGTACTTAAGTGAGAAGAGGGAATTCAAACTTGTCTCCTGGTTCTGGTCCGGGTGTATTTCTGTTGCTGCACTGCTGCTGCTCAGTGGTCACCTGCAATACATTACAATTGCACTTTTACCACGTGGACGTAATACTCTTTTGCTTTCCAACGAAATCACATGGAAGGGAAATATAAGACAAACAAATAAAAATAAAAATAAGGCCATTGCAAAACACTTGAAGTCAACTCAACTGGTAATCAAAAGATTCCTGATGCGAATCGGACACAGAAAGAACAGAAGCTGTTGTTGTTGTTGTTGTTGTTGTGCAATTGTGTATCGTGATAAACTGCATGAGAAGTTTAGTGGCGTTTCACTCCAGGAAATGTGACTGAATTGTGACAGCTGTGAGTTAATGTTGGGCTGGATGTGCTGTAACTCTTCACGGCTGGCCTTGTAAATAAAATGTTGTCTGCTCCTATTTCACTCTTGCAGGGTTTCAGAAGGGAATGCAGAGTGACAGAACGTCATCATAAACAAGAGAAAAAGAGCTGATAAAAAATAAATTAAATAAAAAGTCAAAAAGTTCCTCCATGAATCCAAGTATCAACTTTCTTAGCGGAGGAGATTTGTTCCATAAAAACATGTTGTGTCTTTTTATTTTTTACATTTTCATCTAAAAAACAATCATTTCATATTTGTCCTTCAAAATTCTCCATTCTTTTTTGTGATGGTAAAAAGGCTGGTTTCCACATGAGCCTAGTCTCTTTCATGATACTGTTATAACTCAGCATCAACTCTCGATCAGTGGTGAATGTTAGAGTCTTCTTTTATTTATTTTGTATTCAGGTGTTGCCCTTTGAGGCCAAACAATACCTATAATCTTATCACACCGTAGAGCAGACGTTTCAAACAGGTGCATTTTAATTACATTTTAAAATGAGTGATCATTGCTTGCATTAAATGAGAAAACAAGAGAAGTCTCATAGATGTATACAATTTACACGCATTATCATACTCTTTTTACCCTTTAGTGATTTATGTATTTTGGCTTGACAACATGTTGAACTAGAGGTCTATTTATAGACTAAAAGTCTTCATATGTATGATCTTGAAGAAAATCTGTCAGTATGAGCAAAATCCCTCTGAGCCTGATTCAAAAGAAAGAAGATTAGAAATATATATATGATTTTTTTATCCTAAAAGAAATGCACCCTAAAGTTGGCTTTGATTTTTTATCTTTTTTTATCGATGTTTAGTTTATTTGATATTTGATTTCATGACGAACGTCAATAACAGTATTTGACCAACAGATGTCGCCACCACCCAACCACACTACGCCTGGGGTCTTCCTCGATACCTCCAGGGGTCCTTGATGGGGCTCCTTTTTCATATATCCATGTGCTCATGCAGCGAAACAAGCAATATGTTGAATTGCCATATAGTGTTGGCTGGAAGTGGTCTAAATTAGAAATGATTAAGAAGACAACAGCAAGTTCCATTGTCCCTGCTGTCGCCCATCAGATTCAGTTGAACAACATATATACATCTGTGCCCGTGTCTGTAATAATGAAAACCTCTGGTTTCAACCAAACTGCATCCAATTATAGTTTTTAACAATCACAAACGGTGTAAAGTTCGTTGGTGTTAAGCTGATATGCTAAAATAGCAGAAATTGTGCAATTTTGCCTTCAAAATAAAACCATAAATAAGTTGTGGGCAGAGCTACTCAAATGCTGCTGCCTGCTCAGGATGGGTTTCAGAAATGTACGGCAGATACATACATAACTTGAGCACCCGGTGGAGAACTCCAAACAACTAAAACCAAGAAGTAATACCGACAATTTAATTGGGACGTCCATAATTAATGAACGCTTTAATTTGAAAGCCATTACCGGAAGTCGTGCACACGACGCGGTTCACTTGATGCCTCAGCTCCTCGGTCTCGCGCTGTCCAGACTCCGGCGCTCTTCCCTCGGTAACTCCACAGTGGATTTGCGTGTCGCTTGCCACCACCTGCGCAACGCCGCGGCTCCAACAGGTGAGGACGCGCCTCTCGTTAAGAAACGTATTTATTCGGAACAACAACAAAGCCGAGCGGACCTCAATTTATACAAAATGTTGTATGTGGAAACACTTGGTTTGTTGTGACTTTGCGTGGCCGCCGGGGATTCTGGACACCTTGATAGTTGAGGCTGTCAAGTTAGCGACCGAGGGGCTAAATGTTCAGTTAACGTTAGTTCACGAGCAGCAAAGGACGTCATGAATGTGTCCACACACGAAGAGGTGGACGACTTTCACTGGTCATTCCGTAGTTGGTGCGGATAGTTCAGGGGAACTACCCCGGCGCCGTCAACCATTTGACTTGCTGTTATTTGACTTATAAGCTAACAGTAGAAACGTTTCGTTAATCTGTGCTAACTTTTAACGAATCGTTAAAGTGTTTCTCTTAAATTCGGCAAACGGAACTTTTAGTCGCAACTTTTAGCAACTGTTTTACACTCCTCGTTGCCACCACTCGGTGTTGTTTTTTTTCCATCTTGAAGAAAGATGAACCAGTCATGTCAGCCAGGGTGTTCCTGAGTTACTACAGATTTGTGCATTTGATGAATGCCGAATTCACAAGTGACAGTAACCATTTCTCACAGGTCTTTGAACGTGCCACAGTCGATGTGCGCAAGTTAAGAGTGGGATTTGGGCTGAAATTGTTACAAGGATATTTGCCCTGCAAGACCTACTATTTAGCCATTTTGTAAACCCAATAATGGATGCCTATAAGAATCCTATTAAGAAGTAAAATGTCAATGACAATACTTTGGGATTCCCAGCCAGTGTTTTCAGCCAGAACATGAGACTGTCTGCATTATTACATGTGTGACACCTGCCACTCAGGATTCCACAAAAATATCACACAAAAAAAACAACTTTTCAACCACCTTCTCATGCGTTGACATCTAGGCGAAGGAGCCCAAAATGGGCTTGTTAGCCCACATTCTGGCTTGTGGCAGCAACGGGCTCTGCACTCTTTAGTGCCTGGCAAGGTGCCTGGCTAGTTTTAGATCATGTGTCAGTGCAAAGACATGCGTTGCCATCTGCTGTTGGGCTACACTGCTGCACGATCACCTGGCAGTCCAGAGGAATAACTAAGCTATTCGTCCAACACCCCTAAAATAGGCAGGGAGACGAAATTGTTCACTAGTGCTCTTTGACTGGCAAAACGTATCCTCAGTGCACAGCACAGAGACAAGAAACGCATTATCTACTGTTGGGATGTCAAGGAGATTAAAAAATGTTTCTGAATAAATTCCTAGTCCTAGTGCACACATCATGGACTCTAATGTGGTAATAGGAGGCTGTGTGGCTCACTGAAACAGCTGGGTTTTGATGTTGCCTCATAGTAGAAACTGTTTTTACACTTAACTACATTTCCTTTATTTATTTTGTGTCCACCTCACTTTTGTTGCTTCACTTGCTGTCACAAAGAGATGGACATTACAGACACAGTTTTGTCTGAAATAATGCTTCCTTAAGTTTCAGGGAATGTTATGGATGGACGGGGGACATTATTCCTGCACAGGAAGAGTACCAGATAAGCCGCAGCCTCCTGAGGGACCGGCCTTCCTGGATCTTAGAAAACAAATACAAGTTGGGTCAAGTTAAAGTCACATGTCTAATCCTTTTTGTGCCTATAATCTTGATAGCATACGTCTATCAAAAATAGTTTATTTGATTGTTATTAGGCCATTACACTTTACTATGGCACTTATGCTGTTGAATGGGCACAAGCTGCGCTGCAATGATTCGCCAAACAACATAAAATGAACAAGTTAATTGTTTATTGTTCATTTACATAAAAATGCTGGAAAAGAGATCCGATCCAAATCGGCTCGCTTAAGACACATGGTAATGCTGGGTGTAAACGGGGTCAAGAAGGCCACTCCTTTCATGGAATGCATCGTTACATTATCGTAGACTTAAAGTGATTTCTCCCTGTTTTTGTAGCATTGTGGTGGAACCGCTGGTTGGAAAGCAGCTTCCCTCCAGGTTGACGGAGATGCACTATGAACATACTGTCCAGCCGGCCGCTAAATCTTGACTTGTCTTGCTGTGACTCCAGATCCAAGACCACCGTCAAACAGCCGGCACCCAGCGGAGATAATGTACCCAAACTCCAACAATGAGAGGAAAAAGATCTCCTGGACCAGTTTACCTGAGGCTCCTTCACTCTAGATGCTGCCAAGCCGTCCGTTCCCCAATTGTCATCACATGGCCGGGATTCTATCAGCACTGACAAATGTTTGCTGAAACCGTTCGCCTGAAGGAGCATTGAAAAGACAACAAAACTAAATAAAAGCGACCGTAGCCGTGAGCAGTTTGTGTGGCTGTGGTTAAACCTGTGATCATGGGGAAAGAACAGGATCTGCTGGTGGCGGTGAAGACCGGAGATCTTCTGCTGGCGCACAAACTTCTCTCCAAAGTCAAGTGCAACAAAACAAGTGAGTATGGCGCTGGTGGGGGGGGGGGGCAGGGGCAGGGGATACATGGCTTTGTGTGATTTACTGAGTGATTTTGTGTTTGTTCTGTGCTCTGGGAGTGTAATTGTTTCCTCAATGAAATATAACTTAGATAGCAGAGACTAGTAGAGCTATTGCTGAGTGTGACGTCACTTCTCAACCACTCCCTCCCCCCCCCCCCCCCACGCCCCCACTTCCAGGAGTTGGGTCAGGGACAATTTGTGGCCAAGTGGAATCAAACTGCGGCACAACACAAGCTAATCTCCTAAGCGCAGACCCCTGCTCCTCGTGCGTCTTGTTGTGTGGGTTCTAGCGGTCTTTCTTCTGCTCGCCGATGCCCTTATCGGCGTAGATTCCAAGTCGGGCATCAAGCGAGCTCTGTGCGGTAACATTGTTGCAAGCGACTCGGGTTCTGCCAAATCCAGGCCCGGGGGAAAGTTGAGGCCAAGCGGGCTGTGAAGTTGAAGTCTCTCTTTGTGGCGTTATCTTTTTCTGGGCTTTCATCAGCGTGGCTGGCTGCTCAGTGACAAGCTCTTAGGAACAAAGCCGTGGCTGTCAGGAAAAAGCCTGTTACACACTTTGAACACTACACAGACAGGGAGCGCCGCTTGGCAGGGAATATTTTAAAGTAATATTATCTGCTTTTGTACCGCTGTGTGCTTCTGTTTGTTAAAAACCAACGACTGCCAAACTGGCTTGAAAATGTGTGGGGGGGAAATGAGTAATGTTCTCTGCTGTTTTATAAGCTTCCATCAAGGTGCCCTTGAGCAAGGCACTCCATCTGTTTTGGAAGAGAAGATCAGCTCAGTCATAATATGAATACCCAGCTGTAAATACAATGGAGTAAGTAAATAAAAGGATAAATGCTTAAATGTATACAAAAATAGATATCTTAGACAAATACAAGCAAAACTAAAATGTATAATAAACTCTCCCTATAAAAGGGTTCATTTTCGAAAGAAAAGAACCAGATTAATTACCAATATCTATGCACCGTATTCTGTATTAATATCAGCATGCATTTAGATATTAATTCTTCCATTTAGTCGTTTTGTCCTTCATACACAAACAAGTGTAACTGTGTGAAATGAAGCACGGTGTTGGTCAAAACAAAGACCCCAGTTTACTCGCTCAGTTGACTTTCTTGAGCTAATTAAGAGTTGGACCTTCACCTGGCAAACACAGCAGCTGACCACATGGCGTTATGAAAACAACAGCGTTGTATACTTAATGCCTGTTACGGCTCCACCTCTTTTTGCAAGTCTTTATTTTTTAACACCTGCACAACGAATTGTTGCGCAGATGCCCAGGAGATGCCGTGTGCCTGTGTATATCTTAATCTCCCTCCGCTATACACACACACACACACACACACACACACACACACACACACACACACACACACACACACACACACACTGCCGATTCTTGATGACCCTCTCCGAACTCTGTCAACGGTGTAGTAATTTGTCACTTCAGTCGCGGCCCGGCAGATGCTGCAGCTGGCAGCGAGGGCTCTGCAGATGACCTCCCCTGTCTCACATTTACAGATTGGCCTTGTCAATAAGGGCTGATTGATTGGTAGTGACTTGCTTTGAAAGTCTTTATTTTTTATTTTTTAAAACCAGCTACACAAAATAGGCTTGTATGTATTACTTATTTATTTGAACTCTGACCCTCAAAGAGGGTAATTCTGAGGTTGGTGTGACTAGTGATGTCATTCTTTCAACAGGTGTTTGGTTATAAACCAAAAAGTATGGCATGAAGTAAATGTTTTATTTGCTGGTGCATAAAGTCAGGAGGGAATGGCAGTGGTCACCAAAGTAATTTTCTTCACTCTCTTGGGAAGCTGGAAAAGATAATTCACCCCTGTTTGATTTGTTTGCACTTTGGCTCAAGAGCAACAGTGTTATCTTCACAATTGATTGTTCATCAAATTTACTTTGGAACTGGATGATCATGGTGCCCAGATAAAGAATTGTGATGCTGGTTGTGCTCCCATTGCTTTACTCTAACCCAAATATCGGTCCAAAATTCAATAGTTCTAACATATTTCTCTAGTAAGGTAGAACAAGCATTACAGTCTCAAGTGCTATACTGTCTGTTTGGGATTCATATGTTAGGAACACACAAAAATAAAAGACACCTGCACATACAAGTGTTCTGTGACGTCCTTGTGAGCTCGAGTGACATTTCCAAAACAAAAACAACTCTCACACAAGCGGAAGCCTCTGGAGAGGTCAGGTACTTTTTAAGCTGTCATGGTGGTGTCAGCCTGACATGCTGGGCATTCCCAAACCTCCGGGCTAAGCCTGGGGCCGGAGCTGGGTGCAGATGGAGGAGGGAGGCACCTGCACACGGATTGAAGGTAGTGGACGAACGGTAATGGAGCTGTCCCATCACTGACTCGTGACACCCATACAACACTTGCGGCGCACATTCGCTCGTTTGTCCTTCCCACTTTGTTGGTAGCTAATCCCTGATATTCATATTCATGAATACCCCCTTCATTACTCTCTAATATCCATTCAAATATCACCGTTGTGCTGCAATAGATTGCAGCGACACACTGGTTCCGAAGCCAAATTACCTGCTGTGGTCTGTAGTTTATTATTCTATTATTGTTAAATTACCTTTTACTTTACAATTTTACAAATTAAGTGGTTATGCAAAAGAATTGTTTAAAAGGGCCGAAGTTTAGTTCCTACCAGTAATTGGTAATTAAAAATGTGTTCAAATCCGGGGTTTTTAGACCAGTCTGACAACATGGACCCCACCTCAGACAAACTCAAGACCACTTCCCCTTTACCTAACGGCAAAGCTTGGCGGTGTCCCGAGGGGATTAGCTGTGGCTCTGAGGCTGGCTGATGGACTGGTAGCTGAGATGGGAGGTTTCTCCTCCCATCAGCCATCTGCTGACATCACGTTGGCTGCTCGGACAATTCAAGTGGACTTACCACAGCCTCCCTTCTTTTTTGCTTTGCTGTTGCAAGCTGACAAATCAGGTGGACTCATCATAGACGGACTTAGCGGTTACACTCGGCATGTGAAGCCATCTTACCCAAAGTGTGCTCCTCCCACAAAACTGTGGACCAGGAGAGGACTGAAGTGGGTGTCTCTCGCCCCTCTCTGAACAAGCACCATGAGAGACTAGACGGTTCTTCAAAGGCTTTTATGATTACAATGTCTTTTGTTGCAACACATGCTTGCTTTCATCTTGACTCGCAGCCCAACCCTCTCCTCTGTCATGGTAAATACAAGGCCTTTGGGTAGTTCTCAACGGACAGACGGACAAACAGCCAAAACAAAAGGAGAAAGATCATATTTGGACATCCATTGTGTCAGCTATTTGATGTATTGGGGACTCTGACCGTCACAAGACCTGTTTCACCAAACACAACGTTAACGGCAGTACGCCATGCTAACTTCCACAGGGCCAATTCATAAAGCAGTTGGGATTAGCACATCACAACTGCATCGCTGTCACGATGTTGCCAGCGGTGTCCTCGGTGAATGCATTTGTCATAATGACGTGTTCGATACTCAACACCCACCACGACCAACCACCCCGGGGCACAGGGTATTGCAAACTCTGAACAGATTGAACAGAAGAAGATGGGAGAGAGATGTATGCGGGCTGTGAGCTACTGGGCCGCTCGCGGTTTGGAGTACTGAATTTGTCAGTGTGACAGCGCTGCAATCAGCAAAAGGCTGAGCTCGAAGTGCGGTGGAACCACCTGCTGCACTGGACTGAAACTCTGTAGTTTGTCACATTTGAGAAGCTGGACTCAGAGAATGTTGGACATGTAATGCTTGCAAAACTACTTCATGTTTTGTTTGGGATAGAGTTTTTATAGTTGGGATAGAGTAATGTTTTGCCATGTGCACAGGAACTTTTCTGAGATTCATTACTTTTAATAACTTTTTTTGTTATGAGACTGCTGGTTTCCTCTTTTAAGAGGAGCGATCTGAAAACTCCAGATTAGCTTCAGCACCAGTGAAACTCATTGCTTTAAATTGGGGGTTCCCATCAGGAAATTATTTTCGTACTTCAAAAGTAGAAATTCTAAATCCACACGAGTAGCGTTTTCTTATTGATTAATCATTTATGACCTTTTCAGAATAACGTAGGTCTGTTCATTGTAAGCATCTGTCTATTCTCATCCTGCCTTTACAGAAATATCCTCGTCCTGTTAAGTCTCGTTTTAAGCTCTTGCGGTCATTCGTCATCAAATCAATATGCTTTGAGATTTTTTTTTGTGATTGTCATTTCATCCCCCGTGATCATCTGTCTCCTCACAGACACCGTGAAATGAGCAATTGTGGAACATTTTCAAAGCGCACAAGCTGATACAAAAAGTGTATTTATGTTTTGTTAAAGCTATTCAATGTAACAACCAAAGGAGCAGAAACATCTGCATGTGCACACACGCCGCCCTACACTCCACACATAGACTGTATATAAGAAAGTGAACGCAGTCACCGTGCTTTGTTCTGTTTGTTCTGATGTCATGATTAAATTACATGTTTACAAGGCTTTAAGTTGGAAGAAATAATATTCTACTGTGATTCAAGGACTTAATTAGCTTAATAGGTAATCTTCTCTGACTGTGTTATGACCCTCAAGACAACCTGTTTGAACAGGAGTTACATCTCTTCAATGAAGTTGAGCTATTTAAATGTGTCGTTAAAACAGCTAGAATTGATATGTAACAATGGAAATGTTTTCAGCAAAAGAGCTCTAAAAAGCCACCTGCTCAACAACAAACAATATACACAGTTAGAGCCTAGCCTAGCATACATCATTTAAATTAGTTTAGGCCAGTTCACTAATTAACATCTATCAACAAAAATGTATCCACACCTAAACAGTTTTTTGTTTTGTTTTGGGGGAAGTCATGTGATCGAACTATTTCATGGTGAACATCAGCCTTGTTGTCACAGTCAGGTTGCCAATCCTGGGACCAGTAAACTTGCACGCGACAACTGCTCCAAAACCAGTGATCTCTGAACGTATCGGCCACCCGACACACAGCTAGAGTGGGACACGCTGCACAGGATTGCTGAGTGGATGGATTTACAGAAATAGTTCCGGAATGTAAAAAATAAAATAAAGAAAAAAGGTGATTTTATTTTTTTACATTTGACTTTAATGCTCAGCCGGGCTAACCACATCCTGGCTCATCTCTCATCTCGCGAGAGACAAAGAAAATAAATGTAACTTTTTTAAAAGTGTTGAACCTTTCTTTTTAAGATGTAACATTTGGATTCTTCTTTTTGGGTCAACGACTGCCCCCCTTCCACCACAATCCCCCACAATCTCACCCCAATCCCACCCAATCCATTATCTTGGCCTCCTGCTTCCTTCATCCCTTTACCTTGAATACCTTGAATATAGGACAATCCATCGGGACTGGTCAGATTAGAAGTCTGTTAGATTTAGGAGCATGTAAGACGAGGTGTATTTGTGCAAAAGTGTATAAGTGTGTGTGCTCGTGTGGCTTAAAGCCTGCATGTGTGTTGTCTCTTCGGATACGACATATGCCCCAACACCTGAGAGGATTCCACCCCTTTCAGCCCTTATCGTACCTAATCTAGAGTCTTGTTTCAAGTCTACAGCAGCAGGGTGTTGAAGTTAGCCCCATTAGCCCACCGGCTAACTGGGCTAATCACTCCTCTACTTGATTAGCCAGACATTTGGGTAGCGGCCAAGTAGTGAGTGAACGGCTTTCGAGTTCGCCCCGTCTTGCGCCGTATCCATTAATCCTGAGCCCTTTCCTCCCCTGACAGATGGGGTAGCTTGTCTAGGATTGCTTAGGAATTCACCAAAGGAATTAAGTGGTGTGTTTGTGTGGGTGTATGTTGGGGTTGCGTGTGTGGTTGCAGCACAGAGCGTCATTTAATCTTGCATAATTAGCCTTTTATTACTAGCTCCAGGCGGCACATTGTTGAGTCTGGTGCTCATCCTCATCGAGCGCCTTTCTTTTCTCCTCTTCCTAAAAAACAAGCCGTCAGTCAGGCAGGTACAATGTAGCATTCAGAGTTCGAGGCATGGTGTCACTGTTTTTTTTTTTTGCTCTGCCTCTACAAGCCCTGCAATAGTATTCATGTGTTTCGATAATTAAATAAAAACATACCTGTTGGCAGAATTTCCTGAGTTTGTAGTTTTGCTTTTGTGCTTGTACAGACAAGGAGGTCTCATTGTGTGTGTATTGACATGAATGTGCATACTGTATGTGTGTGTATAGGTGGTGAGGAACGCATCTACCCAAGTGGGAATCGGGCCGTATCAGTATCTGGCAGCGGTAATGAGAATCAGCAGGAGCGGTTGTCGTTGCGACTTTGATCTTCCACGTCGCCGCACCGTTTTGATTCTTCCCCGTCTTTGAAATTGGTTGCAAATAGAAATCCCCGTCTGTGGTGGCGGTTCACATCTTCCCGGCTTTGTAGTCGTTTTAATACGCTACTGTGCTTCAGAAGGCGATTAAAAAAAATAGATTGTTATGAGAAGTGCCTGCATAATGGCGTCTTGGTGTAATTTTCAGTGTATGTGCAAACCTGTGAGCTTTCTTTTTTTATTTTATTTTTTTAAGATGCATGCATTAAGTCTCAGACAGACAGGTGATCAAAACTGTCTCATCTTAAACCAGTGACATAAGTTATATATCGGTTGTAACCCCAAACTGCTTTTGCCCGCTGCATTATTGTGATTGCTCTCACTTAAATGTTATTTGGACGGGTCGAATTGGTTCCATATTACAGACAAGATCCAGGTTATACTTAATGGGGCATTTCAGCGATTTTATACGTGAAGCTCAAGGCCTTTACACACCTGAGGAGTGGCCGATACACGACACAACAATGTGAAATACTGGGCTGCAAATACAGTTGCTGCATTTAAAAACATTTGTGCAGCCTAAGCTACTGTAAGCTGTTTTTATTGGGTTTCCTTTTAGCAAAAAAGCTCTGAGTGAACGTTCCCTCCAGTAAACAGTTAAGCTTTACGCTGAAAGGATCTGGTATGCGCTGCCATTTGTCAAGGTTGAAAGGAGTAATTGTAGCCATCCCTCCTTATTCGGACCTGAGAGACTCTGTGTTATTGTACGGCTTAATATGTGTGTTCTGTGTTAAAGTACTCATCACAAAAACAGCAGTTAAAAAAAAATATACATTGATGAGCATGACATTCACACTTATTGACGTAAGTGCGAACGCTTGTCTTCATCTCCGACACAACAGCCAATAGTAGCTGACGTGAAAGGACAATTCAAACTTGCCCAATTGAAACAAATTGCTGAAGCTCTTGAGCCGACGACATCAGATGTCTCATTCTGTCCAACCAACAGTCCAAAACCTAAATATTTTATTTACTGTGTTGCAGAATTCTCATATTTCAGCAACTGGACCGAGCAAATGTTTTGGTATTTCTGCTCGTAAAATGACAAAACCAATTATCTAGATAACCGATTCATTTTCTTTTGAGCGACTTATTGATCAACTGTTGCGGCTCAACTTGACAGTTCATAACACTTGTTACTGCAGACGTGTTTTTGGTCTGCATGGAAAAGGTTCAGCCAGGTTCAATTCCCTACCTTGAGTTTGAGGATGGGGGAAAGGGTGGCACCATTCGGTGGGTTTTGTTTTGTGTCGAGTCGTTACTACATCGTTTTTGATCAGACCTCGTCTACGAGCGTGTAGTGTCTTTAGCCCTCGTCCCAGAAAACATTGACGCAGCATGTTTTGGCGTCTCATTACCCCAAATGTCCACATGTCCAGCGTATTGATCATTACCTCTTTGGCTGAATGAGAAATGTAATGACTTTTCCATCCATGAAGGAGTGGTTGACCTCATGCTGGTGTTTGGCTTAAATCCAATAATCCCCACAGTTAAATAACTAGCTGGACGGGGTCGCTGAGCAAAGTAGCCTTTGTGAAATAGATTTTAGTGTTCGTTTCTCTTTTTTTTGACCTCCGCAGCGTAATCGGTAACGGCCTCAAGGCGTTGCTACTCTCACTATTTGATAATGGAAACGAGCCAGGTGGAAATCCTCAGGACTCTACTAGAACCAGGTCAAGTCTTCACAATCTAGTCCACCGTGGTGTCGTCCAACTTGAGTGTGACTTTATTTTGTATTCTTTTAATATATTTACTATTTACTTCGGACTCGAGTGGAACAGTAGCGCCTGCAATTTCTTTTTTTTTTTCTTTTTTTTTTGGTTAGCTGTGAAGGCTTGTAAGAAAAACTAAGTTTTCTTCAAGATTTCAAATTTACTCTGAGTGTTTAATTGGTATGCAAACAGTCATTGTGTGGATGAAGTATTTAACTAACGTATTTGACGTTCAGACCTTTTAAGAGCTCAAAGCTAATCCTTCTAGTGGCATAGCCCCGCAGCGCTTGGTGGCATGAGTTTTTTTTAAAGGGCACAAAGGCAAAATGCCACGCCAGCAAGGCTATCAATAAAACTGAATTTGAGTCCATGGAAATTAGGAGTTTGGGTTATGGGTTAAGGATTATTACATTTTTTGTATTACTGAAATCAATTTTAAATAGCTGTTTCTATTATAAAATAATGTATTAGTTTTCAAAAGCGGAGTGTTTTGCCCGCCCGATCTCGTCATGTTTCCTTGATATTTGCTCTTCCTCAATAAGTGGGCCAAGCAGGGGGTAGAAGTAGGCGGTTTTGGGTGCATCCCGTTTTGCCTCAATCCCATTGAACCTTTTTGCCGTTCAAGATCAAAATCATGCTGAAATCCAATATTGTCATAATGCCTCGCTGGACAGTATCATCGTATTGCTCAACCTCAGATGTATGATGAATATCGATAACAACAAATTAGTTTTCCTCCAAGGCCAATGTTTGAAAGTAATGAACTGGTCCAGCCAAGAGCACGGAAACGAGCAGGGAGCTCTGCATCGAGTTAGGTACTGTAAGCAGAGCAAATAACAGATGATTTTAATAGTATGTAAAGTATTTTGTCCCCCGAGGTGCAGGGTTGAGGCGCGTTATGTAATATGAAACCTCCAGGTGTGTTCTAATCTCCCATTGCCGAGGAGGAAAGGTATACAGATGCAGCAACATACACAATGCTACAGATGATCTGTTTCATTCCCACACTGGGCTCACTGTCAGCGAATATTGAATGCGTCTGACCCAGTTGCCAGAGGCACCGCAGGAGATTACTCCGTACATTTTTTAACAATGGAGCAAATTTATTGGATAATAAGGCCCGGAGCTGTTTTGATGTGGAGGTTTTCTTTTTTTTTCCTCAAGACCCAGTTCCCAGTTTGTTTCTCTTCACAAACCAGCCCCGCGATGGTGCAAACATTGATGAGGAATCGTTTCAGCTAAAGTGTGTCAAATTGCCATGTGTGTGTGTGTTTAGTGTCTTGTGTGTGTGTGTGTGTGTGCGCGCGACCCTGGGCGTGCGCCTCGCACTGTTTACTGTTGTTCCGTTCCTCTGTAGGGTTGGGAAACTCTGCCGGTGAACTCCAGCTGCATTAACAGTACATACACATATCCTTTGCCTCTTTTCTATTTATATATGTTTTTATAATGACTGTCCGTTTACTTGAACAAAGAGTCGTGAACACACACATGAATACAAGCAGGCTAAAAAGCTGTTTCCATTCACAGTTCATGCGCAGCACATACTCATAGTCTCCCCCTCTGGTCGCCATGGCGGGGGGGAACCATACTGGGGCCGCCCCTCACTCAAATCTTTAAAGACATGATACTGAGTCTCTGCCGCCGCCGTTCACCTCATCAGCATCAACACTCATCACGTATCGGTCTGACGGACCAGGATTACGGATGATTACGCCTGACAATCGGAGGTCTCCCCCAAGCATTGTTGATGGACCAGTGGCATTTTTGCCGAGGTCCAAATCTTTTCCTTTCTTTTTTTTTTTTTTAAAGGGATGCAGGTAGCGGGGCTGCACAATGAATTACATTTTCTTTTCGACTGTAATACGGCAGACTGCACATTTTAAATAGCGGGAGGCACTCCATTTGTTAGAGGCGAAATGTGTATCTAAATATCTTTTTAAAAAGATACAATATTGCATACTGCTTGCATATCATAGTCTACAGACTTCCATTGATATTTTCAGGCTTTAAACTCGACAAATACAATTGGAAGCTATCGTGGCAATCAGGCTCGGGGCCCATATAGGGTTTGAAAAGTTCAATCTTTCTTGTCATTTGCTCAATTCTTGCATGCAACCTTTGAAACAATCGCCACATCACCAGATAGCCATAGTATCACATTCTTTGCTGAAAGTCTAACCACTTTGCTGGAGTTATTTTTGAAGTTGAAGTGTTCTGGAGTTTTTCTTTTCTTCTTTTTTTCGGGAAAGCAGCAGCAGCAGCTCAAGCTGACAGAGGCAATCTCTCTCTGGGCTCTCTCCTCACCGCTGAGAGCTGCAGGATGGCTCCCACTCTGTGAGACTTAACACCCCGTTCGTTTTTCTTTTTCTTTTAACGGCACACTCCTATGGGGATTTGGTCACCACCTGCCAAGGACGCCTGCCACTGTCGAAGCCACGCTGTAGACACTGTAAACTGGGATTTTACAGTTAATTTAAGGTTGCAGACACCTTCATGGATTATGATCCCACATTTCTTTTCTTTTTCCTACGTTTTAAAAAATCCTATTAAATTGTCATAGACCTGGTTGCATCAAACAACCAACAACAAGTGGGGTCGCATGCATAAATGTTTCTTATCATGTTATTTGGAGCCCCATTAGGCATTCTGTGGGACAGCTGGAGTGAAGCCAAGTCCCCGCTCTGCCTCGGTGGTTTGGTTTGAGGCTCTGTGTTTACCTTCCCAGTAATCAGAGCAGTTAAATGGATGTGTTCCTCTGATAAGTGTTTCCCTTGATGCGGTCCTCACCTGACCACAAACCATGTATTGCCAGAGAGACGATGTATATTGGTCTCGCCCCGGGCCACTGTGGACTGCACTGTTTGTGTGCCGCCCCCCTTCTCCTGCAGTGGCCTTTTCTGCGTTTGTTAATGAGAAGCCGGTGTGGTTGGAAGTGGAGTTGAATTCCCCGTGGTATAACTCCAAGGAATACTTTCCCGATATAGAGGGGAAAACTTTAACACAATGCCAAAAAGCCAAACCCAGAAGTTATTTGTAATGTTTTTTTAGTTTTTGTTGTTTTTTTACTCTTTTTGTTGTGGAAAGGCTTTCCTGCCTTTTTCTAAAACATCGAAAACCTTTTTTTAAGATATGCTGTTATAAAAGGCATTTTCAGATATTAAAATAAGAGGGCAAATGTTTGAAAAGTTAATGCAATATTTTACTTGTATTTGACGTATAGCCCATCTTGTCACGCAATCGTTTGATCAAAAACGCTGCCGCGACTCGTCTGACAGAAAATGGCGGGCCGCGTGTTGAAACCTGATCAATCCAAGCGACTCACCCAACGCTCGGCGGTGGCTGGAGCGCAATCAACTTCTCTGTTCTACCTTTCAGCACCCGACACATATTATCAGGGGTTGCACGAATGAAAGTAAAAACCTGCTGGAACTATCTATTGTATAACAAACAAAGGCAACACATTTTGACGTGCCAGTCCTTTTCGTTGCCGGGTCGTTTGCAGATGCATCCCACATGGCCGCCCGCGTCAGCTGTGTCCTTCCTGATAAACGCGGGATAAAATGAGCCATTGTTGTGTTCGCCGCTCATTTTTGTCCCCCGACGACCCACTTTTGTCGGGCCATTATTGGGCTGATATTGTGTTGTTTGAACCAAGAATTAATGAATGGAAATCCTTGAAATTTCATACATGTATCTCCTGCCAACATGTGAAATTATGTAATATTTTGCAGCCGTGCAAAACCAAAGCAACAGACGCCTCTGCCAGCTGCAGTCACGCTGAAGGCTGAGGGCGACTGTGGGTCAGCGGTTAGCAGGTCCGTCTTTCAATCAGGGGATTGGCGGTTCAATCCCCGCCCTAGTCGATGTGTCCTTGAGCAAGACACTTAATTGAACACTCTGAATTGCTCCCTGTGTCTGCGGTGTATGAATGTAACATAATTGTAAGTCGCTTTGAATAAAAGCATCAGCGAAAATGTAATGTAATGAAGGAGACGAACAAAGGCGGGCCAGCTTTTTTTTGTCTTTTATTTTTTATTTACATTTTCCTCCTCCTCCTCCGTGTTCTTTTATTCTCAAGAGGTTCGCCGCTATTCGCACACTCGTCTGATCGTGCAGCGAGTGTTTTTTTACACACGAGACTCCCCAAAAAACCCCAACAATATTTCCGTCGTCTCACCTGAATGGCAAAAGACATTGAATAGCGCCTTGAAGTGCTTGACACCGACATGTCTTCCACCCATTCACGTACAACGTGCAACCATCAGGACCTAGCAAATTCCCATAATTTGTATTTTCTGTCCAGGATGCTTTAGCTGTTCCGAGAGGGAGGGTGGCAACATTTTTGACTCTATGATTCCGTTACAAGATGGGAACAGTTTCCCTCGCTTTGTTTAGTTTAGGCCCTAGGAAACAACAGAGGGCTTCCTTGCTGGCAACTCTTCCACGGACAGCGGCTTTCAGCAGGGAGCCGAGTCTGTAATTTCCCTGCCTCTGCAAGAAAACACAACGCTTGAGATTGACTACACATCTGTTTGCACCAACTCAGTGTGAGGGACACACACACACACACACACACACACACACACACACCCATGCATGAATAGTCATCACGCTGGTACTTTAATTGATCCTGTTGTCAGAAGGAGCACCCTACTGATTTTTATGGGGAAGGAGGAAGGAAAGGAGGAAGGAGGGAGGGGGATGGAAAGCAGACGGGAGAAAAGGGAGCTGACAGCTCTGCAGATACATGGTTGAGTAGGGTAGCGTGGTGGGTGTGCTATGTGAGGAATGCCGGCTCGTGTTGTAACTAGAACTCCTGAAAGGCCCTGTTCTTTCCATAGCGCTGGGACAGTTTAGACCCCGTTTTGGCACGCGGCCCGACGCCCAACCCTTCTATCCGCCTCGTTATCAATGTGCCTTTTTGTGCCTTCAGGCACTTGTTTTTACCTTCAGCAGCAACAATGGGCCCGCGTGTGAACTTCCACGGGCTGCCGTGGAAATGAGTCCATCACAACACGAAGCGCACCCCGTTTGTGCACATTGATTTTATCGTTTGGTGAAAACGCATGTCACATGTGCAGGTCGGATGACTTTCTCTCCAACTTGTTTTAAATGTTTGAATACAGTTAAATTGGCGGTGCATGTTTGGTTCAATTTGTCACAATTTGTAAGCATGCAAGAGGCGATTTCATGGTACGTCCGTGGAAGTATTGCCCGTCTGTCAGACCAGCTAATCATTACTGAAAAGTCCTGCAAAATGATCTGTAGAAAAGAGTCGGAATATTGTCAAAAGTCTGTATATTGATGATGTAATCCATTTTTCTTTTCCCCAAGTTTTGTTCATACATTTCTACATAAAGGATCAGTGCGATTTACCTCAAATCATTTTCATAGTTTTGGCAATCAAACCGACGAATTATGAATAAGGGACTAGTACCCGAGATATGGGTAGCAGCAACACAACTATAAAAAAACATGAGCAGTCAGATTTCATAATTAGGATAATGTTAAACCTTTAAAATGCTTCAGGTACTGTAATTGTTGCTATCAATTATATTTGCTCTAATTGTATTCCTTTGCTCTGCATCCATATATTACATAATGTGATACATGCGCAATATGACTGTACATGATTCCTTTTCGAAAGTCAGCAAATGCCTTGCTCTCATTTGTACTCAAAAAGATAGAAGTAGTTGTGTGAAGAATGAAGCCAAACAGAATATGGACATGACCTCGATCGTATTTGACCTCGATACTGAACGGTGTATTTTAATGTATGTTTCTTTACATAAGAATGTCACTAACACTTTTTTAAAAATTGTTTTAGACTGTGTGTGGTTTTATAAGTTATGTTTTTATTTCTTTTTTGCAATCACTTATTGGTTTAGTCTATAGAATGTCAGAATATAGTGAGATAAGGCCATTAGAGTTCTCCATAGCATCAAATGTTCTGTTTCACCGTCAGAGCTTCAGCTTCAATGCTGCCGGAGAATGTTTGACATTTCTAAGTGACATCACAAATGTCTTAAACAACAAATCCATCCGTTCAAAAGGGAGACGATTAATGTTCTGCCAATCAACTGATTGATTTATTGATCCGCTGTTTCAGCACTAATTTCTACTGGTGGTTTTCTACCAGTAGAAATTAGTCTGAAACCTTCACCTCTGGTAAACTCTGCTTTTCTTTCTCTTTGACACACACACACACACACACACACACACACACACACACACACACACATGCACGCTTATGTGATTTTCCACACCCAAGTGGGAGAAAACAGTGAGGGAGATTGAGTGCAATGAATGGCTCAGTATTCCGAGGCCTTTGCAACCTGGTTCCTGGTTCCTGTGGGTCTTGGTGGACACTCGGGCCTTTACAGTAGATCTCTCTGCTGTAGGATGTCCGGGGATCTTTAGCTGTGTGAGAAGAGGTTCCTGTCCTCATTAGAGGCTGGAGAATAGATGTATGACAACATTAGTTGGATATCTTTTTAGAATGAGACTTTAAAGGTTGAGCCTGAGCTTTAGGATGATGGCCAGATTTGATTGGTGCAAGGTGATGAAAAGGAAGGATTACCTTAGTTTAAGAAATTGATATTCCATTTGAGACATTGTGAACCATCTGAAAGCATTTTTGAATTAATAGAAAACATTGAGTTTCAATCTCAATCACATTTTTTGGTTAACACAGGTGGAAGCAGGACTAATGACAGTGACGACTGGAGAATATTCCCTCTTGGAGTGAAGTATGAATGAGTAAGACACGGAGCAAGTAGCAGTCTGTCCATTCAAGTGGGGGAAAAAAAGAAAGGGGAAAAAAACAACTTGTCCATTCTTGCTCACTGAATTATGCTATTTTTGCGACCGGGTGCTGCTGCCAGGAAAAGGGAAAAAAAGATTTTTTGATCATGCCGTGATTGTGTTTAATGTTTGTCGCTGTCGATTCCAAAGAGCCGATAAGATAAGCAGTGTAGATGAGGTGGCATGCCACGTTTCCGCGAGGCAGAAGCACTTTGTTTTTAATCATTTGGCTGCTGCGAGGATGTCACACGCTGAGAGAGAGAGAGAGAGAGGAAGGGTGAGGCAGCAGGAGTTGAGGAAAGCTTCCCATCCTGTCGGGGCTGTCAGGTTGTTTGAAGGAAGGGAGCGACGACAGGGAGAAGTGCAGGAAGAAAAAAAAAACCACTATGAAAACACGCTCAGGGTCCGGCAGGGATGGAGGGATTTCTGGAGAGCTCTGGTGAAAAGACAAATATGTCACAGAATACTAATGCTCTTTTTCCATTCCCTCCCTCTGTCTCTGTCTCGATCCAGAGTTGCTGGGCTCCGCCAAGAGACTCAACATCAACTACCAGGACTCAGACGGGTGAGATGTGTGAGTGTGTGCGTATGTGCGTGTGTGCGCGTGAGTGTGAGTGTGAGTGTGTGTGTGTGTGTGTGTGTGTGTGTGTCAGCCCGTGAGATAAGGTGAGTCTAAAGAATGCAATGGAGGAGTCACTGTGTCTTGATTGACATGCATATTGAAAAAAAGCCCAACCTGAGCCTCCTGTTTTGTCTTGAGGCTCCACCACCGCGTGAATCATAACATCGTCCCACACATGTTCCGACATATAGTGCCCTTCGTAGTTATTATCTCTTTTTCAAACACGTCCAAAATTACAGGGAATTTAGTTTGAAGCAAGAATGCGCCCTTTTAATATATGACGACTCATCTGTGAAACCGGTTTGAGTTCAGAAAGTACTTTAAGTTCTGAATATTCAGTTAAAATCAAAATAACATAATCAGATTAGTTTTGTTTTTTTACCGTACAAACATTGTATGATGCTAAAAGGCATAACTAGATGTCCAGGTAACAAGTTAGCATCCTTACACCACCGGGCCTTTTGATTCCTCATATCTATGCTTTCTGACAGATGCACATGCACAAGCAATACGCTTTGTGGTCATTGTCTGTCAAAGCACTTTTTAAAGGTTCTATATAAATAAAGTTATTATTTAACATTTGCTGTTAACAGTCCCGCTTGGCTAAATAACAAATCTCCCAGTTAACGTTAACATAGGTTGCATTGAGTTACACAAAGTTTAGTTTTTTCAATTTTTGTTCAATTTATCACACATGAGAACGGTCAATTTCACGTTTCCATCAGAACAAGTTGTGGATAATACCTGGCCTCTGGTTCTTTTACTAGAACCACCTGGGTCGAGGTTCCAAGTTAAAACACTGCAGACCCCTGATTGGTCAGAGAGAATCGCCCCCTCGGCGACGAGGGACATCTTGCACAGACCCACCATGTTTAAATAGCCAAGCTTTAATTCACAGAACAACTGACTAAGTGCAGACGTTCCTCTGCTTCGAAAAAGGATTCAGCATGTCCCTTATTTCAGATGATGTCACAGCACGATGATTAGAAGAGAATCCAGCTCCCAGTAACCGCAGTAGCTTTTTCAAATGTTTTACATAACCTGTAACCACACAAAATAATGTGGTTTGAAATGTTGCGTGGCCAAACGCTTTTTGTCTATTTGCTCATCCATCCAGTTGAATTTTATAATATTTGTTTTTAGCTCGAGCAAAGGAGCCCGTCAGACATGCAAAGAATCCCCCTCTGCAAAGCCACTATGCGTGTTTATGTGTCGGCCTACAAGCAATGTGTGGGTCGGCCGAGGCCTGCGACGTGTATCTACATGCAGGGTCAGTACAGTGCGTGGGAGGTGATACACAATGGGGGTGTTGAAATTAAACATGTCCAATACATGAGGGAGTGTGTGTGTGTTCGTGACACAGAGAAAGGGGTTACCTGTGATATATGAGATCAGTGCAGAGGGGATGAAAAGGGAAGGGGAAGGTTAGCAAACAGGCGCTTGTCACTGAGTCAACACCACCCCAGAGAGAGATTGAGACTGTGTGTGTGTGTGTGTCTATGTAGAAAGGGGGGCTGTAAGTGACTCCGGATATGGACGTGGTATGGTCTAGTAGAAGAGTACATGGGTGGGTAAACAAACGTGTGTGTGTGCGTGTGTGTGCGTGGCTGAGGGGCACGAATGACTAAACAATGCAACTGATAAGATAAGCCCATTCACGGTCTGGAGATCCCTCAGATTTCATATCGGCACAGGCCGGCGTCTAAATGTCATAATGTCTAGCTTGTCAAACCTCACTGTCACAAAGTGCGGTAACTAATTAAAAACCAACACATTCTAACCACCAACTCCATTGCAGCTTGGTCAGTGGCGCGATGCTTTAAACTCTGGCGCTCTGGGTAGGTACTGTTTTAGAGTCAGTTTACGCTCTTTCCATGCATTGTGTTTTTTTTTTTTTAAACAGAAACTTCCATGTTCACAAGAAAACATATAGTTTCTGCTTATTACATTCATACAGTCTCTTTTCAAAATGTACTTCCAGCGTAGGTTTACTTTTATAGGTTCACTTACACAGCATTACTACTTGGTTACGGTCTGCACTGTAGTCGACGTGGAGTGTGCTGCAGCTCGGCTCTGCTTGCGTGTTGTTGCCTCCTCTGGAACGCTCACTGGGCCTGTCGCCCAAAGCAAAAGCAGAACTCATCGCCAAGTTTTGATGTGGGAATACGCAAGTATATGTGAACACGGATCTTATCTTGGCCGATAGTTGTTTCGAAGTATGCTGCATACACAGACTCGGCACATTCCCACACACCCACATCCCTTTACTTCTATCTTGGTGAGGACACTCATTGACTTAATGCATTTCCTTTCCCCTAACCTTAGCCATCACAACTAAATGGAAAACCCTTACCCTAACCTAAACCTAATTCCAACTTGATCCTTTAGCCAGGTCTGAACCAGACAAAAAAGTCCTCAATTTCCAGGAATGTCCTCACGTTAAAGGTCTCAAACTCAACTGGTCCTCAAAAGAAAAGGTGTACAAGCACACAGACACACTTGCCTTCTCAGTCTGAAGTGTTGATGGATGAATGGGGATATGCACTCATAAAAGCACACATACATTCTTATCTGAGGCTGCAGTTCGTAATGGGCTATTATATACACACACACACACACACACACACACACATCGTCTGAAGTTTTGAAGAGAGCATACACACACATTATCTCAGTCTGGAGTTTTGAAAAGGGGCTCGCCTGCTGTAAAGTCATCAGTATGATTTATAAGCCCTCTCATCTCTGTGTCTCTTCTCCCTCTTGCTCTCCCTTAACCACCCTCTCTCTCTCTTTCTTCTCTCTCACCCGTAGCTTCTCGGCGCTGCACCACGCCGCTCTGACGGGCACCACGGAGCTGCTGTCTCTGCTGCTCGAGACCCAGGCTACAGTAGATATCAAGGACATCAACGGTAACGCGATAGCAGAGCAGCGTTACCAGCTGAACCCTACAACTTATGGGGAAAAAAAGAAGAGAAAATGTCCACGTTTTGGAAAGTCAATTGGGGTTAAATCGAGCCTGAAACTTCCTCAACAGCTTTTTGACACTCTCAGCTGAAAATAAGTTTGACCCATATGAATAAATATGATTCACTTTGAAGTTAGTCTGCCGCGCAGCGACGGCCGCGCTACAGCAAATATCTTCAGACTCCAAGCGGAACAAATGTAGTAGAATCGGTGCTGGAGTGGCAGCTCGGCTGCCGAGACCGGAGGGGCGTAGTGCTCGTAACCGTGTGTGACGCCGCTGAGGTCAGCTATAGATTTATTGCGGACTGTTTTGAAGGTTGAATTTTACCCGTGCCTTCCAGTATGTCAGTTTGGGAATCCAGGGTTGCGCGCGCATGCTCAGGGGAACACGCGTCAGGGAGCATCACACCATTTGAGGCCCGTAGCACATTGTGGACTGTTGTACAGACAGAAGAACTAGACAAGGAACGGCGGACAGGACGCAGTGATCTGGGACGTGAATGTTATAAAATGGCTGCTTTTCTAAAGCGTTAGTGAACATCAAGGCAGGTAAAAAGGACCGTGGTGCATCCCGGTGTATCATTGCTCGTCCCCCTGTAATGACCGAGACAAAGACATGGCCTATGCTCATTAGCATAACTACTTACACACATACAGGGCTTTTAAAAATGTCAAGCTAACAAGCTTCATCATTAGCTATTCTATTGTAAAGCTACTTTCAACCCATCATTATGCATCTAAATCTAACGGTAATCATTTCTAAATATTTAATGTTGGCTGTTGTAAAGAACGAGGAACTGAAGTTTGATTAAACGAGAGGATGACATTCAACTAGTAGTTGAATGTCATCTCCTACACCAGCTAGGAGATGTATAGCTGGCCCTGTAATTCAGAATTAGGCACACTCACACATTTCCGATGCCTGTTAAATGTTCTCTCGTCAGGTCTGAGTCTGCAGTCATGTTACATATTTTGGAACATAAACAAAGGAGAAGGAGTTCCCTGGACTACCGATGGGCATAAGGCCGCCTACCTTGAAAGGAAGACCCCTGCCGCAAACGGCAGAAGAAATTTCGAACTTTTTTATTAAACCAAACATTAACCTTTGGCGGGGAAAAGAGAAGCCACGCGTGCGATGAATCAACAAAGTGAGCTCACCATAGACGATATAAAAGAAGTCGACCTCGTCGTTGTGATGTCCCCCATAGGTCCGAGGACTACGTTTCTTTAAGCCATGAGTACGGCATTTTCGACTTCGACCAGCGAACGCAAGTGACCATATTTGGACTGTGGAGTGAAATCCTAATGGAGACACAGTGGTAGCAACCTTTCAATCAGATTGTAGCCCCGCCCTAAAGCATACTCTGCTTCATGATCTAATTGACTCTAAATGGACCAACATTTACATAATGAACATCATTTTGTTTTGAAGAAGACTTGAAACTAGAGCTTGTAAACATTAGTTTATGGTTTGTAATAAATCATGTGAGAAGTAGGATGATTGACTCAATCCCACATACATACTTGTGACGTGTTACACTAATCAATACTTGACTCATGTGAGTCAAGATGTCACCCAGCTCCCCTCACTCACTGCAGAGTGTTTTAGCGTCTTTCAGCTCTTGGTTTTAGTTTTATGAGCGCACAACTTTAAAGAGTGAACATTGGACTGATTTAGAATCAGTGCTAATGTTGTTCTGTGTTTGCGAGATGCATGAATATAAAACTGTTTGCTAACACATTTGAGGTGATAACATGTCAACAGTGTGGTTACAGCTTGTTTCGCAGTTAAATATTTACATCTCCAATAGGGACTGATGGGCTTGGGGCTTTGTGTCGGAGGGTCAGGGGTGTGAAGCCAGAAAATAAAAGTCAGTTTTGGTCTTTGCATGGGATTTACTGACACTAAGGATAACCGTACTTTTTAATGGGGGCTCTCCAGTGTTTCAGTATTACATTTCCATAAAGTTGGATGACTTGCAAGAGAATGGTAAAATAACAATGCTGTAGAGGCCAGGATACAGCCTTCAAGTCCCGAATATGGCTCCCAACGAGCCCTTGATTCCCATGATGCAAATTGATCATTTTGATGGCCTAAGATCAAAACCTCTTATCTAAAAAATTCACTGTTTTGGGAATACTAAAAAAAAAAGTGTTGTTTTCTTGCAAGATGTTATTTGTTAAGGATACCCTATACAAAAAAAGGCAAAGTGCAGAAAGGAGGTTTCCCCCACTTTTCCTGGATCATTTTGGAAATGAATGGCCAATGGGCAAAACTTACAAATCTATTTGCATGCAAATTTGCACTTTGGCCATCGATTTCCTTTGTTAGACACTTCCTGCTTGCGAGCTTTCTGTTTAAAAACCCCTGAGGACATTATGTTTACGGATTCAAGGATATCTTGACTGATTTTGAAATTCTCCGTGGAGCTTCTTTAATACCCATCTCACTGCCTTTACCTTTCCATCTCACGGGCTCTATCCCTCACCCACGTTTCCGTCTCTAGGCATGCGCCCCCTCCACTACGCAGCGTGGCAGGGTAAAGCAGACTCGGTCCTATTGTTGCTGAGAGCCGGAGCTTCAGTCAACTCCACCTCCAATGATGGACAGATGCCATTACATCTCTCTGCTCAGTATGGACACTACGAGGTGGTGAGTTCACACACCTGCACATGAGCTGCAAGGCATTACCAGTCCCCTGAAATCGACTCCCTTTTGTATCTCAGCCTGCATTGTCCGCCAACAATACCAGTAATACCGGTAATGCCACCACACAGGTATTGAACGCACACATTCCTTTCCTCCAGCCTCATCCCTGTGCCTCCTGGAATCTCTTAGTGGATAGATACAAACACCTCAAGCTGTCATATAACCCATATGGAGGCCTGACCTCTTTGGTACACCATCAAACACAATACTAAGACAATCCTAAGCGGAGACCGCGGCGGAGCTATCATATGTTCCTCTCTTCTGTTCAAAGGCAAAACGTCAACACAGAATGTGTTGGGATGACTGACAATGTGAGTGCATGTGCATAATACATAAGGTGGTATCACTTACGTTATCCTTTCTCCCTTTCTCTCTCAGTCTGAGATGCTGCTGCAGCACCAGTCTAATCCCTGCCTGATGAACAAGGGGAAGAAGACGCCTCTAGATCTGGCCTGCGAGTTTGGGAGACTGAAGGTATGAAAATATTGTAGTCCCCAAAAACAAACTAAATGATATATGATTAATATTTAAATATATATATACATATCCTATGCTATGATAAACATGCCTCCAATTTATGATCGAAGTGGGATTCATCATTCAGCACACATGGGCGAGAGCAGAGTTGGATCTTATTTTTTCTCTTCACAGAAGATATGATTAGAGAAAATATAAGAGAAATTTAAAAGAACATTGCCGCATGAGGCCTAGTATCAGCCACCTTCCGCGTTATTTAATTAGCATCATCTGTTTAATTGTAGCCCTCAAGGTGTATGTTCCTCACTGCCAATATTAGTGTCGTCAATACAAGAATATTAGTACGAGCCTTCAGAAGCCAGAGGCGTGTATATGCACAAAAACAAAGATGTTTTCACAAAAAAAACCGTAGTGAGAAAGTTCCTTTAGGCTTTACAATCTGTACAGAATATGACCCTCGCTTCAGGTGAGTCAAATGGCTCTAAGGTCACGGCAGCCTGACTTATACTGGAGGCCGATATCGTTACGTGAGAATTAACACAAGATTACTATTTTCTGTATCTCCAATTATGTGCTAATGTTTCTTCAGTGAGTTCAGTTAGTGACAGTGTGGGCTCCCCTGTAGCTCTGACAACTTCATGGTTTAGTAGTCGGAGGCGGGGCTTAGCAAAGTGTCTCTTTCTTGACACTTATTGGCTAGCATATACACCGGTACCAATGCGTTTGTCTGTAATAAAGTGAAATGGCCTGCTTAAGGATCAGTGCTATGGTGCTGTTGGAGGATCTCATTATGCCATTTGGGGATTTCCTTTGTCAATCTTTTCATTGAGAGACTAAGGGACTCCATGTAGTGATTGGCCTTTTTCATGCAGTCCTTCTAATCCAATTATTAGCATATGAAAACACCCTCTTTGGCCCTTTTTGGATGCAGATGGTCGATGTCAAACATGAGCCATGGCTTAGATGAAGTGACCCAGAGCTAAATTAAGCTTGTATGAGCGAAAGGGAAATAGGCTTCAGTGGCTCTTTTTGGATGCACACACACTGTAATGCTAAAATGATTGCACATTGCAGTGTGTTTTACAGTTTCTCTGTCACATTGGTGGATGAGCCTGGCTAGGAGATGTATAGCTGGCCCTGTAATTCAGAATTAGGCACACACACATTTCCTATGCCTGTTAAATGTTCTCTCGTCAGGTCTGAGTCTGCAGTTTAGCTGTGAAAGAATAGAAGGCTTTAGGCTGTTTTGTGACACACAGACTTTGTGAGTGAGTGAGTTTGTGGGTGAGTGGAGGCTATGGTATATTTAGACAGCTGCTGAGTACTGGATAAGACTCTCTGTACTAGCTTGTCCCTATATATACTGTAAGTCACCATATATATATTTCAATCCTTATATTTTTACCTCCAAACCTCACGGCATTGCAATTATATTTAAGTACTTCTAATGCTGTAATTCTTGCCCCGATTCTGCCACTACTCTTTTCTCACAACTCACACTTGCTCTCCATTGTGGTGTCTTTGATTTCTCCTTAGGTGGCTCAGTTGCTGCTGAGCAGTAACATGGTGGCCGCGCTGTTAGAAGGGGACAGCGGGCACGAGAACATGGACTCTCCATCCACCACTCCTCTCCACCTGGCAGCCAGGAATGGACACAAAGACATAATCAAGTAAGATCACAGCAAGAAGCAGTGTTTGAAACACAGCGGTCACATGGTCCATTTCGGCCCGCTCATCTTCCCTGCAGCTTCTGTCTCCTTCTCCCACAGCTACTGCTACTGTTACTGCTGTTTATGCCAACTGCTGCTGCTGCTGCTACAACTATAACTGGAGTTACATTTTAGTTTTTACTGTAACCACTATCCTCTTTACTAGGGCTGGACTGTATTTAAGAAGTCGTTGAGTCACTGTGACATTACCCATTGTTTTGTTTTGCTGTTGCCATCTTGGTTTTTGGCAACCTCTCTGGCAACAACCGTAATAGTGGTAGCAAAAGCAGTTTGTGCTGTATTACTGTTGGTGCCACCATATCCACTGTTGCATCTAAAATAACAACACAATAACAAACACTAGTTCTACGACAACAACTAGTTGTACTAATACTATAAGATTGCCATAACTAGGGCAGTCAGTGCCAATACTTCTACGATTGCTGCTGCTGTACAGGCTGCGTTACGACTTGTACAATTACTACCACTGATATCACCCCTGTTATTGCCATCATCACTCCACTTCACAGATTACCGTATGTGTGTCAGACCTTAATTTACAGCTGCAGGTGCTCAACATTTCCCCTCAGGTAGCTTCATGAAATACAACCAGTAACCATCTCGTCGTTCAAAAAGAACAAACTCTATACTGCAGTGATATTTAATCCCAGTAACTTCAGTTACCCAAGAGCGTGCATGTGTGTGTGTGTGTGTGTGTGTGTGTGTGTGTGTGTGTGTGTTTATGACAGCATATCTGTGTAAATATGTATGTGCTTAGCATAGAAACTCCACCCTGCCTCTCGGGCGCATGCTGCTACCATTATCAGATATCGTTTGCAACACTCTCTCCATCCTCCTCTCTCCTTTTCCTGAACTTGGAAAATGAATAGTAGGCATGAAGACGGGCTTTCAACACAAACATGTGAAAAAAATATCACTGCATTAGCACACAAGTTTATTCAGAGTGTACTCAGCAGAATTTGCCTGTGATCTCCCACTGAGGGATTTATGTCTCTTCAAAGAGTCTCTGTCTCTTCCACAGCAGACGTCTTATCGTACCTACTTTTTGTACAGCTAGAGAAGTTTTCTGGGTCTGGTTCGAACTGGAGCTGTAAAAATGTGCACACAAACAAACAAGAGATATACAATGTTGTCCCCTGGACGATGTGAAGACTTTGTTGTTAATTCAGTATCATAGATACATGATGTATGTGGTAAGCTGTTTTAATTGTGATAAAGAAAATTACAAAATCTGGAATTTGGTCCTCAAAACTGAAGGAGACCCCATGTTGAGAACCTTTGCCATGGCATATTCTATACTTAATTTATACATTAATTCACAGTTTATGTAAAATATAGTACAATAAATTACCACTGCAAGTACGCGTAGGTCCGCTGGGGTTCGCGTGGTGTAAATTCTGTCATCAGGGTGTGTTTGTGTCGGCTCTCTGCATAATTTTACAACAGTTTAATTTTTGCTAGTTTAGACATCATTCTGTAGTAGACTCATGAATCATTTAGTCTCATCTTAACCAAGTGTCAGGACCACTGTCAAGAAAAAGACATTCTTGTGAAGGAGGTTGGAATTTCAGAATAAAGTCATACTATTTTGTGAATAAACCTGTTACAAGTTTAGATATATGTGTCAGCTTTTACCTGTCAAGAATAAGACCGCATACTTCCTATAATATTGTGACTATTATTCATAAACATGCCTCTTTATTCTTTAAATTCTTTCTGTATTCACGTTTTTCAGAAAACAATTTAAAAAAATGAAAACAAAATATTTTGAGAATGAAGTTATAATATTACGAGAGATGTATTTTAATACGCTGTCATAGCAAACAGATGGGAAGATGTGTCAGCTTTTAAGTGTAAATGGGAGAACGTTTTTTCTTCCCTTTATTTTAATTTGATAACATTATGGATATTTTTTTCTCCTAAGAAAAAAGTCAAGACTATTAGTTCAATTATAATTGTACAATACAATTGTAGTTGTAATACTTTGTTTAATACTTTTTGTAATGGTAGTAGCAATAGTAGCAAACTGCTGCACACAGTCTGTCAACCATGATGTGTGAAATACTGTAAGGGATGTGATCAGGACCGACTATTTTACAAGAAATAAACATAACATGAGAGTAGTCATCACGAGGAGAACAATCCCAGAGAATAATTTTGCAATATTGCAACATATTTGTTTGGAGGCTTGAAATGTAAAAGACCTTTTTCTCATTAAAGTTATCTAATGTTTCCTTTTTTTACTAACTTGTCAGACTGTGTTGGTAGTGGGTTGACATTCAGAGAACACCATGCAGCAGCTTCAGTGTTTTCATCAGAAGAACCTGACTCGACGTTCACACAGCGAGCCGAGGACCTCCTCCTCTTGCAACCGCTCTATGGATACAGCGCCACCAGCAATTAGCTACATTTCTTAGCGTGTGGGCAGATGGGGGGGGGGTCTATGGCTTAATGAGATGTTGCAGATGTCTGTAACAGTTGAATAGAGGAATCTGTTTTCTGAGCGGTTGCTTGCGGCCTTACATGAGTGCTTCTGCTTTAATTACCCAGGTTGCTGCTCAAAGCCGGTATTGACATCAACAGAGCCACCAAAGCCGGGACGTCTCTGCACGAGGCTTCCCTGTATGGCAAAACGGAAGTAGTGCGGCTGCTGCTGGATGTAAGCCAAGACGTAAAATGTTGTAGTTCAGCTGATGTTTTTATATTGACGGTGTAGATACAAAGACAATTGCAAAGTAACACAATTGTTACGCTTTAATAAAGTAGGGAGGGTTTTGTTATTAAACTGAACCTCACCCACAGTAAACCCAGTGTGTGTTTGTGTATGTGTTTCTAGGCGGGCATCAATGTGAACATGCGCAACACGTACAACCAGACGGCTTTGGATATCGTCAACCAGTTCACCACCTCCACAGCCAGCAGGGAGATCAAACAGTTGCTTAGAGGTTAGTGACTCTTAAAAACAAGTTTTATTTGGGACTTTATTGATGCTTTTATGAAGTGGGGATTTTCTTTGATGGATACAGAGGCAGTGGAAACAGTGAGGAGGAGGGGCTTGCTCAGTGGCAAAGAGAGGGGTCAGAATAGAAATAAATGATAGTGTCTGTATCTTTCTGTCTCCGTGCAGAAGCGTCAAGCTCTCTCCAGGTCAGAGCGTTGAAGGACTACTGGAACCTCCACGACCCCACCGCTCTTAACCTCCGGGCTGGAGATCTTATTATGGTATTTGTGTGTTTCTTGACAAAATAACCCTTTCTCTTTAATGTCTGCCTGCTTCAGTAAGTTAGCATCACCCCTGTTTTTGCTTGAGTTGTTGCGCCTCTCTTGCTGCCATTCTCTTGCTTTATGTCTTCCAGTTTAATCAACAGCTTCAATAACAACTTTTTTCTTTATACCCTTTGTTAGCTTCGTTTGCAAAGTCATTTGTTCATTTATATTGCGATTTAAAGATGACAGAGGGGGTAATGCTTTTGAATGGAGTGTACAAATTGAAGGAGACTTAAGATATAAATTAAGCATTTTACAGATTGCTGTTAATACAGGGTGGAAATTGGCTAACATACTATTGTTTTTTTGATTTTTCAATTGATATTCAAGATATGTATTGGAAATAAAAAACAAAAAGTACTTAATTATAAACTGTAATTCTTATATAACCTACATAATCCTGAGCCTGGACGTGCAGGCCTGCCTCGAAGGAAGTCAGGTGACGTGGTATAACGAGTAATGTGTCACACTGGTCTGAAGTATGCATGATGTTTGTAAACCCACACCACACATTTATAAATCCCAATCTTTGTGTGAGAAATTAGGTATGCATTGTTAGAACGTCGCAACTATGACCTCATACTCCAGGTAGCCCTTTGGGTGTTGGTGTAAAAAGAGACGCTCACGGACGATTGAAAGACGTAAAATAAACACTCCAGACACACGTCTTCTCCTTTTTAATAGTTACATTCACGGAATCTCATTTAACATTGTGCATATTTACTTTGCTGCGCCTCTCCCAAGGGAAGGCTTGTTGTGTGTTTTGTTCATGTCCGTGACCATGCAGTAATTACTGTAACACGGGTCACGTACAGGTGAACCGTGTTACATTTCCCCAGACTGGAACTACTTCATCCTTAATCCATTCAGCCGCAAGTCATTTTCAACCCAGAAGGCAGCTGCCTTCACTCTGCCTGTTCACTGGCGGGGGAATTGTAGTGTGGGGAATTATACGGTAAAGACTTTTGTGAGGGGAGGCTTGTTGTTAGGATTTGTGTGGGATGTTGCGGAGTAATTTAGTGTACCCTGAGCAAGGAGACCACAGCAGAGGAACAGGCACAAACCTGCTGCCGTCGCTCTCTCATTAACAACTTGTTATCGCATTCCCTCCCCCTCCACACACATACACACACGCACACACACTCGCTGTTTGCACTAATTCATGCTCACGCACATTTTTGTGTTTACGTGCTTACTGCTGTGTATTTTGATATCTTATTTACGACTCATTGAGACATCCCCGACTCTTGTACGGACTCGTATGTTGTTGTGTGGTGGAATCCTGTCGGAAGGCAGAGGTGTTTGTTTTTGTCCTCCACTCACAATGAATATACTGTGTACTTCCAGCTAATTGGCTCTCTCATTATGGACTTAAAAACATGCCTGGAGGAGTCAAACACGTGACGTGCATACTTAGCGTTGGTGTGACAAGGGAAAATGTTATGAAAGCAAACCCCTCCAAGTTCCAAATTCTTCCCCCACTTTAACCAACGCTCTCAGTCTTCACGTGGTGTACTAATTTGTTTGAGACTGTTTATGTTCCATGCTCTTGTCTAATGTGATTGTGAATCGCCGCGAGGCTAATGCTGCTCCCAGCGACACTGAAACGTGCTCATGATTTGTTGGTTGGTGTCAGGTCCTGGAGCAGCACTCAGACGGCCGCTGGAAAGGTCACATCCATGACACCCAGCGGGGGACAGACCGGGTGGGCTACTTCCCCCCTTCAGTGGTGGAGGTCCTCAGCAGACGAGCAGGTAGACAAACAAGCAGCTCACACATGCATAACGTATGCTGCTTCATGACACACTACATTGTGCATTTCTTCTCAAATATGTTAGGCACTGTTCTTGGTTGAACTACCCAACAGTTTATAATATTAAGTTAGAATGTACATTCTTGACCTTGAAAGCAGTAGTGCCAACCCTCATTCACTGGCTCGTATCAGCCTTCACAATTACATTCTAAATGTCTACAGTAAATGAAACATATGTTGGATTTGAGAGTCCACCCCCAAGAACATTTTGACTGAAAACTATGCAATTTCATATTATATTTTTACCATTATTGTTACCTTAGATAATGACCAAATAACTTAAAGACAACACTTTTCTATAGTTGAATTATTATTTTGTTATTTACACAACCTTCGTCTAAACATTTAGTTCTGCAGGACGTAGTACCGCTTACTACTGTCCTGCTTGGAGCACTGAAGGCCACTGAGTAATTGGTTTCCATATCATACTCCGTCTATGATAACTCTGTCCCAGTGCCAGATGGAACCCCTCATCCTGGGGACTTGACTTGACAGAGTGCTGTTAAAAGGGCTAACCCAGGGCATTGGTTATATATCTGGGCTAAGAATATATCTTGACAATTGTACACAAGCAGGATCTATCATGTTGGCATGGATGATCACTGGACGGTTCAGCATGCTTATAAATCATGTGATTTAAACCCTTTGAATAAAAGGAATATGATCCCTGTGTTTGTTTTGCAGCTGTAAAGCCACTGACATTCAAACAGCGGGACAAGTATAGCGAGGGGTCCAATAACAGCTACAGACAGACAGAGACACACGCACACACTCAAGCTAAGCTAAAACACTTCATTCCAAGGTCCTCAACAAGCCAGGAAACACACACAAATGTAGATATTCACACACGGAGACACACATTAATAGGATTACTATGGCCAGATTGCAAAGTGTCAGCGCAGTGCTAAAGCCCTCACTGTGTGTGTGTGTGTGTGTGTGTGTGTGTGTGTGTGTGTGTGTGTGTGTGTGTGTGTGTGTGTGTGTGTGTGTGTGTGTGTGTGTGTGTGTGTGTGTGTGTGTGTGTGTGTGTGTGTGTGTGTGTGTGTGTGTGTGTGTGTGTGTGTGTGAGAGAACAGAAAGAGAGTTTGACTTTAAGTCGGTGACGGGCTCTTTGCTTATGAGGCAAACTCAGTAGTGTGTGTGTGTGCCTGAGCTCTGTGATAATGTCAATGGTGTCAGCAACTGTGGACCAACAACACACAAAGGAACAGTAAGCCCTATAAGTGTCGCTGGTGATCTTATACTCTCTTTCAGCATCCTCTTATGCAACACCAGTAGGGGATTTACGTGAATTTGCTGTTTTTTTAGCTGTTGTTCCAAATACTCAATGAACAAGAATATATGATAAAGTTCATAATGTGTTCACAATACTTCAAAGGGGTGTTTTCTGTTACCGTCTTACAGTGTCTTCCAGTCTGTTCCCATAGCTGTGCATGCAGTTCAAACTGACAAAACACACATGCATGTACATGAACTTCTTTGTCTCACTCATGCATGCCATCCTGTCTCCCTAACCCTAGGGGTCACTCTCTCCCGGCAAGCCTCAATGTCTAGCCAACGACAACATTTAACGTCCAGAGTTTCTCCCTCAAGCCATGGTTCCACCCCTCAGACTGATGACTCATACACCCTTGGTTATGATCCCGCAGGTACACACACAAACACACACACACACACAAATAATAATCCAATGGTTCTGGGGGCCCTCATCTTTTTGAGGTGACTTATCTCTTGTTGGAAAGTGAGTCAAACAAATACAAAAGTGTCAAACAAATATGAGGACCACAAAGAGACACGCTGCGACCACAACAAGATAAGCTTTGACCTCAAAAAGACACTGTATGACCACAAAGAGACACTGTATGACCACAAAGAGAAAGTGTACGACCACGAAGAGACCCTGTGCGACCTCAAAGAGACCCTGTGCGACCTCAAAGAGACCCTGTGCGACCTCAAAGAGACAATGTACGACCACAAAGAGACAATATACGACCACAAAGAGACAATGTACGGCCAGAAAGAGACCCTATACGACCTCAAAGAGACAATGTACGACCTCAAAGAGACAATGTACGACCACAAAGAGACAATGTACGACCACAAAGAGACAACGTACAACTTCAAAGAGACAATGTATGACCACAAAAAGACCCTGTGCGACCTCAAAGAGACTCTGTACGACCTCAAAGAGACAATGTATGACCTCAAAGAGACAATGTATGACCACAAAAAGACCCTGTGCGACCTCAAAGAGACTCTGTACGACCTCAAAGAGACTGTACGACCTCAAAGAGACAATGTATGACCTCAAAGGGACAATGTATGACCACAAAAAGACCCTGTGCGACCTCAAAGAGACTCTGTACGACCTCAAAGAGACAATGTACCACCACAAAGAGACCCTGTGCGACCAGAAAGCGACCCTGTGCGACCACAAAGAGACAATGTACGACCACAAAGAGACAATGTACGACACCAAAGAGACAATGTACGACCACAAAGAGACCCTGTGCGACCTCAAAGAGACAATGTACGACCTCAAAGAGACAATGTACCACCACAAAGAGACAATACCACCACAAAGAGACTCTGTGCGACCAGAAAGAGACAATGTATGACCACAAAGAGACTCTGTGCGACCAGAAAGAGACAATGTATGACCACAAAGAGACTCTGTGCGACCAGAAAGAGACAATGTACGACCACAAAGAGACAATACCACCTCAAAGAGACTTTACGACCTCAAAGAGACAATGTACCACCACAGAGACCCTGTGCGACCAGAAAGAGACAATGTACGACCACAAAGAGACAATGTACGACACCAAAGAGACAATGTACGACCACAAAGAGACCCTGTGCGACCTCAAAGAGACAATGTACGACCTCAAAGAGACAATGTACCACCACAAAGAGACAATACCACCACAAAGAGACTCTGTGCGACCAGAAAGAGACAATGTACGACCACAAAGAGACTCTGTGCGACCAGAAAGAGACAATGTACGACCACAAAGAACGACTACAAAAAGACAATGTACGACCACAAAGAGATGCTGTACAACCTCAAAGAAACGCTGTGCGGTCTCAAAGAGACACTGTATGACCACAGAGAGACACAGTAGGACCACAATAAGGCGCATAAGACTACAAACGATGCGGTAGCAAAGGTTAGTTTGTAAATTGTTTTGTTATAAGTCATTTATTGAGTTGGGGAGGGAAGAGATGAAGGATCTGACTAACTGCTCAAAGTACTTGATGTTAGAGGACAGGTGAGTGCTGCTAGGCGGTGGTTATTCAAGCAGAGGGATATATCAGTGGGCAGCAATCCAGGGCCTTTGTACCTCCTCAGCAGCTGAGTTGTTCTCAAAGCGTGAATAGAACGTTTTCCATTCATCTGGGGGAGATGCCGACATTACCTCAGCATTTCTGGTTTTCCTTTTGTAGCCTCTGATGGTTCTTAATAGCTACTTCCTAGCTACAACGCCATTGATCTGTTGGTCTCAAAGCTCCCATTTCTGCCCTAAGGAGCGAGAATCAAGGAGGCATCTGAGTAGCCATGAGCAAGCCTTCACTTTTTACATCGGTTATTGTCACATATTAGGCGGATAACTCATGAGCGTCTGGTTTGGCATGATTTACATAATTAACATTTTCCCTGAGATATTTAGCCTAATAAATAATTCCCATTGTTCAAAAGACACCAACGTTATATTCTGGGTGATTTTATTAATGAATTCACAATCAGAATACCAATACATACAGATGCAAATAATGAATAAATGATATAAATGCATTCTGCTAGTAGTAGAAATGCTTCATGTCCCTCTAATTAGCACACAGTGCACAGTAAAAACAAATGTGCAGGTGTTTGTTTAACAGGTAACAGGCTACAGCAAGAAAACACTGCTACTCAGGCTTTGATGACTGTGTGCCTTCATTAGTATTAGTTCACGTGTGTGCAGACACAAACTTCAAAGTCTCTACAGCTGTTAAAGTGGACTGACTATCCGTCTGTGATCAGCTGCTGCCATTCATGGATGAGAAAATGTCTCTACTTCTCTCTTGATTTATTCCCTCAGTAAATATTGTAAAGATGAGTTTTTGGTCTCAATCTCTAGTTTCAAGTCTTCTTCAATACAGCATGATGTTCATTTAGTAAATTATGATCTCATTTAGAGTCAAATAGGCGGTAAAGCAGGGTATGCTTTAGGGCGGGGCTACCTTGTAATTGACAGGTAGCTACCATGACGTCCAGTACGTTCGGTCGTATTAAGCTCCACCCTCTCGTGTCACTTGGTTGCAACAGACCAAGATGGCGACAGCAAAACAATGAACTCGAGGCCTCAAAACCGTAATCCAACAAACCAATGCTGTGAGAACGGCCAAAGTAAATTCCCTCTGGAGATAACGAGGGTGGTATCTGATCATAGAAGGCTCTAGGTAAGGTCATGATCTTGATGCAGACGCTGCCCCCCTTGTTCTCCCCCTATTGCATTGTCCAGTCATGACATTGAATGAATAGCCCCTTCTGGAACAATAGCCGAGGGCTTCAACCATAATGTTGCAGTTCTTAGCGTCCCTATGAAAAGCCATCCTAATCCATCTTGTTAGGTCTTTGTTGAAGGTCTCTATGTAGGAGGGGCGGGGGGGCTTTTACATGTCTGTGCCACAGGGGCCCCTTGTCTCATAATCCTACCATGTTCCCAAGTTTCACATGTTCCTCCCAAACAGCACCCTGATCCCAGTCCCCTCTCGATCAACCCTCTGTTGCTCAGTGGCAGCTTGATCCTCTCCCGGCGACAGTGTGTGGGTCACACAGTGAGTGTGTGTCTAAAGTGTGTGTGTGTGTTTGTTAGGTGCTCCACCTGACAGTCAGCTCACTGCCCCAGCTAGTGCTGCTAGCCCCGCTCAGGACATTTGGGTCCTCAGGAGCTCTCCCACTGGTAAGGGTGTGTGGTCCCAAACCCCTGGCAGCCAACCAACCCTGTGTGATCCTGTTGACCAGATCCCAACCCCGCCATTCTGATAACTGCCTCTTTAAGGAAGCTTATTCCCATCTTTATCCCTTAAAATCCCAGAGTCTTGATCCCCCCCCCCCTCCCGCCCACACCCCAATAATACGGTAACTATAACCTTTGACTTATCTTGCCTCAGTTATATTGGTGAGCAGCACTCTTTAAAGCCTTCTCGACATCTCCTGTGTTACTCCTGTCTCTTGCAGCTACCTCCACCCTGAAAGCCTGCACAGCAAAATATGAAAACAAATGGCACTTTTGTTTCTCATAAGCAAAGAGAAAATGTCATCTGATCACCAGATAATTGCGGAAATTGGCAACATTTTAAAGAAAGAGTTTTTGGTAAAAATCATTAATGCGCTTCGAGAGTTAGTTAAATGGATAGCAATCAAAGCTAGTTTGTTGATTAGCCTAGCTTAGAATAAAAGCTAACTAATTAACATGTAAAACGGAGATGTAAATATGATTTTGTGATTCTAGGTGGTGTTGCATTCTGTAACTTTCTGGACTGGATACATTGTTGTTCCTTACATCATGAAACTCTAAAATCATTGATAAGCCAAACAAATGATATATAACTGGTGAACTTTCCACTTAACTTTGGACAGGGCCAGACTGCTTGTTTCCCCTGCTTCCAGTCTTTAAGCTAAGCTAAGCTAATCCCCAGACACGCCCACAGACATAAGATTGGTATAGATCTTTCATTTAAAGGCACAGGATGTAGGATTCAGTGGCACCTAGATTGCCACCAACTGAGTCTCCTCCCTTTCCAAGACTTGGGTAACGTGAGGCCAACCTTCCCATAATACCAACGACTTCATGAACAACGGTGGTCAGGCGGTGGCCGGCGGCACCACGGCTTGGCACTCTGCAGATCATGTCACCGTAGTTTTACAAGCATGTTGGAGAGCTATGGTGGCCGCCAGGTAGCATAAAACCGTGAAAGGCTCTCTCCAGAGCCAGCGTTTGGTTTGGTCCTTCTGGGCTGCTGTAGAAACATGGAGAAACATTTCTTGGTTTCATGTGATCGGACGGTAATGAAAACATAGTTATGAATATTGTACTCTATTTCAGCTAATAGTTCACCTGGAATCCTGCAGACTGTGCCTTTTTAACTTTTGAATAAGAACGCAAACATGTGCATGTCCTAAAATGCTGAACTAATCCTTTTAAATGGAATAGGAATTCAATTTGAATTTTCATTTTTGCAGTGAAATACAATCTTGCTTCCCCTGCAGATTCGCTAACTATTAGACAAATGTAAGTCTGATTCCACCTGTGATCTCTCTCTCTCTCTCAGGTGACAGACACAGTGTTGGGAGTGCCGGCAGTGTGGGCAGCAGCCGCAGCGCTGGCAGCGGCCAGAGCTCAGAGAGCGGCCACAGACAGAATGGGATTCAAAACCGCCACAATGCTGACCCTGGCAAGGTTAGATCTTCTTAGAGTTCTCCATCTTGGTTCACTTGTGTGAATGAACATTTGAATGCACAACACGATCTGATTTAGCATGTTGGATATTGTCTGCAGTGCGCCTTAGGAATTCTAGAGATGTGGTGGCGGCGTGTGTTGCATCTTCCTTCATCATTTAGTTTTTTTGCATGCAGCTGGCTCCCTCTGCTGGTGAATCAGGAGACCACCTCCACATTGCAGGAGCAGAGCGCCACAAACAGGCTGATGGATCCACAGGTTGGTCAGAGAATAAAACATCTTCCGTCTTCTTCCTCTGTTTTATAACAACCCTATTAGTTCTCATCATAAGATTTCTCTCGGTCTCCGCTCATTTTTTCTATGAACTAAAAACAAATTTGATAATCAAGTAAAAAGTTAATTACAGAAACAAAGCCATGATATCATGAGAATAAAGCCATAGAGTTACAAGGCAAAGTTTCATGTGATTCTTAGTGAGTCATAAGTTTTAATCCTTTTGTAGTGAACTTGTGTTTTGATTTCTCAGTCTTTGACTCAGCTGCCTGGAATATTATAATATAAGTACCTGCTGTGCTTTAGCTACTGCTTCAAGCCATGCCCTATGTACATCATGTCATTTATTTAATTTATTTCGAAAAGCCTGTAATAATGTTGAAAAATGTTGCTTATTTTTGAAATCTGTAACTGCTGGTCATCCAAATCTTTCAATTGACTCATAAATGGTCACCTATTTTCCTCATCTGTTGAGAGTATTACTTTTTTTTGGTGAAATATTTAATTTTTTTGTGTCTATTTATACTATATTTTCTAAGTAGTATATTTGTTTTATCTTAATAGAACAGCTATTTCTAGATCTGACTTATTTCTCATAAAATGTGACCGTTTTACATCCTGATACTTGGATACATTTTTAGGACTCATAGCCAGGGCACAACAGCATCAAAGCCATAGATGATATTATTATTGTCTTGTGTCAAACATTATTTTTCCTACTTGAGGAATGTGATTATAGACGAATGCAGCAGCAGTGCTTTTGTTCTGCAGATTGAGCTGTTATTGCTGCGAGTCTGAAAGGAAATGAGATGGGAGGAGAGAGAAAAGGCTTACCTCGCCACAGAAACCAATAAAACCACACTACACAGAAAAGATCCCAATCACCTCTCCAAAATGTGTTTTTGTGTGTCCACGCTTGTTATAGATCTGTACGGCAGGTGCAAAAAAATATCATATCGTAGAAAAGCGCACATTGCGCAGTTCTTCTCTGGAGGGCTGAGAAAGGGCTTTGAAGATGTTATGGAGTGAAATGCTAGATGAAGCAGAGACTCTCTTTTGACCTCAGGCTGAATAGGAAGGCAGGTTAAAGTGAAGGAGGAGAGAAATGAGGAGTTGGAGGGAGGGGACAGGAACAGAAGCAGCGAGAGCAAAATACTCATTTGTGAAATGACGGAGAAAGGTGGAATAAAGGGAACCGAGCAGATGACCTGACTGAATGTCTGCGTGACGGTTAGGCAGAAGGATGAAGTGCCAAACATCTGGAGCTGTGCCTCTCTCCCTTCTCCTGGCGGGTAAGAAGTCCTGCGCAGGTAGTTTAATGTTTAGTCGTGGCCGCGGGGGACATTTAACTATCTTTGTCTATCGATAGATTCAGTTGTTACCATGTGACCAGAGGACAACGTGTAGGCAGTGAGACAGCGTAGGTGAAACCAGAGAAAATGCTACTGGTGAACTGACACTCTTCAGAGTTTGAATGTTGAATTTTCCAGGACAAAAAATTTTTTCCCCTTCCTACTGTTAAGACAGGTGCAAGGAATATGTCAAAACAACACGCCCTTAAAAGGGTTTCATTCTAGATTGGTATTGATAAATAACATTGAGTCAAATGTATTATTTGACTTTCTCTTTGTGAAGAGCAACCGGCTTCTCAACCCAAAAGCTTCGTCTCTTGCCCTGAGGCCAAACACCTCTCTACGAGGTGCTACGTTTTACTCTCTTGGGAGACAACGGGCCCCCGACCTTCACGGCAAAGTTGAGAGAGAAAAGAATCGGAGTAATTAAAACGCAGAAAGATAAGCAGCCGAGGTTGTTCGACCTCTGGGCTTTTAAAGTCCTGGATTCACCAAGTAGTACTTCAAAAGTGTTTGATGACTCGATGGATACTCTTCTGTCGGTGTGTTTTGGGTACAGAACTGGAGTTAGCCTAGCTTAGCATAAAGACTGGAAGCAGTGGGAAAACGGCTGGTCTGTACACAAATGCAGTCGTCATAGTAGCGCCAAACCTGGCAACCTCACGGTGATGACAAGGCTCCGGGAAATCAATGTGCCAAGAAATAGTTCTGGCACCGAACTCCCCCCTTTTTTACATTTCCCAACATGTACAACTTTAGACATTAAGGAGGCGTATTTTACAACTTTGGAGAGCGCCAGTCTAGCTGTTTTCTCCTGCTTAATGCTAAGCTAATCAAGAGCTTTACCTAATGCATAGGTTTCATTGAACTCTGGGACCTGAGGCTTAAAATAAAGAAGTGTTCACCCAAATTACAAAACAACATATCCGACTCTGCCTCTACTTAAGGTGGAGGCAGAAATGTCTGCCTGTGTAAATAAAGAACCAACTATAGATACCACTAAAGTTAAGTGAGGATATAGGATTTGGTTGAACTGACACTTTTCTTACTGTCACTTTTTTCTTGGTGATTATTAATTGCCCTTAACCTTTTTGACTTTGCTCTTCTGCCTTGGCCGCTCACTCAAGTGGGCTCAGAACGGCGTTTTATAGACGTGATAATTAAATGGTAACTATCTGTGAGGAAGAGAGAGGAAAGATCAAAACATTTGCCTCGGGCAACAGACGGGAGGAAAGGTGCATTCCTCAGAGATCTGTGGCAATGTGTCAGGACTGAACGAGGGATGAATCATGTGTGTTCAGTGGGTTTTCCGATCAGGTAGATAACCTTCAAAGACCTGGAGAGACCCAACAACAGCCGGACCATATTAGTGACTTCTTGTTCCAGCGACGTTACTTGTTTCTCGTCGGGGTGTGCTGACCCTGCAGACACTCGCGATGAAGCTTAATGCAGGTTGTCGTCCTGTAGGTTTGATTTTGTACGTGTGTTTTCTAGGTGGTTCCCGTCGGCAAGTCAACGGCACTTCCCAGAAAGGCTTCGTGAGGCCGGAAGAGCTTCTGGAAGGCAAGGTGAGTTGAGTACTAGGAGTTTCACATTTGGACAGTTCTAATTTATAAATGGTCAAAACATACGGTTAGTATGTTCTCATCAAAGCCAAGTAACCGTAGCCTTTGTAACGTTAATTGTTTTACCATGTTTAGAAAAACCTGCATGGAAGGGTTATTTTTGATGTTGCAAAGCCTCATAAACATCCTCCCTCTCTGTTGTCAGGACTCTGAGGCCATCTACCAATGGCTGTATGAGTTCCAGTTGCAGCAGTACACATCAAACTTCATCAGCGCAGGATATGATGTACCCACCATCAGCAGGATGACCCCTGAGGTGTGTGTGTGTGTGTGTGTGTGTTTCTGTGTGCAATTAGCATTTTAGCATTAAGAAATTATTCAAATTTAGATCCATTGTTGTTGAATGTGTTTATTAATTCGTTTGTTTTACTTATTTGCAACATTTGTACTTGCTGTGCACATTTAGCCTTCGCACTCTCATTACGGTCCACCTCCTATCTCCATACTTGCTGGTCTGCATAGTGCATGGTGTCATATTGAGAACTAACAGCCAAGGAGGAGTAATAATATCATGAATATATATGAATACGATGTATATATATATATATATATTTATTGATTTTTATATATATATATATATATATATATATAAACTGTTGATCTTATTCATGATAGTCAGTACATGTGTTTTGTTCGTCAGGACCTGACGGCCATCGGAGTGACCAAACCAGGCCACAGAAAGAAGATCTCAATGGAGATTGGCAAGCTGAACATCCCCGAGTGGCTGCCTGATTACATCCCTGTGAGGAAACGCTCTTGTGGTTAAACACCTAAATGCAGCTACTTCTCTTAGATGTGTTGTACAACTTGCTTCCTAAAAGCACAACGTCCAGGATGATTCTGACTCTTGTCTGTTTGCTGCTCTCAGCCGGACCTGGGCGAGTGGCTGAGTGTGATCGGACTGCCTCAGTACCAGAAGAGATTGTGTGACAACGGTTATGACTCCATTACGATTGTCAAAGACATCAGCTGGGAGGACCTGCAGGAGATAGGCATTAGCAAACTGGGTGAGGAATTACACCGTACTTCTATGACATTTTCTGGGGATTTGCACGGCTTCCTCGAAAACCCCCAAAATGATGCTGTTCCATTTTTGCTGTTTTTACCGTTTACACTTCAAATCCATTTATGTTAATTTATGCTTGCAAGGGGGTTTATCTCTTTTGTGCCTCCAAATAAATGTTCCACCTCTCTAGAGATGCACTCATTGCAATTTTTTTTTCTTTGGCTAACCGGACTAACTTTGTACACCTGTCCTAAAACCGTTCCAAAAAAGGGGAAAAAATTATTGCGCCAGTCATTTAAATTATGTTATAAGCTTCTTTGAGCTAGTGTTAGAAAGTTCAACAGGTATTCCCTCTCTAATATTTATGTTATATTGCTTTGAACCTCTCTGTATTTATCCAAGTTTCTTACCAAAAATGGAATTTTACAAGATTACAGTTGAACACATAATGATAACGTTAACTTTATAATTTACTTTCGGCCAATAAACATTTTTACTGACTGGAGCTGGGATACGAGTCAATCTGACCCCCGTTAGCGTTAGCTTTTAGCTGTCAGCTCCATTACAAGCAGGACTGTGCTGTTTGAAAATATGAGCCTGACCGGTTTCGATCACTTCACAGTGAATGTAATCCTCTAGGAGCCACGAGTGAGGCCACTCAACTTTTGATGGAAATTGATCTCTCAAAGAGGGTTGATGACTTAGTTCTAGTCTTGGTAAACTGTTCAAAGAGGAAAACTCTGAAATGTGCTGAAAAGCTCTCTCGAAAGGCTCTGTGTTCTTTCTTTCTGTTTCAGGCCACCAGAAGAAGCTAATGTTAGCGGTGAAGCGACTCTGCGACCTGCAGCGCTTCCGTAACCATGCCGACAGAGCTGGAGGCGGGACTCTCCGACGGAACCTCCCCGGCGCCCTGGAAATTGTGGCCATCGAGCACACGCCAACGCACAATGTGCAGGCTCACGCTCCTCCTGACGACTGCTGCCCCTCCCCTCGCACCCCCAGGGCGCTCCTCTCCTTCCAGGACAGCGAGTTGAGCGCCGAGTTGCAGAGCGCCATGAAGGGCAGGGCCGGGGGAGGAGCTGCCGAGGCGTTCGGCATCAGGGGCGTGCCCTCTGCAGCAGCTCTGTCGGCCATGTCAGTCAGTCAGGAGAGCATTAGCGTGCGATCGCGCGGGTCAGGGAATTCAGGAAATTCAAATTCAGGCTATTCTCAAGATCACCAAGCTGCACCATCTTCAGCCAGGATATCCAGCCGGTCAGAGGAGAGTCTGGGGAGTGGTGCGGGGGAGGAGGCCGGTAGAAGTAGACCGAGACCCACAGAGATGTGGGAGCACCTGAGTCGCTCTGCTACCCCGAACAAACTCCCCTTCTCCCCTCTGACACCTCCGTTAACACCCAGCAAGATGCCCCGCTTTGCCTACCCGGCCGTCCCACCCAAAGACACACACTTCCAGTCCCCCATCCGTCTCTATCAGCCACAGCACCACACAACCTCCTCCCCTTCCTCTCCATCCCCACAACCTTCCCCCATACAGAAGGCCTTCAGTTACCTCCATGCCCAGGCAGGAGGCATCAATGGGGCTTCGCGGGGACTCTCCAAACCTCTGCCTGGAGCGGTGCCTCTGCTGGGACCCCGGCCTGGACATGACCCTGGTGGTGACGCCCAGAGGGGCACAAACAAAAAGCGCGCCCAAAGCCTGACTCGCTACGCTCTGTCCGACGGCGAGCCGGACGACGAAGACGCCCTCGCTCCCCCCTGCACCTCTGCTTCCTCTTCCGCCATGCCCTCCTACGCCACCCTGTCGCGCAGGCCGGGACGCGGGCACACGAGTGCCACGGGGACCCAACGGCACATCAACCGCAGCCACTCGTTTGCCGTGCGATCCCGAAGCAAAGGCCCGCCCCCGCCACCGCCCAAAAGGATGAGTTCAGTAAGTGGCAGCCCGGTACGTCAACCAGGAAACGGGAAGGTGGTGGAGCCAGAGGAGAAGCAAGGGGGGGAGACGGAGGGCACAGGCTCTGTGAGGAGCATCGCAGCCAGGCTAGAGGGAAGCAGCAGCTGCAGTCTATCTCGGAGGATCGATATCCCACCAACTCATGTCCAAGTTTCACCTGTTTTCATCCCCATTTCTTCTCCGATTCCACATGTGATGAGTCCTCACGCAATCCAACAGCAATACAAACCTGTCCCTGCCCTGGGCTTGGGGGGCCTGAGGAGGACGGGTAGCGAGAGGTCAGAAGTGGAGACTGCCAGACAAAGAGGTGGAGGCTCGCAGGGATCACTTGAGGACAATGCAAGGAAAGGGGAAAGAATGTCGAAGAGTGCTACGGCGTCTCCAAAGCACAGCTCAGGTGGCCACCTCCCTTTCGCTGAAGAAGGCATCCTCACTATCAAACAGCGGCCCAGGACAGCAGTTGTCCCCCACGCCGACGGCGAAGTCAAGACCCCGAACAGCCTGGAGCTCCCCGAGTTCAATCTGAAGGAGTCTGACACGGTGAAAAGACGGCACAAACCCAAAGACTCATTGACGCCTGAGGAGGCTGAGTCCCCCAACAGAGAGTACAAACACCCGCAGACCAACAGTCTCCACACACCCAACGATGACAGGGCGCTGAGCGACGATGAATCTCAGAGGCCGGGGAACGTGTTTCGTAGAGTAGGCTCCCTTGGAAAAGGCCCAAAGCCACCAGTGTCCTCGAAACCTTCCAGTCCTCTCAAACAACCGGCCAACAGCAAACCGACAATCCCCCGGAAATCCGTCTCTTCGGGACAAGCTAGTGGCCAAACAGCCATTCCGAAACTAACCAGCGTACAGATTCACACAGTCTCGCCAAAGCTGGGCGCCATTATACACACCCAGGCATGTGTACCCGGCCCCACACCCGTGAACCCACAGACGGTGATGTCCAAACCAGAGAGTCCCAAGAAAGCGTCTGGTTTGTCCGTATCGAGACTCCCTCAGCACGGCATGGTCCCGGCATCAGCAGCAGGTAACACTGACCAACTAACACCATCTGCCTCACGAATTAACTATATTTTGGCCAATATTTCTTAAATAATGAATGAATGAATCCCTCGCTTATTGTCGCCGCAGGACTGAACCTCCTTTTGGTCCAAAGTGTTGTTTTTGCTGCTCCGCCCCCCCCAGCTCCGGCCCCTTCGTACTTCACCTCGGCCCCAGCCGGTCAGGCAGGGAGAGCGCCGACATCCCCGGCAGGTGCGGTCGGTCTGGAGGTGCTGGCTCACAAGAGGCTGGAGCAGACCAGTACGTCGCTGGAGGCTGCGCTCAAAGTGGTGGAGAACAAACTGGCACAGGGGAGCAGTGTGGACAGGTAGGCGCCATGCTCCGCGATGTCGGCAAATTAACTGCGTACACGTCACACCCTACCTTTCCTACTGCTTGATACGAGAGGGAAAAGTCGCACAGGTCCCATTGCCATCACTCACTCAGGGTTTCCCATTCGATTACCTGCAGTCTGGGTACAAACATGTTTTTACACTATTCAACGGGTGGGGTTTGTGCAGTCTTCCTGAGAAACTCAACTCGGGGACATCCACTCGCTATGGGAGGACCCCAGAAAGAGACGGGGTGACGGTAGCTCGAGACTACCTCTGTGAGCTTTAGATCACTTCACCAAAAGGGAAGTCTAGTATAATATAGTATGTCGTAAAGAGTAACAGCATAGTATGTCTACAAAAACAGTATTCTAGTATCCTTGAATAGCGATATGACTGATCAGCAAAGTTCGACATAACTTGTTGACTCACACAGTTTCAGCTGGCTTGTAACAGTCTGGTCTGGTCCACAGTGGCAGCGGCACCGTGAAGGCGGCAGGGAACATTCTCGATGACATTGGCAACATGTTTGACGACCTGGCTGACCAGCTGGACGCCATGTTGGAGTGACCCGGCTGACCTCTGAGGCACAAAGTCCCCGTCAGAGGGGAGCGATGGACAAACACGTAGACTGAGAAGCCGGCGAGCAGGAGATGGAGATGGAGGTGGAGGTGGTCCTCTGTCGCTGGTAAGAACAGAGACGGTGGAGGTGCTCGGCTCCTCTTCGTGACTGGGTGAATCAAGAAAATAGATACTTTATTTAACCCCGGAATACTCAAAAAGTGCACATTTGAGGATTTCCTGCACAACCTTTTCGCAATATTGCCCAGTTTTTCAACGCGAGCACTTCGCCTTAGGGCCCACACCTGGGAATGTTATTGGAGCAACAACAGGCAGCAGCTTCCAGACGTGTGTGTGTGTGTGTGTGTGTGTGTGTGTGTGTGTGTGTGTGTGTGTGTGTGTGTGTGTGTGTGTGTGTGTGTGTGTGTGTGTGTGTGTGTGTGTGTGTGTGTGTGTGTGTGTGTGTGTGTGTGCGTGTTCATTCTAGTATCACTAAAGGGAATGAGGGTCCATGTTCTTCACGTTACCTGTAAATGTATCTATGAGTCTCTGGTGACACTGTGTATTTGTGTAGTCAGATATCTTTATACTGAGTATATTTATAATTCTATATGTTTGTTTTTTAACAAATGGAGTTCAAATCATTCTAGTGTATATTAGCATAACTGTTATATATATATATATATATATATATATATATATATATATATATATATATATTTGCTGCTTGCTGTCTGTAACATGGGGAACATATTGTTTATTGTATTTAAAGACTCATATTCCTGATATGATTTGACAGGTTTTTGCTTTTTTACCAAAGTCTTTTATCCTCTTCAGGAGGCACAAAGTGAGGAAACATTGTTTCTTTAAAGCGTTTCTTTTGAGTGAAGAGATGTGTGTCAGACTGTGGAGCTGAGTCCGCCTCCCACTGGAAGGTTGTACAGCTCGCCTCAGGGAGCGATGAAATGAATTCACTGTAAGTTAAAGTACTGTAAGTGTGCCGTTTTCAAACATTTCCCTTTAAACATGGACTGTTACAAAGCATTTCAAGTGAGGTCAACCTTGACCTCACTTCTAAAAGAATATGTGCATCGTTTCAAAGTGACTGAACACTGTAAGAGATCAGGGGGCCTGGAACATGACACAGGAATAATTAATGGATTTTACATATGTACTCGTATGTATTATGATCAATTTATTAATGATTCCTTTTTAACATGCCATCCTAAATATCTGAATTCACATAGCATTTTAAGTCTGCAGTATAAAACTGAAAGTATAAACAAATCTGCTGCTCAGGGCATGCTGGGTACTTTGTTTCCTGTGTGAGTCGAGCATCACCACACCCATGAAGCTGCAGCGGGAGCTCTGATTGGCCACCTTAAAGCAGCTCGGCCAGTCAGGACCTTCAAAGGAAAGAGTTGTCTTTAAATGAGAGCAATCTCAAAAAGTAATGTGATGCAATATGATTTAAAGACGTTAAAGAAAGAAAATATGTATCACTAATATTTTTAACTAAACTAGTTAACAGGACCAGCTCGTCACCAGCGTTGTGAGATTAGTTCTCTACTTTTATTCACCCATCCCTTTCTTTTTATGGACCGAGAGCAGTTTTCACCAATTTTAATCTTCACTTTCAGTCATTGACCCAATGCCATACTCGTAATGTCTGTCTGTCTGTGAGCCATCCAGTAAAAAAAAAACAAGCCATCTTTATTCCTATAATAGTTTTTACAAATGCACTCAGATTTTTTTTAAACAGCCCTCAGAAAGTTCTGTGTGCACTGTTATGTTTTTGAGTCGTGAGCATTTCTTACATCAAAACATGTTTTAGCACTATTGATTCCTCTGTTCTATTTTGATGTATGCCTGTTTGTTTTGTTTGTTTGTTTCTGCAATATTTCCATTGAATTCTGTATCATCCTGGAAATCATTAAAATGAGAATTTATACTGACAAAATTGTTAACATATAATTATTTGTGCATCTGTACAGATTCAGAGTTGAAAGTGTGAATGCAGTGTTGTACGAACACTAACCAGGTGGTTTCTCTGGGAGGAGAGAGACCCACTGAACCCAGGTGTTACCAGTGTTAATGAGCTCAGGTGTTACCAGTGTTAATGATGAGCTCAGGTGTTACCAGTGTTAATGATGAGCTCAGGTGTTACCAGCATTAATGATGAGCTCAGGTGTTACCAGTGTTAATGAACTCAGGTGTTACCAGTGTTAATGATGAGCCCAGGTGTTACCAGTGTTAATGAGCTCAGGTGTTACCAGTGTTAATGATGAGCTCAGGTGTTAGCAGTGTTAATGAGCTCAGGTGTTACCAGTGTTAATGATGAGCTCAGGTGTTACCAGTGTTAATGAGCTCAGGTGTTACCAGTGTTAATGAGCTCAGGTGTTACCAGTGTTAATGATGAGCTCAGGTGTTACCAGTGTTAATGAGCTCAGGTGTTACCAGTGTTAATGATGAGCTCAGGTGTTAGCAGTGTTAATGAGCTCAGGTGTTACCAGTGTTAATGATGAGCCCAGATGTTACCAGTGTTAATGAGCTCAGATGTTACCAGTGTTGATGAGCTCAGATGTTACCAGTGTTAATGATGAGCCCAGGTGTTACCAGTGTTAATGAGCTCAGATGTTACCAGTGTTAATGAGCTCAGATGTTACCAGTGTTAATGAGCTCAGGTGTTAGTAGTGTTAATGATGAGCCCAGGTGTTACCAGTGTTAATGATGAGCTCAGGTGTTAGTAGTGTTAATGATGAGCCCAGGTGTTACCAGTGTTAATGATGAGCCCAGGTGTTACCAGTGTTAATGATGAGCTCAGGTGTTACCAGTGTTAATGAGCTCAGATGTTACCAGTGTTGATGAGCTCAGATGTTACCAGTGTTAATGATGAGCTCAGGTGTTACCAGTGTTAATGATGAGCCCAGGTGTTACCAGTGTTGATGAGCTCAGATGTTACCAGTGTTAATGATGAGCCCAGGTGTTACCAGTGTTAATGAGCTCAGATGTTACCAGTGTTGATGAGCTCATATGTTACCAGTGTTAATGAGCTCAGATGTTACCAGTGTTAATGATGAGCTCAGGTGTTAGCAGTGTTAATGAGCTCAGATGTTACCAGTGTTGATGAGCTCAGATGTTACCAGTGTTAATGAGCTCAGATGTTACCAGTGTTAATGAGCTCAGGTGTTAGTAGTGTTAATGATGAGCCCAGGTGTTACCAGTGTTAATGAGCTCAGATGTTACCAGTGTTAATGATGAGCTCAGGTGTTACCAGTGTTAATGATGAGCTCAGGTGTTAGCAGTGTTAATGAGCTCAGGTGTTAGCAGTGTTAATGAGCTCAGGTGTTAGCAGTGTTAATGAGCTCAGGTGTTACCAGTGTTGATGAGCTCAGATGTTACCAGTGTTAATGATGAGCTCAGGTGTTACCAGTGTTAATGATGAGCTCAGGTGTTAGCAGTGTTAATGAGCTCAGGTGTTACCAGTGTTGATGAGCTCAGATGTTACCAGTGTTAATGATGAGCCCAGGTGTTACCAGTGTTAATGAGCTCAGATGTTACCAGTGTTAATGATGAGCTCAGGTGTTACCAGTGTTAATGAGCTCAGATGTTACCAGTGTTAATGATGAGCTCAGGTGTTACCAGTGTTAATGATGAGCTCAGATGTTACCAGTGTTAATGATGAGCTCAGGTGTTAGCAGTGTTAATGAGCTCAGGTGTTACCAGTGTTGATGAGCTCAGATGTTACCAGTGTTAATGATGAGCCCAGGTGTTACCAGTGTTAATGAGCTCAGATGTTACCAGTGTTGATGAGCTCAGATGTTACCAGTGTTAATGATGAGCTCAGGTGTTACCAGTGTTAATGAGCTCAGATGTTACCAGTGTTGATGAGCTCAGATGTTACCAGTGTTAATGATGAGCTCAGGTGTTACCAGTGTTAATGATGAGCCCAGGTGTTACCAGTGTTGATGAGCTCAGATGTTACCAGTGTTAATGATGAGCTCAGATGTTACCAGTGTTAATGAGCTCAGATGTTACCAGTGTTGATGATGAGCTCAGGTGTTTCCATGCAAAAAGTATATAGTATGTTAAAGGTCAAAGAATAAACAGTATAGTTTTGTAGAATAGTCACAGTATACGATGTTCACAAATAGTATGTCAACATGTTTTATTTGTGAGTGCATTCCAAAACAGAGCCAGCATCAGTACACTTAATATTTTCACTTGGTAAAAGTCTTGTATTGGATACTCAGACCAACTGATGCAGCTATTAATTCATGCACATTTCAGCAAAATCAAAACAATTTACTGAGGAGCTTAATTTCTCTCAAATCAGTCAAAATAAAATATCTTCTTCAATCATTTAATCAAATATGTACAATTGTCTATTAAGAGCAAAGTGAAAAAATATGAAGTTATTCTGTTGAATCCTATAGGATGCCAAAAACCCAGAAGGGAAAGACAAGCAGACAGACATGACCGACCGTTTCCATGGTTACCAGAGCTTTCACCACTCAGACTACAGCCGGCTTCATACTGAAGATTAAAACACTGTCAACATCGCCATGGAATGCTTATGTTGGCCATAAGTTATCAGCCTCCATCGTTCACAGATACTGACGACAGAAAATGGACACGCTTTCATTTTAGCTGCTGATTGCAGACGTCAAAATCAGAATTTTGTCTAAAACTGTAGATTGAAAGAAAATCTCATTTTAAGATCTGCCAATAACATTTTCCTCCTATGCCCCATTATTCTCTACTTGGTCCGTTTCATACTAGAAACTGTACATTGCCATTGTTCTTTTACACATTCTCCTTAATATATATTAACATTCATTCCTGTGTGTGACGACGACCGTTATTAGAAACATGTCAAGTGGCAAAACTAAATTAAAACAAATAAGATTATGGTATAATACTGAAGAACATTAAAATTTTCAAAATGAACATTGGGTGTCATGTGGAAGCCAGATTCAGAGACCAGACACCGGGCACTACAGGACAGTCAGAAGGAGATGGATGTGGTGATGATGATGATGATGATGATTACAAGTTGTTGATGGCGATGATGATGATGATTATAAGTTGCCAAACAGTTCGTTCCTCTTGCTCCAGTCCATTGTCGGGGCTTTTTTGGCGGCTCGTTTCTGACGGGCTTTGTCTCTGGCCTGGGCCAGGGACATGCCCAGAGCCAGGCCTCCAGCTGCGGGGGCCGCATCTACCTGCAAACAAACAGGAAGTGTTTCAAACTTCAACCCTTCATTGGACAGACCTCCCACCGTCAAACCTCTCCATAGTTCACACTTCATCCCTTTTGCTCTCTCCTGATCTAAAGTGTATCGATCGTTTCTAGACGTCCTCAACGCCCCCTCAAGGTCTCACACACACCATCGCGGAGCGCGAGAGACTGCAACGGGTGGTGAAAATCGCCCAGCGTATCACAGGTACTCCACTCCCAAGCATCGAGGAGGTCCAGAAGAAGCGCTGCCTGCGTCGAGCCCGCAGCATCCTGAAGGACGCTTCTCACCCTGCTCACAGACTGTTGACTGAGCTTGCGGTCAAGGACCAGCCGTCTGAGGAACAGTTTTTTCCCTTAGAGCTGTTACCCTTCTGAACTCTGACCCCCTCTGACCCCCATTACATCACACCACTCTATCATGCACTTCAGTCACTTTGATACAATCTGTTTGCACTCAAGTAAATATGCACTGAATATTTGCACTAGCAACCCTAGATAGTTTCCATTTATAGTAGCCTCCGTTTATATTCTGCACTATTTAATGTTAATTTCATCTGAATTGTATTTTATAATCTGTATATATCGTTGTACTCTCTGTTGCACTTCTGGTTGGATGCCAAACTGCATTTCGTTGCTCTGTACTAGTACATGTGCAATGACAATAAAGTTGAATCTAATCTAATCTAATTTTGATATCAGAGGGTCAAGTGAGGACGTTCTCTTCATAGAAGTTAGAGAATAAACGAGCAAATACACACTTCCTGGTTCCAGCTTCTCAATTGGGAGGATTGACGACTCTTCTTATGAAAGGCAATTCAATATCGTCACGTTTCAGGCTTTTGGTTCGAGAAAGCAAGACATGTGACTGGTGTGTGTGTGTGTGTGTGTGTGTGTGTGTGTGTGTATATATATATGTGTATATATATATATATATATCATTTTCTTTGAGGATTCTATTGATTCTTGTTTTTCTTTGTCAATATGTAAAGCATTGAGTAGTGCCTCTGTGATTAAATTGAAGCTGCCTTTGCTCCAATAAAACATAAAGCATCAACATTATGATTGGCCACCAGGATCAGGAGGCCCATTTGAAATACATCCTCATTGTATTAATGACCAACAGAGAACAGAAGGGGGCGCTGTTACCTCTGCAGGAGGGGCGCTGCTGGTCGCTGCTGGCAGGGAGGAGCTGGAGGAGGCGCTGGAGGCCGACGAGCTCACCGACACTTTAGGCTTCACCTCCGCTGCCTGCCATCATGAAACAAACATTCATATTAACGGAGACGAAAGGGTTAATTCACCCCATCCCAGAACAACAGAGGAATACAGGAACAGGTGCTCCGTTTCTACGCCTTTCATTCTTCACACATACATCACAATAAACTCTACACAACAGATTATTACACATCGACAATGAAAAGGGTTCTATCAGTAATAATCAAAATTACTATTCATTGTGTTGGTCCCCATTAATCTGTATTAATAAACAGCTGTTGATGAAACAATCTAGAGGCAATAAACCTGCATCGCCGTTAATCGTGATATTTAAACAATAAATTAAATATTAATATGTTAATAATACGCTTATGATAATATGGTGTAAATAATCCAAAGGCGAAGGGAAGAGGGGGGAACCAGCAAATTACTGCTGATGAAAACTAAAAGCTTTCAAATAACAATATCACAGGGGATGAGTTCTCCTTACTCCTTATTATGGGTTGTTATTAATCACCCCCAACGTATTCAGGTGGAGGCGCAAATCTCTGGGGAACGACATCTCAAAACTTGGACTGATGAAAGTAGAACTAAGAGAACCTGATTTGGGGTTTCCTTTGTTGTCCAGCAGGAGGCAGTACAGCCCTCCTGTGGGCCTCCATCAGTCTCATTAGTTAATCTGCATGCTCACGTCCACATTCTTTACCAGCGCAGTGTGACCTCCAGCCCGGCGCTCTGCAGGACTCGCTGTATGCGTTTATGAAATTGGCATCCAATTCATAAGCACCTGTTCTTCTAAAAATAAACTGGCCGTCTGTACGGGGCTGTGGACAAATGCTACAATACGCTGCATCACACAAGAGCCCTTAATGAGGCTCAACACGTGCACATACCACACCACCTCAAGGGAGACGCTCCTCTCTTAATGGTCACTCTGGTCCCAGTACAACGCGCTCTGGTCCCAGTACAACGCCTGCCGAGCCACTGGGCCTCATTCAGACGCACTGGGATTCATCAACATGAATGTAAACATCTCATCATAAAACCATATCAGTCAAACAATATTTAAAAACATTAATTTACTTTCGCCAAATGCATTGCATAACTATGAAGCTGACATCATCAATTATTGACACTCTGGAGTTATATAATGTTTACATAAACAATCCTACGCTCCCACCACTGGAATACTCGTTCCAACGATTCCCCGCTGGTTAACGTCAACATTGTGAATATAGCTCCCAACTTTCCTGTAAGGCAGCAATACAAATACTTCAAGTCTGTTTGTCTTCTGTTTTAGCAGAAATGTATTAATATATAACCATTTCTTTCTTTTAGCCTGCGCCACGTCCGTATCCTAGGAGACAACATTCACCGCCTCGGTTACTGCCGTCCACGGCTCTTTGTCGTCGTCATCTCATCCACTTGTCCCATTCTCCATTCTCCAGTCTCCTCGTGGTCAAAGTCTTATTTTGAGCGTAAAGTCAGAACAAACTAGGTAACGAGGCCTCGTGACTCGTTGTCGAGGAGTTTTCTGCCAGCGGTTGGACCCGAGCGGCTTTTCTTCACCTTTGAACTAAACATGGCAGCACAAGTGGTCTAAAATGCACACATGTAGTTTTTAAAATCAAATCAACTCAGTCAGCTTCTGTAAATGTGGGTTAATCAGTACACACACACACACACACACACACACACACACACACACACACACACACACACACACACAAGGTCGTCATGAGCGTTCATACTGAGCTCTGCGTTATGTAATCACTGGTGAATGAGTGATTGTTGCCGCTGCAGTGGAGGAGACTCTGCCTGCCTGTGAACAGCGCTCATTAGCATAATCGCCAAATTGCCCTGAGGGTTAAAGCCACTTCAATCCCATGATCCTCCAGGGCAGAGAGAAGAGATATAGAGACACTGGTGAGCTCTTGTTGCCATGGTGAAGGGTCAGCCACAATGTCACCTGCGGGGCCAATCCACTTTCCCCATGTGTGTGTGTGTGTGTGTCAGAGTAAAGCTCGACTACAAAGACAGGAGGTTTGAGACGAGGACGTCTCCCTCCGTAACTTCTAAAGCACGAGAGGAGAGAAACAGGAAGCGCATGAAGGCAGCCAGAGGTCTTCACAACACTGTCCAGAACTCCTAATCTGCTACCAGGAATGTCCAGAGAGGATCAGTGGGGCTTCTCCAGGCCCCTATCTGTGTGTGTGTGTGTGTGTGTGTTTGTGTGTGTGTGAGTCGGTAACAACCTCCTCCTCTGATGCTCTCTCTGACGCTGGCTCAGGAAGAAGTCCTGCAGGAGAAAAGAAGACACTTCATCTGTATTTACTCCACAGTTGGGTTCAAACTAAAAGTCATGATGTTCTGTGCGTGTGTGTTTATGTGTGTGTGTCGGTGTGTCATACCGGTGACGTGTTCCTCGGTGGGCACAACATTGCATCTCTTAAAGAACTCCTCGGCCTCGGCGTCCACCAGCAGCAGCGTGGTCTCCTCTCCTCCCATCTTGATGGCCGCGACCACCTCTGAGTGCTGCATGCCGACCACAGACATGCCATTGACCTGAGGGAGGAGAGGAGAAGGAGACAGGAGAAGGAGACAGGAGAAGGAGACAGGAGAGGACACCGTCTGACTCTACGTTGGATGTGACTGACTGTGGTCTCGAGGTGTTGCCGTTTAAGTGCCGATTGCTTTGAAAAATCAAAATGAACCCCGGCAATAGCAATGTGTCGAACAAATGAATAAAGACTGATGACGTTCATTGTGTTGAATTCCAGCAGTCTTCTCCTCCTTAATCTTCAAGAGTAAATTAGTTAACGCATGCAAAACCAATGTTAGAGCGCACCCCTTTAATTAATGTACTGTAGTAAAGTATTTACTTCAGTAAGTACTTAAAGATTATAGAGAGCCAGCAGACGACAGTGTAAAAAGAACAAACTAAAGTTATTTACAACGGTCGTGTACTTGGGCCTTTATTCTTATTCTATTCGTTAATCCGTTGCCTGACTGACATATTGTTTCTGAACCTACGCAACGTCACCTTCTTAAAACTAATGTTATCCCTACAACGTTATACTTCCATTTAAAACGAGCCTCACAGGATTGAAACTGTGTTTGAGTTCTGTAAATTCTTAAGCTGCGATATCCAAAACCTGATCCTCCACGACAGCCGTTCACATGATAAAAATGACTAGCGTGGTTGTAAATACGCCAATCACTGACAATCGGATTTTCCAAAGGATGATAAAAACAACTGGACATAAACTATATGGTGTCGCTGATTTATTCACACAAAGTAAGTGAATGATGATGTTTTTGTTCGGGTGCCAGATCTCTGTGATGTTGGTAACAGTGCTGTTACAGGGAGGCGTACATACTCCCAGAGTTGGAACTAATCAAGTCTCTTGGGAGATAAGACGGAGGAATTCCTCGGTTGGGGGGGATCGAGGTGGGAGTGCCCTCAGGAATATCTCAGCCTGACAGACTCCCACTGTGGGTGTGAACGTGGGACAGGTGGTACGACTACATTCCACTCCTCTGACCCACCTCACATAAATTCATGAATTCCAAGCATCCGGTTTCCAGAAGTCGACCTCTAAAACTTTAAAGCTTCTACCTCATTGCGTACGTAGAGATGCCGTATTTTACGTCATCTACAAAGCCCCCCCCCTCCTGCATTTGAGGGGCCCTGCAGACTATTGGAGCAGGCGGTAATGCAGCCAACAGACACGGTAAGTGGATTAACTCTGACCCCGCCACGTTCACCGGAGGAGGTCTGCTAGTCACACAAACACGCCGAGGGAGAAAAATAAACTCATTTCTGCGCTCCTTTTTGAGACAGGAACACACTTACATGTGCATATTTCATCTAATAATGATATAATACCTCAGACGCTCAGTATCGGGCAAAACTCAGGAAACATGAGGATAAACATGTGTGTGTGTGTGTGTGCGTGTGTGCATGCGACTCAAGACGATAAGGGTGTGTGTGTGCGCGTGTGTGTGTGTGTGTGCATGCGACTCAAGAGGATGAGGGTGTGTGTGTGCGTGTGTGTGTGTGTGCATGCGACTCAAGAGGATGAGGGTGTGTGTGTGTGTGTGTGTGTGTGTGTGTGTGTGTGTGTGTGTGTGTGTGTGTGTGTGTGTGTGGCGTACCTGGACCAGCTTGTCCCGTATCTTCACGCCCGCCCACTGTGCCGGAGAGTCGGCGTCCACGGCCCTGATGAACTGGCCCGGCTTGGACTTCTCACTGTGCAGGTTGAAGCCGTAGCCGCCGGCTCCCTTCTTCATGTGGCAGAGACGAGGTCGCGGCCCGCCGAGCTCCTCCTGCGCACCACAAAGACACACAGTTCACTGAAAGGTGTCGTCAGGTATCGGCCTCAGTAATACATGTACCATCATGCATTCAGCCGTGTTTGTGCAGCTCATTAATGCCACTTTGTTCGGGTGGTTAAGAACCAACTAGATTCCAGCACATTGTCACACACAACAGGTCCAACAACTGTAACAGTAACAGCCATTGTATGTTACATCTCAGATGCTCGCGGCTTGAAGGGCTTTGATATGTTGGAATGAAACACACAACAACAACCGGCAGGCGGGGAGGCCGATGACACGTGCTGCTCGTCAGTTCCATTTACACCCATTTTAGTGGAATTAATCTCAAGCTCTCTCCAAGGCGGGACTACTTCCATGGCTCTTACGTCAATCTGACATCTCCACAATCAACAGAGGTTTGTACATCGCGTCGCTTCCCTATTTGCATGATGCGCACTGTGACAAGTGACTTACGGTATTGAGTAATGCACAACTCTTGACATGAGGTCATAAACATGCACGGGCTGAAACGTCAGCAGGCTTTCTTTTCCTAACTGAATGAATCAGCAGCAGGTGGCTAATCCTGCTGTGTGCCTGCCTAAGTGTCTAATCCCATGTGTGGGTTAAGGACCTCATTTAACCTCTTCACTGCTGCAGGAGCAAATGATTGCTGAATGTTTATTACATAAAAGGGGTCAGCTACACGAAGAAGGTGTCGCCATTTTACAATACATCCATATAACCTATTGTTGTTGCTACCAATTGTACTTTAGACATGCACAACCAAGATAATGAAGTTAGCCGTGAGCATTTTAGATGTGGTCCAGCTTGGGGAGGGGGGTGTTGCAGACATACAGTTAGAGGGCACAGACTCAACCTACAAACCCTTGTAGAGCGAACATGTGCATGAAGCAGTTTACAGGTGTGAACATCCGAGGCACAGATTAAAAATAAAGAGAAAACATCACGCCTCATTTGCCAGATAAAACCCACCGCTATCTCCTGTGCTCCCCGATATCAGCGGCTGTCTGTAAATGATTCCCTGCAAAGTGACCATTTAAGATCCACCGCTACAACCTCAGGCAGCTCCCCCCCCCCCACCCCCCCGTGGCGTGGACTGTGCGTTGGTCCGAGGGTTTCTATGGAGCCGGGGCGGTTGATGATTGCCAAAATGTTCAGAGTGAGTCAGTGTGATCTCGGCAGGACCTTTGGATGGAGTCATACATTTATGACAAAGGCCGCATAACCGGAGGCTGAGCACGATAAGGATGAGGGAACAGGTGAGGTGCAAAGTGCACCACATGCCAATCCATATTTCATACAATCTGCAGCACTTACTGCATGAGACTTGTCCACGCACCGCCTTGATACAGGAAAGTCACCTCTTTAAATGTGCATGCAGCACTTTTAATACATTCATTAAATTCTAATGAATGTATAAACCTAAAAACTTTTGACACATCCAAAACATATCCCACATATGTATTCTGAGATTTTGAGAATACGGTTGTAAAATTTTAAGACTACATTTGTAATTTAATGATAAATAAGTCATATTTCACAATAAAAAAAGAAAAGAATACAGTCTGCTGTGCATGAAACAAGGCTTTCCTCTGGGTGACAAAAGATCACATTGTTGTTACTGTTATCTGCATTAGTTATTACATGTTATATGAAAAATGACAATGACAACTGTAAGTTATTAATAATAATGAGACTGTGAAAGCCCACGTTATGAATGACGCTTCATTAGGCCCCAGTGGAAACAGTCAGTGTGAAACAAAGTTCAGATCAGCTTGAACTGGAGGTAGATTGTGGGTGCCTTTTTGTTTTGTTACCACTGCAGTGGTACTTTGACATGGACAACAAGGCACTGATAAAGAATTTGTCACAAAGCTCACCAAATCAACACGTCTTTCAGAATATTCCTGTAAATCAGTCGTTAATCATATTTGATATGTACATTGTAATGATTAGCATTCTAATGTTCATGAAGATATTCTTTGCTTTGGACAAGTTAAGAGTCGCTGTGGCCCTCGAGCATGTGGCTCTGTGGGTCGTCCACAGGTCTCCCTTCTACGTCACTGAGAGGGCTACGGCATCAACTCAAGGAATCAAGGAGTTATCCTTGATCCCGATGTGTCCTTTAACTTGAGCAGTGAAGAGGCCGTGACGGCTGAGAGGACTAACTTAAACTATGAGCAACATTTCTCACAAACGCTTCCGAATCCCAGCTCGTCGTCTCAGAAAGGGGGTGTGGCGAAGCAAACTACACGCTTTGCTCGGCCTCCAGCTCAAGCTGAGACGTAACCACAGATGTCCCTTGTGCTTACACATCTCCAGAAATCGTTTACGTCGCCGCCATCACTCGAACACGATGCGTGGTGCATTTCAAGAGACATTTGGAGGTCCGCTTTCAGATTTTTTTCTTCTTTTCAGGGCTTCCCGTCATGCACAGGAAAACCACAGCGTCGGCAGAGCCGCACACAGCAAAACAGTTTCAGTGACAGCCGATGTTGTATGATAAAGTCCCACTGAGCATCTCCAACATGCTGGGATCGAAACAATGTTTGTTGCCACAGCAACCATCCTCCGCCGAAGGAACCGTCAGATGAAGCTCATCTGAAATGTCTCGACAGCGTGTGTGGCATGCGCCTGGTCAACTATAACAATATGATTCAGCTGCACGTTCAAATTCTTAGTGTCGTTATGCCGCTTGGCATGCGGTGCCTGTTGGGAATCGAGTGGAACATACCGGATCTATACGTCAATAAGACCTGCGACGCTTACCAACTCAAAAGGGTTTTCAGGAGCTCAGCTTTCAGAAAAATAGTCACTCAAATTATTTAACTTAGCATAAAATAATCATACATGCATTTTGTTTAGGGGGTTGTGCATTAAATGTTGGTTCATCTGGCGCTGAAAATAGGCCCCCAACAAATGCACAAATCCATTTCCTCCCATTTAGAAAACAACCGTTCATGTTTCATTAAAATCTTTTATAAAAACAATGAAACAGGATTTAAAAAAAGTTGTTAAAGCTATGCACTTGTGAGCCGTTAAAGATAAATGTCTTCAGCAGGAATCAATGGGGTTTGGTCTGAGTGCCACAGACAGGAAGTCAGAACGTACTGAGAGACGGAGAAACACATTGTTGGTTTTGATCTCTTTTATAGGAAATAAGAAAACTAAAGAATAACACCAGCCTCATACCTTTACCTGGACCTCATACCTTTAAAGAATAACACCAGCCACATACCTTTACCTGGACCTCATACCTTTAAAGAATAACACCAGCCTCATACCTTTACCTGGACCTCATACCTTTAAAGAACAACACCAGCCTCATACCTTTACCTGGACCTCATACCTTTAAAGAATAACACCAGCCTCATACCTTTACCTGGACCTCATACCTTTAAAGAACAACACCAGCCTCATACCTTTACCTGGACCTCATACCTTTAAAGACCAACACCAGCCTCATACCTTTACCTGGACCAGCAGGTTGATCTGACTATAGCTAGCTTGACTAACACAGAGACATTATCATTATAACTGCGACAACCTGATAATACAGGATACCAATAGTCAGCAGTATAACTAAACAAAAGCAGCAGCAGCATGCTGATCATGCCATTAAGAAATCACTTGAAATGGGCCTTTCCTCTGCAGAGAGGTTAAAGGTCAACCAGAGAGCCCCCTGCCCAGTCATGTGCTGCCAAAATAGAAATAATAACCGGCTCGTGGTCAAGTGGCCATGGTGTGAATGCAGGATTTAGCACATGTAAGTGCGATTGTATAAGAGGCAGCAGGCAGACCCTGTAAACATTCCCTAAGCCTGATGAATATCAGAGGATAATGGTTTTACAGCTTGCTGTAGTTAAACATCAGATCCTGCACTCCGACCCGGTGTCAAATAATGAGGACCTTGAACCGAGAGCGAAGCCATTTAAACCTTTGACGATCTCTGGGCACAAAGCGACAGATAAAAGGCTGCGTCTCAAACATGTTCTCACAAAGCACGAGAGCTCTTCTGTAGAGCCACGCAGGTTGCATGCAAACAGGTTGCACTCTTGAACCTTGGAGCCTCATCTCGCAGCAGCGTCTTAAACTCATTAACTCAAAGGATCCTGGGGATTGCTAGGGTCCCAGCAACGGGCTCGTGCAACCAACGTTTCCTTCACCGAATATAAACGCTGCTGTGCTTTCGCTAAGTCCCGCCCCTCTAACGCAGACTGACCCAGAGGTTGGAAAGTGATATTGTAAAACATTTCGACGGAAAAACTATGGAGCCAACATTGGCAGGGTATGTTACCACTGGATTATCTTGTGTTAGCACCTCTATGTTACGCAAGTTACTGAAGATATACTGAATGTACACACGTGCTGCTCGGGTTAAAAAAAAGAATGTTTTCGACATGAAACAAGGTCTGGATTATCTGGAGCATTCGGGTCACGGTTTCTGGAAAGAGACATGGTGTTTACCATGGAGAGGAAGTGCTTACATAAACACAAACTACACAGAACTGCCAACTCCATGTGGCATTATTGTTATCAATAACCTGGCGGAGACAAAAAACAAACAAACAATGTGGACTAAGGAGGTTTTATACTAAGAACGTCCTTTAAAGCAACTCGCTGCGAGGACAGGAAGTGGTTTCCTCATTGGTTTCACCCCAACAGCTCATCTGCTGACAAAGTGTGAGTGTGTGTGTGTGTGTGTGTGTGTGTGTGTGTGTGTGTGTGTGTGTGTGTGTAACTGTTTACAGGAGTGGCCTTCATATACCACTCAGAAAGTCAGCAACTTCTGATCAAGGATGCGTTCTAAGAGAACAAGAGTTAGTTCTAAATATGGGTGCTGGTGAGAAAAGAAAAGCAAAAAAGAACAAAATGAACTGCCGACACAACAGTTAGCATTTGTTGTACTTTGGCCATGTGCCATCGTTTTGTTATTACTGTGTGTATCGTTTGTGCTTCACGCCGTGGGATAGTGGGCCTAAGCCACATAAATGAATGAAAGCGTTTCGCTTGGAGGTGTTTGGTGTATCGTGCTTTGGCCACATTAAAAAGGAGTCAGTAGAGGTGGTTTGGTGAATGCCTGGGGAAGTGAAGCAGACACATCTTTCTAAAATAGGACTCTGGGGCAGACCCAGAATTTGACACAACAACAGGATATCTGAAGAGTTATGGTGGATTGAAAAGCATGTTTTTCTTTAAACAAAATCACCAAAACTACACTATTGATCTTTAAGCTGTAAAAATCGCCATTATCGTCAAATTTAAAAACGTTCCGACGGTCCTTGAACAAATCACGTGTGATGAAGGATTCAGTCAGAAAAAAGCAGTGAAACTCTTTGTTTGTCCTTGGAGGACCTCAAATGGGACACTACATTTATTCTATTGCTCAGAATAAAAAAGGACTGTATGGGAAGCTTGGCCAACCAACAGGCTATTCTATAGTCATGTTTATTTAGACTTTGACACTAAGAGTGGGGCAGCGAGGAGCCCAGTCCGGTGACGCCAACAGCTCTTTCGTGGCGTTTGCTTTGGATGGCAGCCCATGTAAAGAAGCATCTGATGGAAAGCTGCTCCAGCGGGAAATGCCTCCAAGAATCGTCCGGAGTAAGACAACGGATTGTTTTTGATTCTTAAAACACAAGCATTACATCACACCACTCTATCATGCACTTCAGTCACTTTGATACAATCTGTTTGCACTCAAGTAAATATGCACTGAATATTTGCACTAGCAACCCTAGATAGTTTCCATTTATAGTAGCCTCCGTTTATATTCTGCACTATTTAATGTTAATTTCATCTGTATTTGTATTTTATAATCTGTTTATATTGTTATATACTCTCTGCTGCACTTCATTTCGTTGCTCTGTACTAGTACATGTGCAATGACAATAAAGTTTAATCTAATTTAATCTAATATACAACACTGACACTCAATAACAAAATATCACAAACTTCTGTAAAGATGTTTCAAAAGAATAAAAGGCCAATTTGGGACTGTTGGTGGTGACGATTATAGATTTAAATACAATAAATTATATCAATGCTATGTAATAACACATTTGATGAATTTAAAATAACTGGTTTGACTTGATTTGCTCTAATTAATTAATTTATATATATATATATATATATATATATATATATATACACACATACATACATACATACATACATACATACATACATACATACATACATACATACACGTTTAATTGACTAATACTAATGTATAAATATTGCCAAATACTCCATTTGGTAATTACTCTGTCCAACTAACAAGCCCGTCGCTAGAGCATTTTGCGGTTAAATTGTAACTACAGACGTAAGAACCGGCGGCTCCGTCGAGTGGAATAAAAGTAATCTGGAATCATTGCGTTGACTCTTGTGTTGAATCAATCAAAGTGGCAGATTGATTGCCCACACTTATGAGCTGAGAGATAAGGGACGTTGCACAACGTGCAGCAAGAACTGATCGGCTGGCAAGGCGAGAGGCTGCCTCGAGGACTTCAATCTAAGGCGGAGGTTCAAGGGTCTTCAGGTATGCTGCAACTGGAAACAGGGAGTGGGAGCACGGGGCCAATATAATGAGTCGGGTGCGAAGTGGCATTTCGATTTTTGGTCAAGTACCTAATTATATTACATCTCGCTTCAACACTTCAAACACCCACTCCTTTACGACCTCATTATTATATCGTTTGTTTGACATTTTCACATCTAGAAGTACAGAACAAATTGCTGTTTAATCTGGTGACTGGCCCCCTCCTGCCCTCCACCCCCCCCCCCCACACACACACACACACACACACACACACACACACACACACACACACACACACACACACACACACACACACACACACACACACTTCACTCCTACTGACTGTGTGTGTGTGTGTGTGTGTGTGTGTGTGTTTGTTAAGTGAGGGTGTAGGTATTTCAGGGTCAGCATGGCCTCCTTGTTGAGGCGTGAGAGTCCTCTCCTCCTTTCCTCCCCTGGCCCGCGTGCCTTTCTCCACATGCAAACACGGCGGACAAAGCCTCTTTCTGCTGCCGGGGATCTCTATGGCGACCGACAGAAGGCCCACGGTGTGGTGGAGGACCGAGTCGCTGGAGGCCAGGATGTTACCATAATATGATGACATGCTCATACAGCGCATGCTTTCACCTTCCGGCAAACAAGAAAAGCCATCTTTGTGGTATAAGATATCCAAGTCTTCGCTGAGACCATCACCGGGAGGATTTGTTTTGCTTAAAATTTAGTGTGTGAAAAAAATATGTTGCGACCGAGCACTGGACTGCAATACCAAGTCAAACCAAAAGGCAATCACGTGAAAGGGGCCATTGTTTGAGGCGCAACCATGATTGTGCTCGGGGAGCTAGATCCGCATCATCACTGGCCAGCCCACTCAAGTGTATCCCCCTGGGAGGCCTGGTACCAGAGGCCAGTATAGAACCATCAGTCAGGCTCTGCCAAGAGTCCCATCAGGGAGGAATGTGGCTGGAGGTTTGCAGCATCCCAGCCAGCCTGGGCTTTTCACTTCACCGGAGGTCGGAGGATTAGTGACGGGCCGTGAGTCGCCTGCATAGTGAGACGGAGATCTAGACTTCCATTTATAACAGTGGAACAAGGGCCAAACTTTCGGAGATCCATGTCGGTAAAGGCAGGGGTGTGGATTTCAAGTCGTAGGAGTCAGATTCGAGTCAGAGAAGCAACGACAGCTGCCAACTTCATTCGGAGTTTAAGGCCGCACAAAAGGTTGAGGCTAACGTTAGCTTGCTGTTACCTAGGAGATAGCATTAAGTAGTTAACTTAGTAGCAAACATAAGATCAATGATCTTTTCAATTACATCATTGCATCAAAGCTCGGGTAGCTTAAATATCATCTTTTAAACTAAATAAAAGAGCTGCAACATTTTGATGTGTCACTTTCAATTTGAGCATTACAACTCTTGATATTGACATAATAGTAGAGGATTGTTTCAAATTTGAAGATCCAAACGATCAAAAACCTGTTTAACCTTCTAAATGCTAAGTTTAGGCCTTTGTCTCAACTCAAAAACATTTTCAGAATTACACATCATTTATTTTGTGTAGAACTTCACCAAAGTTAAACTTCACACTAAAGATTTGCTCTAATTTACTTCAACCAGCCAAAGCACACTGAATGGTTGATTCAACTTCCTGTTGGGAGGAGGGTTTATGATGGGAAAGACATGGAAAATGGAAAATGTGTTTCAAGTTATAACTGCACCAAAGCATCTGCGTAGTAGGTGGTACTAGCACCAATGAAATTCCATGATTCTCGATTAAATTGAAAAACAAAAAACCCCATGTACTTCAACGTACACTCCTTTATTACTGTTTCCATGCTGGCTTTTGCAAATGTATTATTAATCTCCATTGATCTGCCTTAAAATACCTGCCAAAAACTACATCTTACAAGACAACATTTCAACGCATCACGATATCGTTATAATGTACCTTCGCTCGATACCAATTATTTTTGGATTAGAGCTTGAACACATCAAAATGTAACTCAATGGAACCTCGAGACGTTACTACGTTAGCTAACCACGTGCTGCTAACAGCTAACATTAGTAGCTCTCCCCCTGCCGATTTCAACATGGGTCTGTTGTAGTTGATGTAGCATTACCAGGGACACCGTTAGTCTCAAGCCCCGAGCTCCTGTACTCGTGACATCTTCCCATTTATGTGAGGGTCCACATTTATGAATCAATGGGGAAATAACCACTAGTTCGAGCCCCAACGATAATCTATAACTATCTAAGTATGAAAGTTCACAATGTAATACACCAAAGACACTGAATCCCTACAAGTACCTTCATTATTGTCAATCTGTGAGCCATACTAATCCCCCTCTCGTGGTTCAGCACCCATGTAAACCATGGATTAATTACACTAATGAACGTTAACCATCACTGTGTGAAATAAAGTTTTATCCACCAACATTCTGTCAAATATGCGATCAGGACATCCGCATTCATGCTTTTCTAGTCGCCGATCTTCAATGATGTTACATTGTAAACATCTCTAACGAACAAAGGTTCCTTCACATTAAGATGCGCTCATTCTCTGTTCAGTGAAACATTTTATTTGGCAAAGTTAATTTATAACCTTATGATGTGTTCAAAAGTAATATCGGAAAATGTTGTTTTGGTAAGAAACTTGAATAAACCCGGTTGTTTAACCTTAACATAAATAGATCAATTAGATGAGGGAATTGTGAATTATGTTTATATTAAACTCTAAGCAGCTTATAATACATCATCAAAACTACTAATGACAAGATTTGTTTTAATCCCGTAAAAAAACAATCTTTTATTTCCTGATCATCTGAATTGTGTGTTTTTAATGAAGAAAAAAAAACTAACTATAAACTACTATAACAAAGTAAAAGGATAACATTTTGAATTTTGGATAGTTTACACTGACTTCAGGAATGGTGGCAAAGAAAAAAATAGTCTGGAGCCTTGTAGACCAGCTGCTTTAAACAAACAAACAAAAGGATCTGTATCTGCCAATAGGGAGCATCAATGATCGCCATTTAGTATCAACGGTAAAAAAAAAAAACATGATCATAAATCTCTAAAAAGGTTATATTTGCTCCCATTATCCTTTTGTGCTGATCCAATCCATGAGTTTTATGATCAATGAGTTTTATGATTTGCTGCAGCACTATAACCGTCATGTTGTTTTGGAGCTCACCCATGACTCCTCCTTACTGGGGCCAAGTCCAAATTAATTAATTAAAAAAACAATTCCTATTCTCAGGGTACCACACAGATAAATGCCTCCATAGTTTAGCTATTTTACACAGCTGTTACACCACATGTAAAATCAGGGCCCAGACTTTGCACCGGCATTAGAAAGCCAACAGAATCTTGCCATGTTTATGACCACGTCAGAGGACAACAGGGTTTCCTAGCAGACAACAAAAGCCTAGCCTTTCAAAGGATAATAGTACTCCCACGAAATAAACGCATGTCACAGTCAGACAAGAGCGTCAGACGCTATTTTTAACCCCAATTATGTCGACTCATATCTCTCAAAAAACTCATAAGGTAATAACAATAGGAGAGTCGAAAATTAGGTCGTCGCTGACATGAATCACAGCGACAAAGCCTCTGGTCCGACGAGCATAACCTGCCGGGGAATTCAAGACGCGAAGTGGAGAAACCGTCAGGTATCAGCATGACAAAGACTCTATTCAACTGGAATGAGGAGAGGAGTCACCTCTCAGTCTCAGCAGATCACTGGCAGTGGCTCCTTGGTGCTGGCCTGAGATCAGGTGGGAAGATATAAGCACTGCTGTTTTTTTTGGCTGATTAATAAATGGCGAGTGAATCGGACTCCTATAAAAAGCAATAATATGGAAGGAGTTGTGTTTTAGTGACCTCTGGCCGATCACAAACGGAGGCCCATGCTTATGTAATATATAGCCAGATGATGTAAATTCGTCAAAACATCAGAGGCAAACACTGTCGCCATGGCAGCTATCACTTTAATGGCTCTGGACGAACTCAGGGATTGTAAATGATACTGCAAATTAATGATCACCAATGCTTTACGGCAATATAGTTTTCGTTTTTATGTGATTTTTGCAATTATGCGATTGATTTCCTTTATGTCTCACTCACTCAGAATTACTTTCTGTCCGGATAGTTTGTCAACAAAACATTACATCACATGTCATTTAGCTGACGCTTTTATCCGAAGCGACTTACAATAAGTGCATTAAACCATGAGTCCAAACTCAGAACAACAAGAATCAAGCAAGTACAATTTCTTCAATAAAGTTAAACTACAAAGTACTATCAGTAAGAGACATTTAAGTGCTACTAAAGTGTTACTACTCTACCTTCCCTATTCAAGGTATAGTCAAAAAAGTTGTGTTTTTAGTTTGCGACGGAAGATGTAGAGACTTTCTGTTGTCCTGATGTCGATGGGGAGCTCGTTCCACCAATGAGGAGCCAGCACAGCAAACAGTCGTGAAAAACAAACTATATAAACATAAGGTGGGTGTACCTTGTTTTCACACACCGTGGTGAAGTTTCTCAATTGATTTTCAGTAGAACACATTGTGATACTGTACAGTGAGTGATACGCTGGTTACACCCATAAGGCCCGCTCCCATTCACAGGTCAACAGCTGACCTTTTGACCCAAGATTCTCAATGTCAGACTCTTACGTTTGGTCAAGATGACGCTTTATAGTGTAACTGAATACAACCCGACATAATGTGGCGTTTGGGGGACCGTGAATTCAGTGTGCAGTGACTTCAACGGAGCGAGTTGCTGTACCTTGGTGCTGGAGGCGACACTCAGCCTCTCCGACCTCTGCGAGGCAGCGTCCCGGTTCTCACGCGGGGCGGGCGTGGAATTCCTCGAGGAGCCGTTGCTGTGCGCGTCCACGCGCTCGGAGTCGCCGTCCCCCGCGCCGGGCAGGGGAATCCCCTCGGTGACGAATTCCCGGCGGCACTTCAGGTTGTGTTTCTCCAGCAGCGCCGCAGTTTCGGGGTCGACGACGATAAGCTCCAGAGCCCCGGCAGTGGCCCGTATCCGGGCCACCACTTGCTGGTGGCTCTCGCCCTCCACGCTCTCCCCGTTCACAAACGCCAGGCGGTCGCCCGCGAGAAGCTCGGCTTCGGAGGCGGGAGTGTCCGACTCCACGAGCCGGATGAACTGCCCGGTCTTGCCCTTCTCTCCGTGCAGGTGGAACCCGTAGCCGCTGGGTCCCTTTTCCAGCAGGCACAGCTTGGGTCGAAGGTTTGACATGTTGTTGCTTTTTTCTAACGGACGAAAACTTTTTTTCTCGGCGCTACGCGAAACCACTTGAGAGCCGTCAAACAGGGAGTCGCACAACAACCATACAGAAAAGATGACACCTGTTTCGCTTCACTTCCGCTGAACTGAGTCGCAGTAAACTTTCCGCTTCGCTTTCACGACGCCCGGTTAACGGAACCTCCCCTCTGAACTGCGATGTTGCAATCTTACTTTTTCTCCCCACCTTCCAATCAGACACCGTCTCGTGCTCGGCGGAGGTGCCAGTGTCAAACTAAAGAAATAAGATTAACGCGTCGGTTTTTCAAAATAAAAGATGATTTTAAGACCGCACCACAACTGTTACGATTTTGACGATTTCTGACTTAGTATCCCGTTCGTACTACAAGAGTTTTAGAGTTTTAAAATTAACAGCTGCATCCAGAGTATTTTTTGATGTGCATAACGAACGCACATCAAACCCACGGGACTGCACCGTCCGGACCAACAACACTGTTCCCACTGGAACGGTTTATTTACTTTTTAGTTATTGTCTTTCACTTTCATATTGGTCCACACAAACACTCTCCATCCATCTGATACCGGCCCGGCCTGTCTGTCAACTTTAAAAAGTCAATGTGGCCCCTGAGACAAAAAGTTTGCCCACCTCTGTCCTAGATGTTCAGCTCCTGTTTGCCGTTCAATGTTTGATGGTTCATTGTTGTGTTCTGTTTAGTTATACATGTACACTTTAATTCAATAAAGTGATTTTGATTACTATTTGGGAAGTTCATTCAGCCTTTAGGATACTGGTAATATATGTATAATAATTTAATGGACAATGGTATGCAGTGTACAAAGTAATATAGCATAGTAATAACAAAGTGTGCTTTTTTAGTACTTTGAATAAGCCAAAAGTATAACTTTTAGTATACTGTTACCACAATATTATATTTATAATGTGCAGGGGTAATGTCCTGAAGAGATGTTTTGAGTTCAGCGCAGAAGTGATGGCAGAATGGATGTTTCTGAACTTGATGATCCAAGATGGGTTATGGACGTTGCATTCCTAGTGGACATAACACAGGAGCTGGACACCCTTAACCTGAAGCTCCAGGGCCCTGGTCTCATCCATTTCACAACATGCAGACCTCCTGTGGAAGAGGGCGCAGCCTTCAGTGGGGATGAATATGCCTCTGCTGTTGGAAACCTACTGCAGGTGTTTGATCAGCGTCTTGCTGACTTCAAGGCACGCTGTGGCACTTTCCAGCTGTTTGCAGACCCCTTCTCAGCTGATATGTTGCAAATGGAACTTATTGACTTGCAGTGCGACCGTGATCTAAAAGCTAAACTCAGAGATGCACAAGGACAACCAGACCTGACAATTTATGAGAGAATTACCTCCATCCTTCCCTGAGCTGACTAAAGTGTCCAGTTGGGTAATGTGCCTTACTGGAACTTTAATAAATGCAAGTACAGGACCACTGACAACAGAGAGTTATACCAACGGCGTGAACGGCAATTCATGAATGTTTTTTTTAAACTTTTTATTTATAGATTTTTTTAAGTAACAAAGAACGCGACAAAACATTGTAAATGACAAAAAAGAAGATTAAAATAAATAAATAGATAAAAGAAAATGAAAAACAATAGGGGGTCAACAATCGCTCTTTACACTATTTAGGACCATTCTTTTCTGGTCACTTAATCCCTTGAATGCTATCCACTTCTCCCAGCGCTGCTCATGGGTCCCTGATTTTAACCTTAGAAAATGAGTCATTTTTTCCATATTGTGTATTTCCTCAACAATGTCCAGCCACTGTCCTTGACTTGGGGGATCACTTTTAATCCAGCTCCTTGTGATGGCCTTTTTAGTTGCCAGTATCAAGATTTTATATAGCTAGTTGTCTTTCTTATGAATTAGACACCAGGTCCCAGATAAACGATCCGTGGGTCCCTGGGGATCTTATAGTTTAAGATCTCCTCCAGAGTCTGAATGACTTTGTCCCAGTATGTTTGAAGTTTTGAGCATGACCAACAAATGTGTGAGTGGTTGGCATTCATCTGCCCACACTCTCTCCAGCATGGCTGCTCTTTACCTAATTGTTTATATTTTGTGTGTGGTGTAATAAAAAAGCGGATTAAGTTCTTCCAACCAAATTCCCTCCATTTTCTAGAACTAGTGGAAGTCTGTTGCGTTGTACACATGGGATGCCAATCACTACTCGACAATTTGATGTTCAGTTCTACTTCCCATTTCAGTTTTACATATAGTGTGTTACTTCTGATTTGTTTTTGTAAACTACTGTACAGTTTGGAGACCAACTTTGAGGGGTACAATTCATGAATGTTTTAGTCTGTTGGATGTCCAATTAAATAAAAATAGTACAATGCTGATGACATTGAACATGTTGTGTCTTTATTTATGATTAAACAGTTAACATGTTAAAAGGGTTTGTTGGTCAGATTGATCCAATGCCTTCTGATCTTGTTGGGAAGCTTCTCCAAGAAGAGGACAGTGGTCTTCTTCCTCTCCTGCTCGGTGACTTCTTGACGGCACCCGGAGGCGGCGAATGTCCCGCCGAGGTTTCCCATCACCTGGTGGGCCATCAGCCCCTGGACCACGGTCTGGTCCAGGAGAGACTTCACCACGCTCGCCATGCTGTTGTCAGCTCCGCCCTCGGTGTCCTCGGCTCTCTCGTCGCTCTTGCCGGACAAAGACCTGCTTGACTTTTCCTCCCCCGACAGTCTGTCCGAAGCCTCTTTGCGCAATTTTAAAAAAAAGTAGCGCAGCGTCTCCCGCAGGTACACTTTGAGCCGTGGAGGTCACCTGTTCCGACACGGTGGTGCTTTCGGACCTCTGCCACGGGAAGGTCACCTTCCTTGCCGGCGGCTGGCACATCTCCTTTACGTTTTCCACCACAGTGTCGAGCATCTCGGGAGGGGTTGAGGCCAAGGGCGTAGGTTTGGTCTCAGCATTGGTAGGGACACTGCCAGCCCCCACCAATACAAAACAGTATTCTGCACCAAATAAATAAGAAATGAAGAAAAGTTCTGCTCAAATGCCAATATACAGTAACAGTATATTCTATATGCAAAATATATATAAACAACTGTTACCAGTTGTGTAGTGAAAAAAGACAAAATAAATTACAACATTTTAAATAAATCTATCATCATTTTAATTATGCTGTGTTTTAGCCATTGCACTGGGTGTGAACTAGCATTTTCTCCACTGCATGTGTTGTTACAGCATGATTGTTTGCTTTACTCGTTTGATGGCGATTAAAGCGTTCAATGACATTTTTCCAATTACTAAAACCATTTAAGCAGAAGGCTGGGTCATTCTTTTTTTCCAGAGTGGTCTTTTTGATAGTTATGCTTTGACACACTAAGTACCTTTTTCAATGTTGGGCTACAATGCAGCCACAGATACTGAGTATACTATTTTGCCTGAAACCGTAACTTCTTGTGCTGAAGTTGCTGGACTCTGGTGAATTTAAGGTCAGGATGGTATGGTTCACTCCTCATGTCCAGGACACTGCTACACTCCATGACGGTCACTGTCACTCAAACTGACTGTTCCCTAAAGACCAAAGAAAACTTAGCCTAGTCTGCACACCCAGGCGAAAAAAAGTATATTTAAACTTAGCATACTTGAGTATACTTGAAGCCCTACTTATAAGTATATTTAAAGTGTGTTATTTTGGAACAAATTATTTTGTACGAAAAGAGAGAGATGATGTCACAGCATATTCATACAACATGTTCTTATATTTTGACTACACAGGAAATCTGGTTGAACCAATATTATTTAAATCAGTATTAACATTGAGGAACTATATCAATATGACATGCCAATATTACTACCAGTGATAGATGAACGGTAGCGTTTTATTATGACGCTGGAACTTACCTTAAAATAAGTTGACAGAGTAGCGCTTTCTTCCCACTTCTACATTCGCCATTCCGCCTCACGCAAAGGACGTCTTTAGTGGTCAACTGCGCATGCGTATTCGAGTCGAGCGCTGCAGAGTGCGGCCGAGTTTTTCCGAGCTTTGAAGATGGTTCTTCTTCTTCTTTTGGGGATTTTATGGCGAATGGCTTCCAACAAAAGGTGCATTGCCGCCACCTACTGTCCTGGGGTATGGAACAGAGTTCTATATCCCTCCAAAATTAAAAGAAATTAAAAAAAAAATAATAATAATTTTGAAGATGGTTCCCCCTCACTCATTCTTTTAAATTAAAGTGACTTGAGATTATAAATGTAATAACTTTACTCACCAGATAGTGTTCTTTTCCAAGTTTATTTAAGTATGGTCAATAAATAATAATAAATACATAATGTTTACATATTTGTAATATACTCAAAATACATTTCAAATATACTTAAAATACATTAAAAAAAATACTTTATGTGAACTATCGGCATGCATATTAGCACATACACAGTCGTGTACTTAAAGTGTACTAAGTAATTTACTATACTTTAATTAGTCCCAATTTAGCACAAAAATACTTAAAATAGTACTTAAATACTATTTAAATACTACTTAAATATATTAAGTACAACATTTGTTGTTCCAAAATATCACACTTTAAGTATACTTATGATTAGTAGGGCTTCAAGTATATGCTAAGATTAAATATACTTAGTATCACTCCCTCCAGGAAATACATGACACCTTGGTTTCTCACTCTTCAGCCAATTAAATGACAGCATCTTGCGCATTGGAAAACGTGGAAATGTATTTTTCACTCTTCTGGGCGACAAACATAGTATAGACAATAATACGAATGAATTTGAAAATATATTGAGCACAATTATTTTTTCAAATTAACAAAATATTGGTGGGGACAATTGTGTATTTCTCAAAACTTTGGTTGTGACTAGTCCCTATGGACCATATGCAAACCTACGCTTTTTGGTCCAGGCTTCGTGATGCCCGTCTACTGCGACCTCAATCAGGGCCAATGAGAAGCGCTGCCAGGTGGCAAGAAATAGAACAAAGTACAAATGTAGTCAGGATTGCATTTGTTGGTTCGGTGCAATGTTTCAATAAGTAATGTAAAATAATTTAAAAACTACTATACATATGTATAGAAACTGCTTTTTGCATTTTTTTGTTAAGTATGATGAAAATGTGTTTTCAAAAAGATTGCACGTTCTTGTCGGACTTGAAGGTTGAAGTGGCCCTCCTGTGAGGCGACAACACCACGGTGGCCCCGAGCCACATTGAGTTTCAGGTCCATCAATCATGGCGGCTTCTCTAAGCTGTTTTAACTGTATCTGGCAAATCACACGTTGGCTGGTATACTACAGCTGTATGAACTAAAAACAAAACATGTGTTGCTGTGAATTAATTGCAATAAATGGATGATAAAAATGCCAAAATAACTACGCTCTACAATTGTGTTTTTTCTTTTGAATGCCTAATTTGAATCTAGGCTCTTGCCCGTCCAGACGAGAGGTCATTGTCAAATAATCTCTTTACGCATTTTTGTTGAAAGAGCTTTAATAAGCAAAATGAAAAGAAATGGTTGATGAATAAACCAGGTGTAACACAGACAATCTTTACATTCCTCTGACCCTCATGAACTTTGCAAGAGCGTGCCTCAAAGTGAGTACGTGAGTGTGGACATTGGGTTTGGGCCAGACAGTTCAGTTGGAAATAAGCAGGTGAGCATAGTGCTGTATCTAGCAGCTAAAGACTCAGGTATTTCCTTTAAGAGTTGGACCCAAAACGGAGAGTGAATATCGGACAAATTAATGAAAATGTCACTCTCTGCTGGATGTCTAAAGAGCCAACTGTTTGTTTGTTTTTGTATATGCCAGATTCATGGGATTGGCACTAAACAAACTTGACGCTAGTGACAAAGTTATGTTTAGCGAGCTCTTTTAGACTTTACTTGGTATGAATCACAGTATAATGCTACGTTCACACGACCGCGTGAGTTTACTCGGCCAACTATTTGTGGTTTATTTGCGGCGCTACATCCGCGGCGCTATTCGCGACGCTATATTCGCGGCGCTATATTCGCGGCGCTATATTCGCGCCGCTATATTCGCGCCGCTATATTCGCGCCGCTTCATTTGTGCAGCTATATTCGCGCCACCATATTCGCGCCACCATATTCGCGCCACCATATTCGCGCCACCATATTCACACCACTATATTCGCGCCACTATATCGCTTCATTCACGCCGCTTCATCCGCACCGCTTTATTCGCGCCGCATCATTCGAGACGCATCATTCGAGACGCATCATTCGAGACGCATCATTCGAGACGCATCATTCGAGACGCTATATTCGTAGTAAAGTCTAAAAGAGATCGCTAAACAAAACTTTGTCACTAGCATCAATTTTGTTTAGTGCCAATCACGTGAATCTGGCGTATATAAAGTATCGAGTCATGACTCTTGTGGTACCCACGCTTCCTGAAGGCAACGTAGTTGAAGCAGGTCCTCAGCCTTCTCTGTTACGCTGTCACTCGTGATGCCACGCCCCTGTAGTTGATACCACGCCCTCCACACCAGCCAAATGTCTGAACCTGGAACAGAACGATTTGAAACTGTAAAAAACCTGCTACTGAAAAATGAACAGAACTGAATCAACATTATATTTTAACCCAACAAGACTTTTCATACACATTTTTTTTTCCGAATACATTGTGGAATTTTTCAAAGTTCAAGATTAAAACTTTAATCTTCAGGTGCAAATCTTTTTTTCAAACGAACAAGACAATTGGCCTGGATTTGGCCCCATACTTCTTCTCCTCCTATCCTCTTCTATCACACTGCAGACCTGAGTCCTGAGTGTGACCGGTGATGAAGATGTGCTGCATCCAACAAGAACTCTGTCTGATCTCAGGTCAAATGGTGACAGTGAGAAAAGATAATAAATAAATAATAAATAATTACATTAAACCTACCTGATTCTAATCTCCATGATTATCAAAAAATGGTGGTTCAAAAGTCAATATATATATATATATATGTATTTGCTTCGTTCACTTATTTTACCATTACAGTATTTGGGTGTCATGTGTATGTACTGTATACATATGTTATCATACGTGCACAAGCCACTGGATTAGATTTATTATTGATTAGACATGATTGTTGAATGTTCAATATGACGAGGGACATGGATTTGTTGTTTAACTGTCAGACATTGTAAAATAATTCTGTATACATTTATCCTGTATATTTAGGTTTCTGAAATTAAAAAATATAAAGTCCTTGTCAATATGTTTAAGGGTGTTAGAGTGCGCATTTTATTATCCAATTATTTGCTGTGGTCATCTATGCACGGGAATGCACTCAACATAGTGACACATAGTAGATCACTTTCGAGTGAACATCTTCTGCTGTCTGGCTGTCATGGGATGCAGCCTATAGGTCTGGTCTGTTTAACAAAGTAATGTACATGATTGCAAATCATAGCCACGCAAATCTTTGCAAATTATGCGATACATTTCTTATTCCAACAAATATATAAGCACATACAGTCAGCTAAAACATACCTACCTTGACATTGACCTATCGCGCTGTGCACGCACACATTCACCAGGGTGACACTCCCCTTGGGGCTTAGTCCCCCCTTTCTTGGAATCCCCTTCCTTAAATTATATATTTATGGGTGAGAAAGGTAAAGAAATAGGCTTTACTGTGCTAAATGAATCATTTAAAAAAGTATCATTATTCATTTTAAATCATCAGCATGTATACTTGGCAGAGAAGATCACTGATTTTAAATGAAAATAGAAGAAAAAATAGACAAGTAAAACAACTTTGTATAGAGGTGTCAAAAACTTGGAGCTGGTTGGACTTGAAGCCTCATTATTTCTAAATCCTGTCGACATGGCTGTCTAGAATAAATATAGTCTACTAATGTAATATTGATTACATTTTAAAAAGTGTAATGTTAGGAGTCATCTTAACTTTTTTTCCACTGACTTTCAACAATCAAAAACTGAAGTACAATTTGGTCAATTGTTTAGAGTTGGTGTAGGAGAGCAAATAGTATCTGGCAAAAAGCGAGGTAAGTGCATCATAAAGGCACTTAAACAACCTCTCCTTTGTTTAAGTTTGTACAAGGTTGAAAACAAAAGAGATAAATGTATTTTAATTCACTCTTAAAAAGGGGACATTCTATTTATTTGAGTCACACCTGCAAGGTTTTTTCATGATTTCTTCATGCGTGAAGTATAAAACAAGTGTCAAATGTGATTTATCTCTCTCTCACACACTCACTCACACACTGTGGCTAGGTTAACCAGAGGGGGACGCTCATATTAAGTGCTAAGTTAAAAATAGTTTATTTCTTATGCAGCATATAACACATCAAAGACATCTTTTGGCAGCGCGGTCGACAAGAAGCAACTGTTAAACGTGTACAATGGTCAAAATGCAATAATCTGATTTTATACATACCGCAAACAGAAGTTCTGCAACCTGCTTGTGTCACAGTAAAAACCTGAACATGGAGTTGTTTTGACATCATTAGTTTCTTGAAGCTGCACTAATGGATATTTTTTATAAAACCAATGGATCAGATCATGTAAAAGTTATGGCCCTCGGGGGAATTATCACCCAACTCTGTAGATCCCCTCAGCTCACATCGCGTTACAGCATCCTTCACGTCCTTGGAAACCAACATACTGTATCTGCCCAAAAAGAAGCGGTCAGACAGACTAGCTACCTAAACACAGCGTAGCATTTAGCGGCTCAAGGGCCAGGCATTCTCCTCAGGAATTAGTGGAGACCAAAACAGAGCTAAAAGGAAAGTAGACTTTAATTCTAAATAAATGCTGTTATGTGTTGGTGACGTGGATTTATATACTTGATCTATATCAAAACAAAATGTAACCCTGAGAGTTGAGTTAAAATCCGAAGAGGAAAAAACGCTAATTATTTGTCTCACTATTTTTTTAATAGTTTGTATTGTCAAATATAAAATAGTTTAATGTTCTGGAGGCACTGTGCACATATGTGGTCCATGCAATCCAGCAAACTTGCAACTCAAGTTTTAAATCCATAATTAAGCCATAAAAAGTAAATAAAAGTATATATATATATATACTTTTTTTTTGCAAAAAAACAGCCTACTCACAAATAGATTATGCACATAAATGTTAGGACCAAATTGAAAATGTGATCATTGTCAAGTAGCTCATGTGTAATGTTTGGTCTTATGCAACAATCCTTCTCCGGAGACACACATTTCAAGTGACGCTCCTCCGCATGTTCAGAAATGGAGTTGTGGTGACAGTCTCTCACACTGGCCTTAACCCCCAGCTTCTCTCTCAGCGGGCGGTCAACAGTCTGTCAGGAACAGCAGTCTGACCAAACAGACGGGGCTTTTGTTGTCCGTGTTCTTGGCTTTGAGATGCATCCACGACACAGTGTGTGGCCTTTGTCTGGATCTCTTGGAAGGTTTACACACGGGCTTGTAGCGATGGGTTTTGTTCTCCAAACTAAGTCTGCGTCGAGACTGCGTGCTCTTCTTGCTCGTGCCAGTGATGCGTGGGTGGGTGTACATTTCTAACTTTTCTTCCACTTCCACATCCTTGTGCTTCCATCAGCAGCCAATTAAAAAGGCAGAACAAAAGTATTTTGAAGTCTGAGATGGTCTGAGTCTGATAAGGCAAAAAAAAGAAGAAGCAAAAATAAACATTATTCAAAGAGGCATGAATGATAGAATTGGCTAGATGAGAAGATCAATATCAAGCTCATGTCCGTGCGTTTGGGGAGGAGTTTCAGTCAGGAATGTTGCTCCAGTGCCGCTATGATCCAAACACCATCATCAGGTCAGAATTTCAATATTTCAACACTTAGGTTTGTGACCTGGGCCTTGAACTTTATTTCTTATGGCCAGCAGGGAAGAAGGGGCACAAAAATAATTTTGCAAAAAATTGCAAAAATAATTTGGGTTGTATCGATGAGAATATGACTCCATGCTTTTGTCTTATAACTTTAAACCTTTCACAGTGTGTTTACAGGTTATGAAAATAAGTCGCCTAACCGTGTCATATTGAGCGTTTGCTTGTACTTCAACTTTTGGTGGCATGAAAAAAACAAGATAGCAAGTGTTAAAATGCCAAAATGCCAAAATGCAAAGGCTTGGGGATTCAACATTGTAGTCCATAAACCAACTGGTCAATGTTTATGACCAATACTTGCGCAACATGGCATTCCCATCAGCCTCAGCTGTTTGTGTTGATTGCTAAGTAGTACATGTTAGCATGCGCAACCATGTAGCAATGTGAAAAAACTAACTATAAAGGGTAAAAATATATAGATTTTTGTGTTTGTTATTTTTCTGAAAGGTTTACAAGTAATGTGATTTTCAACATATGACTTCATTTAAGCTAACCTCGGCGAACCACGTCCTGACTCCCCCCTCCTAACATCCACCAGAATGGATCTGTTTGTCTCACTCTCACAAAGAAAGCAGGTGGCATAAGGCTTTATTTTCTCAAACAATTTGAATACTTTTTTGATAAAATTTCTACTGCAAATATTGAGTTGCTATGTAAACGTCGGCGGCGGCTAAATATGCGAGTCCATAGCTTGGTTTGTCCTTTTGTCCTTTGGTCTGGAATGAATGGCAGCATCATATTTCCTCCCACTCAGGACCAGAGTGGTGGGAGGAGGGCTCGGGAGAGGAGCTTTAGAAGGAGCTGCAGCAGCCCGACTTCTCCTTCTGTGTTTCAATGTATTCGTGAATCTGGAACTTGGGTTCATTGGGATGCTGGACGGCCCGGTGCTTCAGCTCCCTGGAGAACAGAACCAGACATCACACGGTTTAAAAAAAGACCACGGATGGACTTCTTTTCTTATCTTTAATTAATCCACGTTGGTGTTTTTTACGATTATTTGGCGGTCAAAGTAAATGATGAGGTGTGGAGCAATATTGCTAACCATCTGTAGATATTTCATTATTATTATTAAAATAGTGTCATCTTGGTCATCCCTGTTATTTTTGTATTCTTCTTACTAAATGGTCTATTCTGGCACCTTTTTGTGTAATATTCTTAATATTATAGGAATGAATGTGATGATTAGAATTGCGGTTTTAAAAGGGATTCTGAAATATTTACTGGTGTAAGTTAAACCTATTTAAAGAAATTCTTCGTCACTATTTTGGCATATCATATCTTTTTAGGGAGTTTCTTCATCATTATTTTTGTATATATTATATTTGAAGTCTTTTTCAGAAATACATTATTAAATATTTGTTATGATATTTGGTCAATGTAAAGGGCTTTTATTATTGAATAGGTCTTTACAATCCCAGTTAAATACTTCAAATACATCACAATATTTAATATTTTCACTGTATTTGAATATTCTATTATTCAATTAAATGGCTTACTAACTGTACATTTTCTTCTTAATTATTGATAATGTATTACATTTTGTAACACATATATTTATATATATGTATATCTATTTCATCAATAGTAAAAAAAATAAAATAATTAAAAAAAACATTGACATTGTTTTAATCCTTCAGAGTGATTCTGAATAGATTTTGAATATAAATCTATTGTTGTAGCAATCGGTAACTACTTATTAGTGGACAGGAGATATTAGGTTTCATACTTGGAAACAGCGGTGAAGGCCAGCTCTACGTTGACCCCCGTTTTGGCACTTGTTTCCATGAAAGGAACCGAGTACTCCTGAGGGACCGAGGAGGAGCAGACAGCGGCGTTAACAGCAGAGTAAACGTGACGCTGTGCGGCGGCGTGGGGGGGGGGGGGGGGGGGGAGTACTCACTCTGGCCAGCCTCTCTCCTTCGTCTCTCCTGATGGCTCGGACACTGCTCATGTCCGCCTGGCAGAGAGATGCAGTGCAGTACGGTTAGTGGGACGTCACATACAAAATACTAAATAAAAGCTAGAAAGAAATGTGCAATATACTTTGAATTTGAATTTTTTAATTCATTTGGATAAAAACAAAAAACAGTAATCCCTGTGGGGTTTTATTGTAAACAGTATGGATTCATTATAATTCCTCATACTACGTTTGCATAGACTTGTTTTGGCATATTTCTTTGAAAACCATTCTTCCATATGGCCCTTTACGTTTTCCTCGGCCTTTCCTCGCACATTGTTACGTTCCTCTACGAGTTGCCAATTGTCAAACAGTGGAACAGCGTGAAACTGAGGGATACCGTATAGCCCGCCTTTCATTTGAAAGACTATGGCCAATCTCTCTGTGTGAAATGGCACGTTTTATTTACCATCCCACTGGTAATTTTAAGCAGAGGCCCTGGATAGCATCACCACTGGTTTCGTCTCGTGTTCTCACACTCTGTTCTGCACTTCAGAGCATTTATGCATTTGTTTGTTTACTGTTTCTTTGTAAACGTCACAATATGCTGTATGTTGACCAAAATACGCATTCAAGGTAAAAAAAAAAATGCTGATCACGCCCCTGGACACGCCCCTGGACACGCCCCTTAGGCTACATCCACACGCTAACTACGAGCCGCGTCTTGTCTGCTGTGTGGCGCTGTACAAACATGTATTGTATATATCTACTATCATTAGAAGCCACAGTTTTAAAGATCACATCCCTTTCTGTTTTCTCAAGACTTTTCAACAATTCCTTCTCCTCACCTTGTTGCCAAGCAACATGATGACGACGTCGCTCTGTGCATACTCATGGATCTCTGTTAACCATGCCTGAAACCAGAGAGACAGACGGACGCAAGTCAATCCAGAGAACGTGTATTTGCATTTGGGAGGCAGGGTTGATTACAATAACACACAAACACACTTATGCACACACACTATTGATAGTTCATACACAGGTCATTGTTACGGCCGTGGTCCATATCCTGCCACACGGTAGACGTATCACAGACTTACCCTGATGTTGTCAAAAGAGGTTTTGCTGGTGATGTCGTACAGGAGGAGCAAAGCTTTATAGAAAAGATGAACAGGCATATTATTATTATACTGTGTAGTAAAAGAGCAGCGTAGGGTGAGACGTCGGTGTGCCTCACCGTGTGCATCTCTGTAATACGCATGTGTCACACTCCTGAACCTCTCCTGTCCCGCTGTGTCCCAAATCTGAAACAGAAAGGGAAACAAAGAGCTCGGCCTGGTTCCAATGGGCTACGTCTCATTTTCAGTCGTGACACCGGTGCCCAAGAGGAAACCAGCCTGTGCTCTAAAAATAGGTTGCCATTGTGAGAGCGCATTGAGTTTTCACTGGAAACGGATTTACTCACTGACCTGGAGTTGGACCTTTACATCGTCAACGGTCACCACTTTATTCTAAGAGAAGAAGAGAGAGATTTCTATTGATGTTAAAATGGGCACACAGATTAACTTCTGATTGGACAGACACATGACATAAAACAACAAACTTACAGTGTCTTGAATTCGTCTACCTTCTGCTTCTACACTAATACACAAAAAAAGAAAAAAAATCGGATGATTCCAACAGCAGCAACTCTTTGAAGAATCAGTTTCCCCTGTTAGATGTGACCCACCCCTACTCGTCATATTTCATCCAGTGTGTTTATATTTGTTGTCGTCCCATGACACTTAAAGTTCACGCGTGGTTAACGTCGTGAAATGCTTGCGGTTGACGCTGCGACACGTGTTTAAAGATGTGAAACTGTGGCGTTTGGCTTCAGGACACAAAACCAATGGGTTAGGTTTTTTTAATTTTGTTATGATGGTTTGGCTTTACATAACCACGGCGTAGACTGACATAGCATCATGTTACATAACATCGCCAGAGAAATTGATTTCACACAAACACCGGTCCCCCGGGTGAAAGTGCTGTGTTTGTTTGACCCGCCCATCTTTTAAAAGTGCATCTGTTGCTTTGACCGTCTAATAATGACTCGGAGGGTTTTACATTTGAGTCAGAACCGACGCTGAAGGGTGCCTTGTGCTTCGCTATCAAGACGATGCGGCCTGCTTCGCTCACAGACTTAAAGGAGCTGCTCTCTCGCCTCCCATGAGTTACTGTGCTGGTGCACAACCAAGCAGTTTATTTCCCGTGGACTTGTGTGGACAACCTGTCCTAAATTGTGTTCGAGGGACTCTTATGTCGTTGAGGTGGAGTGCTTCTGTTTCCTGAAGGAAATCCAAACTCTGAGTGCTTCTCCGGGGTAACAGGAAACGCTCCCTTGAAAGACATGTCGGTGTCGCTGTTGTTGTTTTATTCGATTTTGTTGTATGATGTTGCAATGTTGTGAGCAACATTATCCTAAACTGAATTTACCTCCATTGCATTGGAGCGGAGGCAGAAATCTCACACAGATATCTCTTAAAAAACTTGGCCAATTAAACCCAAACAATCTGCACGGCTTTTGATTTGTGATTTGGGTGAAACCTGCGGCGTCCTACTTAATTCCAACGAGAGAATGTGCTGTATGTAAACGATGTAGACAAACGCATACCGTGAATCCAATGCCCACTGTAGCAGAGAAGGAGCCGGGGATGAACTTCCCCTGGTCGAACTGCACCAACAGAGACGTCTTCCCCACTCCGCTGTCCCCGACCAGGATTGTCTGCAGGAAAACAGTCAACAAAAAACATATCGGTATCAGAATACGCCTGGAATATTTGCTTTCTGGCCAGAGGCTTATGTCGTTATTTTTGGCTGATGAGTCAGCATTTGCGTCACGATGGACACTTCTGCTCTCGAGCAGCACAAAAACCCCCCCCAAAAAACGGATCTTTTACAAGAGCTTGGCGGTGTACCGCCACCACAGTGTGACTCACAAGCCCGAGGAGATAACCTTCGAGACAATGAAATGAATGAAAGGCAGCGTTCAGAAGCATCCAAGTTAGTCACCAGAGCCAGTAGTCAATACTTCATCTTCTACAGGCCTGTCTTTCATTTGAGCCCACTTAGAAATGTCACGCCGAGGTACCCACCACCTCCGCACACACACGTTAGTGCCCTCCAACTGTGACACACACAGTGAATGAGACACAGCCAGGCTGTTCTCTCTTCCCAAAAAAAAAAAGGGGTCTGGACTCATGCTAAACATGCAGCACGAGTGTCTTCACTCTTGCGAAGTGGACTCAGTTTGGCCCCCCCACAGTTGATGTCCGCTGACGTCCGGTATCAACAAGACGTCGGGTGTTGACTTCTAAATGTTTGACACTATTCCCAGAGATGAACTTTAAGACTGGTTCATGGTGGACGAACCTGGAAATAGAACCAGCGTGTACGTGCATGAGGCGATGAGTGTTTGCTGCGCAAGCAATAGAAAGGAAGAAAAGTGAAGTCTTGGTTGAACTGTAACTCAGTGGAGTCTTTAGGCTTATGAATGATAAAGGCTGAAAGGATTAGAGTGGAGGAGCTGGAGCGGCTTTACTCAACTGTTACAGGTTTTATAGCCTCCCTTTGATGTCAGCGTTTAGAGGGATTTTGGAACCTAATGGAAATGTGTAACTGCTGAGTTGTGGATAAAATGTCACTGCGGCATCCGCAATAATACATCCTCTGAATTTTCATATCAAATGTGTTCAGGCATGGCCGCTAACTCCAGGTAGTTAAACATGGGTTTAATACCACGGACCTGCCGACAATCTCACAGACAAATGTTGGCAGTTCTCAGAATCAAAAAACCTTTACTTAATAACCGCATTATTCGTGTGGCAGAGCGCTATAAATAGTCTTAGTACTAAATATAATTAAGAAGCTACAATGAGGGAATTATAGATCTGCCATGGTCTCAGTTCAGCTACTTCGCTTGTATACTTGGTGTCGGCTAAAAGCTTTTTAGCCAAAACCAACGCGATCCCAGGTAATACGTGCTGGGTTGGCTTGAGTGTAAACTAGGACGACCTTATATAAGTATACATCAGGTTTGTGCGCGTGTGGTGTGTTCACTTCTGAACACACCACACGGTTTTCATCAGGACGGGGGACAATTATTTCAGGACCTAGCACACCTACTGAGCCAAAAGTCTATTTATTCAAAAACTGTAAAATAACACTGAGGGAATCCAATTAGGGAATAAGGAGTCGAGCAGAACACGATAAACGGCTCTGTAAGTAAGTACAACATGTACTAGTGTTGAAAATCAAGTGTTTTGCAGACCCGACTCAGGGCACCCAGCTTGAAACTGAGACAATCTTGGACAGAACCGGATTGTCTGGTCCCCGTAGTGTCAGCGTCTCCAATACGGAGCAGGACAACGCTACCAACCGTTAGCCTAAACTCGAATAGCAGGACCGGCACACGTGAATATAAAGCCTACAGCACAAAGCATGTGGGCTTTTTTCTATCCGCACAAAACGATTGCACTCGTGAAATGCTCCTTGCCTTCAGACGTGGCACTCCGTTAGCCTGCGGTCAGGCAGCACGCTAGCCAAACGTGCTGAAGTTTGCGGCCCGCGTTGGAACAGATAACCGCACTGTTTAATCCAGTTGTTTTCAAGATCATTTCTTTGGTATGCCCAGGGGCCAACCTCCGGTTCTGCAGAAGGGTCTTAAAATGTGCATTCTCTCTGCTGACCAGCAGGGGGGCGACTCCAATTGTACAAATATATCAGATGAGTTTAAGGTCTGAGTAGCTGGTTTCAAGTCTTCTTCAATACAGCATGACATTCATTTCTTAAGTGATGCTTAATTTAGAGTTAAACAGACCATAAAGCAGGGCACGTCTTACTGTGACGCTGCCGCTACCAGAGTCGTCGTATACTACGTGCCATTCTTCCGGATTCCAAATATGGTAACTTCTGTTCATTGGTTATGAATAATGGCGAAACCGTCAATTTCGCCGAATTCAAGGCTTCAAAACGTCAGTCCACGAACCAATGGGTGACGTCGATGACGACGTCCACTTCTTACACGTGTCAAATCAGTGCTCATGATAAACGGCCATTTGTCATCTTGGTATTTTAGACACTCGTCGTAATGAATCTCTTGAACAAGGATTAGAAAGACAATCACTGAGCGGACGAACATGTCGAGCACGACACAAACCAGCAGCGATGTTATTACTTCATCGGCTCCTTCATCTGTTTCCTGTTTGCCCGGACGTCACTGAAAGCATGTAACATGATGCCTGCATGTGAGGACAGAAACCAGCGGAGAGAAACAAGCGCACTTGTAGTGTCACACGTGCACAATGTGACGACGATGAGTGCATTTGTCGTGGGAGTGGAGGGGTGGGACGCTGTTTCCGTGGTAACAGAGGTTAGCTGGGAAGTGGGCCTGGAGACTGGAGCAATTAGGTGATAGCACCGCAGATGTTGGGGAATTAGACGTCGAGGATGTGAACAGTGTAAGAGAAGCCTCATTAAGAACTTCCAGGGAGGCGGTCATGATAACATTTTTTAAAAAGATGCACAATTCTCTGTAGTGTAAGGGAAGTCTGAGAAACAGTCAAAGGGAATGGAGAGGATTTGGAATCATGACATTCTCCCGATCACTTTGATCTTCTTGGAGAGTATTGAATCTGTGGCACAAACCCCAGAATGTAATTTAACTTGTCAGTTTTCATATTGCCTCTAATTTAGACCGTTTGATATGCTGCGCAGCTGGAGCTGGAATCCACAGAACAGCCACAGATTACTGTATTAAAAGTCTGAATTTACACTGGTGGTACCGTATGTGGCGACACACAACAGAGTGGGGGATAGGAATACATGTATGTCATTTCATACCATGATAGCAATATCTATTGTGAAATGGTGAATTTTAGATAAAAAATAAACAAGTAGAAATGACTGTGTTTTGCTGACAAAGGATAGGCAAGTCAGCACGTATTGAGAGACGGACTGATGCAGTGTGAGAAACATGTCACACCAGCCCATCCATAGGCCAAATAGTGAACTTGTTATTTTGAGGGGACCAAAATGTTCTAATTAACTTTACATGAAGTGAAAGAACACGTGGAATAGTTGAAGTTTGAAGACAAAAACTCCCAGACCTGTCCATCACAGTAAGCCCACCCCAAAGCATACTCTGCTTTATGGTCTGTTTGACTCTAAATGGAACATCATTTACTAAATGAACATTATGCTGTATTGAAGAAGACTTGACACTAGAGATTGAGACCATAAACTCATGTTTACAATGTTTACTGAAAGTAATCTTCTCATAGACTTCTATGGAATCAGACATATTGTTGGCGATTAGTGGGAGTAGTGGTTGATGGCCAGTAGAAAGAATAGATTTAAGGCTCATCTGCTTTTGGTTTCCTTCCAACCCGGAGGTTGCCGCTTGCATTGCTCCAACATGTCCTTTGCAAAGCACCTGCTCCCCCTCACACAACCCAAGCCTTTACACGTGCACTCACACAGGCGCACACTGCTTCCGGGGCAATTAAAGGCAGATGGTCAGAGTGCATAATGGTTACATTAGGGTAACCCGGCCCGTGTCTCATCGGACCATTAGTGTTCGGTTTTTTTTAGCTGCAGTGACATTATAGCATGATTGTGTCTGCTTGCAGATTACAGGAACAGCCATCACATTTTCTTGTAATTGTCAAACACAATCGGTTGAAATGATGAAATGTCTTAAATGGGATGTAACGCAGCGTTTCTCACATTCGAGAGTGGATAAAAGAGAGTGGAGGGTCAATGCAATATGACCTGGAAGCTGTTCCTGCCATACAGCTCCATAATATGCCGTGACCTTTGACCTAAAGCCCAAAGGGGGTTTCTTTTTTCTCTCTGTTCCGTCGACAGCAAGGTCAGAGGTCAGCACTCCTGAGCTGGAAGGGATTTGTTCATTACTTATGTCACTATGCCGTCCCTTTTCTTTATTTTTTTATTTAAAATGGACCATGTACAGTTAAAACATGCACTGTACCAACCGAGGATGCATGGAGAGACGCAAGGAAACCATGCGAGGAGAGAGGAAACGAGGAAAAATGTGTTAAGAGAACTGACTGCGGCCGCTGATCACAGCTGATCAGTTGTCAGTCGTCTTTAACAGCTGGAGAGACTTATGAGTTTGTGTCTGAACACATGATCAGTGGAACTGAATTGTTTTCTGGTCCCGAACATTCTAATAAAAATCCACCTAAAATATTGATTAAAATGATTGTATAATGTTTTCAGTTGATTTAATGGTGTTAAACTACTACTTATAATAATAAGTCTCTCTGAATGTAATACAAGTTATTAAGGGAAGTAACAGATCAAGATAAGATAAATATTTTTATAGTTTGTGGTCCTGTTGGTGTTCACACCTCCAATGAACACATATTTTAACCAAATCTAATATACAACTTGAGTTTAATCTGTGATCCGTCTTCACTCTGGTATGAAACCGCAGCGATCAGTCCGATCAGCTGCAGCGTCCAATCAAATAACTGATGAACAATGAGGGGCGTGTCGAGCGTTAACACACTTCCTGGAAGCTCCTCGCTCCTCGCTCCCCAGAGCCGAATAGGAGCTTTGGGATGGCCGTCAATATGGCGACGCAGAACAACTTCTGGTTCAAGCGAGGAGCGAGGAGCGAGGAGTAAGGAGCGAGGACCGAGGAGCGAGGAGGGAGGAGCGAGGAGCGAGGAGCGAGAAGGGAGGAGCGAGGAGCGAGGAGCGAGGAGGGAGGAGCGAGGAGCGAGGAGCGAGGAGGGAGGAGCGAGGAGCGAAGAGCGAGGAGCGAGGAGGGAGGAGCGAGGAGCGAGGAGCGAGAAGGGAGGAGCGAGGAGCGAGGAGCGAGGAGGGAGGAGCGAGGAGCGAGGAGCGAGGAGCGAGGAGCGAAGAGCGAGGAGCGAGGAGGGAGGAGCGAGGAGCGAGGAGTGAAGAGCGAAGAGCGAGGAGCGAGGAGGGAGGACCGAGGAGTGAGGAGTGAGGAGTGAGGAGTGAGGAGCGAGGAGGGAGGAGCGAGGAGCGAGTGAGGAGTGAGGAGCGAGGAGCGAGGAGGGAGGAGCGAGGAGCGAGGAAATGACAATTAAGAGACTTGTGATGTACCCTATATCACACAGTTTTCATCCAGCTAATGGAACTGGTGTTATCACATGACCTATGTGAGTCACACGAGGGCAGCGGTTTTGGGATATGAGCAGCCTCCAGCCAGCCACATAGTCTGACGGGGGAGGCTCCAGTAGCCGCTAAGTCAGCATTGTCCATCCTGGTCTCGAGCTGTGACCGCCAAGGGGGTCACTGGCGTTGAGACCTAGGTTACCCATCGCTTTGAGTCCATTTTAAAACCTCATACTCATCACTCTACTGGGATCTGCTGGGTCAGGCCTCAGCTGCACCAGAGTCCTGTTTCAGGTTAAGGGGTGATGGAGTCTTCCAGCCCCGTTGACCCCGTCTCACCCCGTCTCGATACACATCTCTATCTTCATAGGCTCTGATTTGTTTGCATAACACAACTCAAGTTGTGTTACCGCCAGATTTGATGTTTGTTTTCTTTGTTTTTACTTTACGGCCTTTTACTGCTAATGTTGTTGTTGTTGTTGTTGTTGTTGTTTTTGTGGTTGTTTGGCTTTTTTAAAGTGTGATTGTATTTTTAATGAAGTTTCCCTGAACTGGAAAGCACTTCTGCCTTTTTGCTTGATAAGTGCTACAATTAAATAATAATCATAATAATTTAATTAATAGTAATAAAGATAGTTGCCACTTTGGAGAGGATTGCTGACTCGTTCATCTAATTGGAAAACATTCCTGGTTTAATAACTTGATAGGTAAACACACACAAAGGCCACATTACAACCCGAAGCAGGAAGCTGTTATGAGTGAGGAGCTCTGACATTTCATCGCAGATGGATTTGTACGCTGTATTTTTTCAGATATGACGCGCAGCCTGGAAACCGACCAAGTGAACCGGCAGCCGGCTGAAGATCAGCACCACGGAGAGCGCAACAAGAAACCCGGAGCTGGGGGACTTTCTGTGGGCTTTAAGGGTATATTTAAAAAATGCCAGCAAATAAAAAAAAAAGGTAAATAATAGGAAGAAGAAGAAGAAAAAACGTTTTTATTGTATTTATTAGAAACTATAACCAACATACCTTGTGCACGAATTCTTCATCGTATGTCGGAGCCGGCGGGGACTTCGCCTGGCTGTCGGCGGTATCTCTGGATTCGTACCCGCTATCGGGATGGATCTCCGGGTACGCCGTGGTGTAGTGCGCCGAGATCGGCTCCATCGACTCCATCCGCTCCATCCTGTCGTCCTCCATGCGCGCTCCTTTTCTTCTCACAACGCAGCAGCCTGGTGAGGAGGATGAGAGCGGACTGAATACGCCCCCCCCCCCCCTCTCTCTCTCTCTCTCTCTCTCTCTCTCTCTCTCACACACCACGCTGCCTTCTCTCTTTGATTTAAAAGGCATGTCGTGACCACGTATAGCCGGATACGATACAAGCGTGGGGGGAGACGGGAGGGGGTGGGGGGGATGCATCCATTGGACAGGATGGAAGAGATGAGAGTGGATGGGGAAGAGATCAGGAGGATGGCGGAGGGGGAAGGGGGGGGGGGGGGGGGGGGGGGGGTGAAGATGATTAGTAGGAGGTGACCAATATTCAAAAAACATCACAACATCAGTTGTTCGTGGTACGAACGTGGACAAAAAGTCCTTCAAACTAAATGACAAGAAGCCATGACGTCTCTTCTGCTCTGCTGCCTCTTAGTTAAAGGAGTCGCTCATCATTTATAACACAATAATAGTTTAGAATGTGAATATAATGTTTGCTACCCTTTGATTAAAAAAGTAACTTCTCATATATCGCGGCTATAGGTGTTTTAGAGTGTTTTTCCAGGCGGATACATTGGTCTAAGGCTTTGAAAAATCAGATTTTAATGATCCACTGATTTTTCCTCAAATTGTTTTTTTCATGAAATATTTGGATGGAAAAGTGGTCCAGATCTCCAAAGTGGTCCGATAATCGTTCCTACCAGCAGAGTCCAGGAAGCTTACTTCCTTCACATAACCAACGGAACATTCTTGCTTTTACGCTTACATTTTTACAAGAGTTGAACAAATAAGATATAGTGTTAATTGGTGAGGAGTAGAGGTGCTGGAAGGCAAATTTAGTTAAGATCCAGCCTGTTTCCCCTTAAATTAAGTTAATCAGCTACTTCGCTTTAGATAAAAGCATCTGCCAAATGCTACATTGTAAGGTAGCCCTGCCCTAAAGCATAACCTGCTTTATCTTCTATTTTATTCTAAATGGGAACATCATTTACAAATTAATGTTGGGTCGCATTGAAGACTTGAAACTATAGCAACTGACACCATAAACTAATTAGGAAAATGATTAATAAATCAAGTGAGAAGTAGGGTCATTTTCTCATAGACTTCTATACAATCAGACTTTGTTTTTAACCAGTGGATTTGATTTTGACAGCAGATGACAGGGACAGTAGTGGTAGCTTATTTGTATAACTTTAGAGGTAAGACTGATTTTTGTATCGGAGAACTCGATTTCTGTTAGACACGTTAAACAAGAAAATTAATTTGACAACATTTTGTGTGTTGTTCTTGCACAGATTTAATGTGATTTTTTTCCACTTAAATTAAAGCAGACAATGACCACTTATAGTGACTTATAACCAGCTTGTAATGTATTATATCTGCCTAAACCTCAGGAATTTCATTACTTTATTTAAAGCACCCAATGAATACTTTTAGTGACATTGCATTATAATAGTGATTATAATGTATTATTGGCCGGCTTTAATTTAGCCTGGACGCAGAGCTCCAGAAGCGGTGAATGTACCTCCGTTTGCGGGCTGAAGTCAGCCTGTTTAGCCCACTGATGGACCTCGGTTCGCGGACGCCGCTTCGACGCAAATTGGCAGAAATACCGAGGTTATATTCAGCCAATTTAGCCCAGAGATGACGCTGACTTAGTGCATTATCAATCTGCACAATTGCTGTTGAATTGACCTTGTTTCCATCAACAATTAAAATACATTAAAGACAGTCACTGTCTACAGTGAGATGTACAATTTAAATGTACATTGTCCCAAGATGGCTAATGGCCTAACCACTGCAGCCAACACCTTGGACCTGGCTGGCTTTGAGCTATGCAGAACAATAAAGACAAGAAGAGGGGGAAATGGCTTTGCAATGGTGACTCACTACATGCAGTTAAAAGTCTGAAAATAAATGTTGCAACTTGTATGGAATAATGGCAATGTTGGCAAATGAGTGTTGCTGTGGGCAGAGGCCCAAACTAACATGCTGCGTAACACTGCAAAACAGTGAAAATTAGGGAAAATTACATTGTTATGTGTGCACAGTTGGCATTTTGGTGGTTCAAAAGGAAAGGTTAGGGATTTGTTAAAATGCAAGAGGGTCATACTATGGGCCATATGAATGTAACTGTAATATCACCATGATGTCAATCCAGCCATTAGCTTTTCATATAGGCCTACATACAGAATGCAATATATGCAGTGATTTTTGTTGATTGTTCCATCTCCATTTGCTGTCAGTCCTCAATTTGGTTCTTGTGCAGGTAATGGCACTAAAACTTTTTGGGAATATTTGGGTGCTTCATTTTGTTTAAAGAACCACTTTTAAATACTGGGCCTCTACTTGTGTGTGCTTGCGTTGAGGCTAAAAGGAAGTAATAATAATAATAATAATAATAATCTACCACTGCTGAGTAGGCTAAATGTATAGGAAACACTGCATATGGATCAATGTGTTGGAGTTATGTAGACTGTAAACTAGTAGACCTACATAGGAATTGAATGACCAACCGTTGCCTCTCCCAGCCGGCCTTAAAAACATACTAAGTGTATATATATATATATATATATATACCGTATATATGGTATATTCTATACCATGTGTATATGTGTGTTTGTGTGAGCCTATAGGTATAACTTTACCATATATTATTACATTTTTATTCATACACTGCAATGACCAATTAATTAAATATAACAGCCTACAAATAGAACTAAATACACACATTTATTTTGTTTCTTTTAAAACAAGTCATCTTTTCCAATAGTTACTATGTAACCACGCAAAAGTCAGTCCACAACGTAAACATCAACGGGTGATACACGGACCAAACTAGCAGCAACAAACGTGTTCAAGCCGTGTTCAGCACTAGTGTCCTTTGGAAACACTTCCGTTTTCTGTATTTGCAGCATGTTTTCTAAATACTGGACATGTGTTGTCAAATTGATGAAGTTTATTTCTTAATTTGCTTGTGTTTTGTCTAGTTGCATGTGTTTTCTTAGGTGGCAGTGTGTTGAGCTCTCAGGGCCACCGCAGAGTTGTCATCATCATGAATCCTTTATTAATTTCTCGTCATAACAGGGTAAACGCAGCTGCAGTTAATACAACTATAGGTGGTTGGTTTGATTTTGGTGTATCAATTGGCTTTAAAAATGTTTACCTTGTATGATAATCAGTGAAAAGTGTCAATTGTTGTGAATCCAAGTCTTTCTTCTTTTCGTGATTCACATTTTTCTGACGGGAGTGCTAAAACATGCATTAGGTGCATGTTTTAATGTGTTCAGATTGACAACATGTTTCATAATGGCAAATGTCGGAACAGACAATTTGAATATAGTTTGTTTAAGCTTGTTTAAAGGAATGATTGTTCCAAGCCTACTTTCTAAGGACTTTTCAGTGAATCTTAGTGTGTCCTTTTTCTCTTTTTCCCCCCAGATGCACCAAGGATCAGGCTGATTACTGACCATTTGGAAGATTGTTCTTTATCTGCACTGTCACTTATGGTAAAGATTCATTGACCTTTTGCGGTATGCTTTGATTTGACTTATTAAAACACTGCATAGTTGGGATTCTGAAAAGACCTCATCATGATAGTAACTAACAGTCAAGATAGACCGATTAGTTCTTCAATTCCTCTTGGGGGGCTCTGAAGAACTGTTTGTGAATAATTGGTTGATTTTGTAAATGTATACATCTAAATACATTAAATAAAATTGTTTTAAAATCAATAATGGTGTGTGCTTTATTTATAATTAAGTTTCCAAATCCTCGTTTAATTGAAATGTTGAAAGTCTTGTAGATGTATCAATTTATTTTGTATTGTTCACAATAATCTGAAAAGCTTATATTTCATGATAATATAACAGTCTTTTACTGCAGAACCTTTAGGGATATCACTTTATTGAAGGTGTTTGATCGTAATAATTCAGGAAAAATCTGTAAAATAACAGTATTTCAGTGCAAAACCTTTAATGAAAATGTCCGTAAATTTATGGTTTTCACCCTTTATTTGAATTAAGATATTTTACCTTAATTTTACGTTTTTTGTTTGGCAGCCGCTGCTGCCAGTCATTTGACCTTCATTTTACAGTTAGTGATATCCCTTTATTGAAGGTTTTTGATTGTAATAATACAGGAAAAATCTGTAAAAATAACAAGGTTTTCTCTGCAGAAGTTTGAGTGATATCCCTTTATTGAAGGTGTTTCATCGTAATAATACTGGAAGAATCTGTAAAATAACAAGTTTTCTCTGCAGAATTGTTTGTGATATCACTTTATTGAAGGTGTTTGTGTTACGGTTTGTCTCTGACCCCGAGCGCACGACAACAGGAAGGTTCTAGTCTTAGCCGAACACACGGCGTAGTTTATTTGAGCACAAAAGAAACACAAAAAAACTCCTCTTCTCCAGGGGAAGGGAAAAAAGGTAATCCACTTGATGGTCGAACACAAAATAATCTATACAAATAAATCCAAGAAAATACTCAGCAAAGACCCGAGGAGGGGAAAGTCCACAGACATCATGGCACGAACTCACAACGTCAGCACAGACAGTCCTGATCTTTATCCCCCCCAATACAACGAGCTGACGAGCTGCAGCCGTGGGACGAGCTGAGTGGCTTCAGGTGTGAGTTGGAGCTCACCTGGCTTGTCCCCGGGTGTCACTGTGTGAACGGGCTGAGGAGGGAGTCCGGCTGGCTGAGTCCTGACAGTTTGATTGTAATAATACAGGAAAAATCTGTAAGATAACAGTATTTCGCTGCAAAACCTGTAATGAAATTATGAAAAGCATTATGAAATAGAGAGGGATGTGGTGGAACAGTTGGAGGGGGAGAGGAGGAGAGAGCCAAGCAGAGACTGATGAGGAAGGAGAAACAAAGGCAGATGGCGAGGTCTCAGATGGGTGAGTTATAGATACATTTAAAACTGATGAACAGCATTTGATTTATCGTTTTTTTCCCCGACACAATTCAACCAGAAAGAGTTTGTTTGACATGTGATAACTCCTCTCCGACAGAGAAGCTCAACCCCGTTACAGAACTGGTTGTCGGCAGGAAAACCGGTAAGAGCTCATGTGGGAACACCATCCTTTAGCGGAGAGGCCTTCCACGCCGAAACCCAAACCACCTCCTGCACCGAAAAACGAACCGCAATCTGCGGCGAGACGGTGGCCGTGCTGGACACACCGGGCTGCTTCTCCGTGACCTCTGACCTCCTGCACGTGGCATCCTGTGCTATCCTCCTGGTCGTCAACGTGAGCTCCTCATTCACTGCTGAGCACGCGGAGGCCACGGAGAAACAGCTGGAGGCAGGCGGAGGCCAGATGTGGAGCCGAGCTGCGGGTCCTGTTCAGCCACGGCGATTGGCTGGGCGAGACACCAGCATCGAGACACCGGGGCGAGGGGGCTCAGGTTAACGAGCTCATCGGCCTGATACGGGAGACGCTGGTGGGAGACAGGTTGGCTATCCTTCACAGAGATGAGCTCATGTGGAAACGGGATTCTTTAAGAGATGTGACGCCGCGTAAAAGAGGTCAAAAGATGATCACGAGCGGCAGAACGCGACGACCGTAAGTAAATGTCGTGCACTGACTTTCATCACACTGTCTTCAAGAGTTTATCTGCATTCACCCTCGAAGCGCCCCGCCTGTCTCTTTCAGACACACACTCAAATATGTGCGACATTTCTTCCCTTCAATTTAGATTAGGAGTGGCGAGTTGAAATGTGTATTGTGGAAGGATAAAAACATTTTTTATTATTATTTGAGAGTACACAAAACAGAGGCGGCAATGCATCCAAAAATCTATATTAAGAAAAGTGTAACGCAAGGGAGGGATCAAATCTAAACTGGTTTGTGGTGTATTTATATCTCAGGACGGGTGGAGACGGTTATTAAAAAATCTGTTGTTGCAATTTTTATGGCTTGAAATCCATCTCTTTATTATCTCCTTTACAGTGACTGAATCAGCCAATCCCACCACGCAACCATCTCTAAACTGCTCAGGAGGCCCCGGTGGCGGTGGTCAGATAGTGGCACTACCAGCGAGAAGGACAGGACGGACGGGACGCAACATCCTGGAGAGAGACAGCTTCCTGTCCAGCTTGGCCTCCGCGCTCGCTGGTGAAGCAGCACCGAGGTGGTCCATAAATCTGCCCGTCTGGCTCCCGACTGATGATGTTCTCCTGAGACTGAACGGCCGTCTGTTCTCATCCACACATCCAACTGTGCTTCTGGTTGTGCCTCAAACGCAACACAGGATGCTCGCGGAGGAACATGGCATCAGCGTGCATTCGCTCTGCCATCCTGCGCTGAGGGAGCGGACTCTCAGGAGGATCAGCGAGGCCGGAGGTCTGCAGGCGCTGATCGACCAGTGGGGCGACAGCAGCCTGGAGTTAGCTGGAAGCCTTCATTGACTCGTATTTTGAGATGATCTGGGAGAAAACTATGGGTTCATTTCAGGAACCGGTTGGTCCCACGGCAGAGCAGGATGCTGTTGTTGTTGAGGAGGAGGAGGCTCGACAGCAGGAGGTGCTCTCATCCATCGACAGGAAACTATCAAAGCTGGAGCTCCTTGAGGAGATCAGGATGGATCTGGCCGAGCTGAGGACGAGTCTGGAGAACAGCTGGAAGGCCATCCAGGAACTCAGAAGTCAACAAGATGATGAGCATGTTGGTACAAAGATGGAATAAATTGTCATCTCATATAGTCAAAATTGTCTGCATTGTTATAACAATTGTCTGCATTGTTATATTCTTCCATTACAAGGTGGAGCTGTTGGACACGAGTAGGCTGTGGCTGCTGAAACATCAAATATTCTGCAGCGATGTAAAAAGTACTTAGCCCCACGGAGGACAGTTTTTGCTTTTTAATTATTATTGTTTCAACATTGTGGCTGTGTAGATGCATATGGCATGTTCTTGTTTATTTTGGAAGTTCAGAGGTCTATATTAAACTGTGTGGCCAACATACAGACACTCAGACCCTTCAGGGCAGAAATGTCCCCATTAGAAAAACAATGTTTGCAGTATTTTTGAAGCGGACAAACACCGTATAGCCAAAAGTATTTGGACACTGGAACAATACTCCATATGTGGTTATTAAACATCAATAAAACAACCACCTTCTGATTCCAGGCTTTCCACATGATGTTGGGGAGCATTAAGCAATGAGGTCTGGCTCGCACTCGGCGGTCCCCTTCATCCCAGAGGTGTTGTATGTGTTGAGGTCAGGGCTCCTTTCAGGCCAGCCAAGTACAAACTGTGCAGCATATGAGACCCTCATCAACTTCCTCTTCAGGCTCAGATTCCCTAACAAAACCTTTAAGAGGGGAAACAAAGTTAGAGACCTCAGGATGAATAACGGAGGAGGAATCCTGCTTCCAATACAGACATATATGCAAGTGATGAAATAAGAATAGTGCAATTACAATATTTAGTACAGATTGTGAACATATGAAGAACTTGGTGCAACGGAGATGCCGAGGAACTTGAAAAGGGCCTGAAACACATGACATCCACTCTACCAAGAAGACACACACACATACGCACACACACGCACACACACGCACACACACACACACACACACACAGCAAAACAAAAATGAGATTAATAACTTAAAGACCATAGATCAAGGTGTCGTTTCTTTAACCATAATTCAACTATTTGAAACAGTAGCCCCTTGGATGTGAAACATTTACAATATTTGACTTTGTAGGTCCCAGATATGTCCAAAGACCTTCATAAAGTTGAGCAGAGAGTGTACAGGAATCATTATTTGGCAACACGGGGGCTGTGGAAGTAACTGAGGAAGAAGAACTTAACTGAGGAAGAAGAACTTAAAAAGAGTTGCACTCGTCACATCCTGCTTGACCCCATGTTGGAAGCACACTGGGAGCGTCCAAATACTTTTGTCCATGCAGTGTCACACTCAAGAGGAAGGATAAAGGGGCCTAGATACAAAGGTTTCGATACACCTGACAATGAAAGGACTGCGTGTGGCTTTTTGCTTTTCTGATCAACCACTGGCCTTTCCTATCAAATGACTCCCTGCAGCTCGAAAGCCTTGAATGGTTGAAATCAACCCCGCGGTCTTCCAGTGCAGGAAAGTCCACATGTGTCCTTCTCCCAGTTTACAGCCAACCGTGATTAAAAACAGGAATGCGGCCGACCAAAAAAAAAACAAAGAAACTGTTGCGCCTTCAGTTGTTTTTCTTTGCCTCCTGAATTTATGAAGAGCTCTCAAGCGAGTCACACACACACACACACACACACACACACACACACACACACACACACACACACACACACACACACACACACACACAGAACACACATGTACAGTAACTCCAGGAGGCAGGTGGCCTTTTGATGATGTCTGAAATCATCCATTTGGTATTGTCAGTTAAAAGGATCTGATGTGTTCATTCCTCCCAACCGTTATCCATGTGTTTTACAGCAGTAAGCAGTAGAGAGATGACCTGTAGAAAAATGTTAACCTCAATAATCAGTGGATGACATGACGGTGATGTCACCACACAATCTGCCTTAACTGCGATGCTGTTTAGAAATGTTACACTTTGAGTTTTGTTTGGATAAAAATAAAAATCAGGAGATCATTAAAAAGGAATCATTTGTTTGGGGACCATGAAGAGCAACATGTTAATCAGTTATTATGTTATGATTATGACTATAACCCAAAAGGGGTTTGTCATAACTTTGTCATAAAAGGGGTCTGTCATAACACACTAAAAAACGACCTTGTAGTTCGGCTTTTATACTTCACTTCTTGCCTCAAGTGAAGGTGTCTTTTCCTGCCTCTCATCCTCCACAGTGTGGTTGTACACTGACAGATATTACCAGCGTTTAACCCAAAAGTGTCCAAAAACGGTTGTGGTACCATGTGAACATATTAGATATTCTCAACTATACAGGAACCAGACGGCGGCGCTTCGAGGATGGACTTGGAGGCTTAATAGCAACGGAGGGACTTGTAGGCAATCACGGTCCAGTTATCTCCGTCAGTCTCCATCTCGGAGCTTTCTCTCTTTGCATTACAGCGAGGGCGTTGGTTTACATACGGTCCATAGGGACCAACGTTTTGGGAAACACACACGATTGTCCACACCAATATGTGGTTAATTTGAAAAAAAATAATTGTGCACAATATATTTGCAAACTCATTCGTATTATTATGTCCGTCGCCCAGAAGAGTGAAAAATACATTTCCATGTTTTCCAAAGCGCCCTCGAGCCTGCGAGTCAAGATGCTGTCATTTAATTGGCTGAAGAGTCAGAAACACCGTGAATCGTAACTTGCAGAAGGAGAGCTGGCCGGAGTCACGGTGAGCTACTAAATACCAGGAAATAATAAAGTCTCAAATTAGTATTTTCGTTTGATCTCAGTATTGATATTATTGACCCTGTTGTGCTTTGTAGTTAGGAAAATGCCACCATAAAAGAAAAGAGATATCCGAAGTTTGTTCACCACCCAGAGGGTCGGTGTTAGTTAGCTAGTAGCAGGCTAACTCCCCACACAGTGCTAACCTGCATCCTGTTGAGATGCATTCAGGTGCAGATGTAGTGCAGGTTGAGGAAGCAGCAGCTGGACCACCAGGGCTCCAGGTGAGGTCTTACTCATGGCATGTTGTTAATGACCATTTTACCATGCATTAGCAATGAAACTGAAGGACGTTTGGGGAATCTGACTTCATGTCAGCACTTTTGGATTGTGAATTATGTGAAAAACAAGGCTGTTCCATAACACCTGAACCTATTACCTAAATATTCTAAATTACTTTCAAAATAAATACATATACTACTCATAAGGTCCACATTTATTCATTAAGGCATTATTTTGAAATGCATTCAGGAAACTCAGAAATCAGGTTGAGAAAGCAGCAGCTGGACCATCAGGGCTTCAGGTGAGGTCTTACATTGATTCTGTGTTGAGGTGTATTATCATGGCTGACAGTGTAAACATTGTCTACCTGTTTTAAGTGAATTATTATTATGAGAAAACATGCATGTGCAGACTAGGATAAGTTATCTTTGCTCTTTAGGGACCAGTTAGTTTGAGTGACAGTGGCCATCAAGGAAGTGAGTGTAGCAGAGTCCTGGACATGAGTGAACCATACAGCCTGACCTTAAATTCATCCAGTCCAGCAGTCAGTAGCCATGTTCTCTCCAACGGTTCTGCGTTAACATTGAAATATTGGTTAGTCAAAGAAGCTTTTTCTTTTCTTTTCTTTTTTATATGAATTCAGAAAGGATTGTGGTTGGTTGTTTTTTTTCTGTCTGGCATGAAATATTTGTTTCTTGACACTTAACCAATGTTTGACATCGCTACTCTATTTGATAGGTGGTCATCCTGGATGTGCGTGTGCCTTGCACCCCAGTGGCTCGGCTGACCAACCATCGCGCTTGTGTCAACGGCATCGCCTGGGCCCCCCATTCGTCATGTCACATCTGCACTGCAGGTAAAGGCCCCTGTGGATTGTGGGATATAATAAGGGAGAAAAGACGCACGTTAAACTCATCATTCACCTCTGCCTTTTTTGATTGACAAACAAAACGTTGCATTTCTTCGAAGATAAGGGACCTTAAGGCCTAACTTTATCTGTAATCGGCTGCATTCAGCCAGAAATAACTCTTTTAATGTCCTCTTTGCGTGTCTTGTTTCCTTAGCCGACGACCACCAGGCTCTGATCTGGGACGTCCAGCAGATGCCACGAGCCATTGAGGATCCCATCCTGGCCTACACTTCTGAAGGGGAGATCAACAACGTGCAGTGGGCGTCCACGCAGCCGGACTGGATCGCCATCTGCTACAACAACTGCTTGGAGATCCTGCGTGTCTAAAACCACGAACACCTGTGTGAAGAAGAGAAACTCCTTCTTGTTTCAGATTTCGGACTTGGTTTTTTATTATTCTTCTTCCCACTGCTTTCAAGACAAGGATGAGGTTGCGAGTGAACTTTCTGAGCGTGTTTGGAGTGTCGCACACCAACCCCACGATAACCCAGTTTACATTCTGTCCCATGTCTCTACTCTGTTGTCCTTCTATTAAACGTATGAAGCTCTTATTTATTTTGCTCACACGGTAGGGTTCAGAAGCTTTGAAAATCCGAGCGGCTGTGTATGAAAATCTGATTTATTTTTATACCTCTTGGTGTCATTTCAGCCAGTTGTGAGACTATCAGGAAGGGTTTAGATGTCGGGTGCCTCATCTTTTTGAGTTGTAAAGGTTGAAGATGACCTCTCTGGGAATATGTGGGAGCCTTCTTGTGGACTCATACCATGTTATTGATCATTTAAAAGGTCAGTGTACGATGGTCCCTGTAAGAGTTTTTCAAACGGGTGTTTGTCCAGTTTTATGAATTGTCAGATAACCTGAGAGGGATTTGTATTCTGTCCTCATATGATGCGTTTTAGTTTGGCTGGTGACGCTGTGAGGCCGCCACGTCCAGCATCACTCGGAACCTACAGGAGCAATTAATTATTAATAATAATAATAATAAGCATTATCAGTATTGCTGCTCTTATACAGCGTAAGGCCAAAGAATGTGTATAAAGAGGGGGCATCCGGATTTGAACCGGGGACCTCTTGATCTGCAGTCAAATGCTCTACCACTGAGCTATACCCCCGATGTGTTCAGGTGCAACAGGTGATCCTTTTCAAACTCCGGTACTTTGGTGGTGTGAGACCGCACTCATGCGTCCTTTATAGACAGGATGGCATATCATTTCTAATTTCTACAACCAAAAGTTTTGCAAATGATAAACCTTTGTTTTATTTCCCACGTTTGACAGGTTGTGTGTGTGTGTGTGTGTCTGTCCCTTTTTAATTTCAACCCCAAGTTTCTTCTATGATACAAAGGGTGATTGCTTTCAAATCAATAACTCATTTCCGGTGATAAAGAAATACACAGATCGTGTACTTAAGTCAAACATATTGGATGATTTTACATCTTCGGGCCTCATACAGTTATTTGAGGGGGTATCTATTTTTGGTTCACTGCGAACAACTCGCAGACATCCAAAATGATCGGGAACTACAGGTTTAATTGTTAACAGTGAATTGTATTTCATAAAATCATAATCTTTCATCTTTTAATATAGAATTTAATCTGACTAAAAAGTACAATATCGCCATCTGATTTTCTCAAGCAAAGGACAAGTACATAATTAATGGTTTTGATGTACACATTACTGATTTCAATGTTTGATCCCTCCTCTCTATCAGTGTCTTTCAGCCAAACTAAAATATGTGAAAGAGACCAATTAACTTAATCAAAGAGATAAGTGACTGGTGAGCTTTGCCCAATCAAAACCGTGTTCAAGGAAGAGTCAACCATTCTGGAGAGAGAGATTGTTGATACATGAAGTCGACTCCCAAAACAAATGTGCTGTACTTCTGCGTGAATGGCATCTTCATCTAAGTACTAAAAAGACATGAAGAGGACCCAGACTCTGACCAGCATGACTCACCTTCTGTAGAGGTTAGTTTATGAACATAACCTCTGACATTGTCCTGTAGAGGTCGGTGGTACAATCCAGAATCCACAGGTCCATCTACGATCGCCACCAAGGCTTCTCGTTTAACCACAACACTACTGTTTACGACTCATCTGTACACAAATGGCAGCCTTGTTGTTCTTGGAGAGTTGTGACTTTCTCCTCGCTATCCTGTCATACACACCTTTATTGTTCAGCGTTTAACAGCAAATACCGGGGCGAGTAACAGTGGTGTTGACTTTGTGGATTGGTGAAGGCCAAACTCTTTAGAAATGGTTTTGTAACCGTCTCCAGCTCGGTCACTTGACCTTCTGATGCAGGCACGGCACACTTTTTTCTGTTTGTTTTCCTTTCAAGGAAGAACAAGTTACAAATACAGTAAACATAAGAAACAAGCTACCAGACAATTATAAATAAAAATACAAATAATCCATCCATCCATCCATTTTCAATACCGCTTATCCTCATTAGGGTCGCGGGGGCGCTGGAGCCTATCCCAGCTGACATAGGGCGAAGGCCGCCAGTCCATCGAGGGCACATGTAGGGACATACAACCATTCACTCTCACATTCACACCTATGGGACATTTAGAGATCAATTAACCTGCAGCATGTCTTTGGACTGTGGGAGGAAGCCGGAGAGCGCGGAGAGAACCCACGCTGCCACGGGGAGAACATGCAAACTCCACACAGAAGGACCGCTCCGACCGGCCACTACACCACCGTGCAGCCCAAATACAAATAATGATAAAAGTAAAATAAATTATATAAGATGACAGGCACGGCACACTTTAAATGTTAAGACCCGGGTTTGCATCTTTTCAATCAGGCAGCGGCCGTTGAACTCCAACCTGATCGTATTCCCATTGAGTGAAACACGTCACTCCAATTACGCCTTTGAATTCATAACCCGAGAATGAATGAATGAATGTGTATATATATATATATATATATATATATATACATATATATATACACATACATATATATATACATACATACATACACACAATATATATACACATACATACACACACACACACACATATATATAAACATATATATATATATATGTTTATATATATATATAAACATATATAAACATACATAAAAACCCTGTAAAAAAAACATGATCAAATCACCAAAATAGTGTTATCAATAGAGAGGAAAGACTGAGCCAAACGCGCTGATATATTTGTTATCTTTGTGGAGTAACTGTAACCTAGGCAACTCTGAAGCTGTTTCTCCTCTGATCTCCATAACGACACAAACTCACGCGCGCGCGCGAGCACGCGCACGCACGCACGCGCGGCCGTTGACAAGACATTCCGTCACAGATTGCCTTTGATTCCCATGACGTCACGATTTGTTCTTAGAATGTTATAAGGAGAAGCAAAAGAAGTTCTGTTCTCATGCCTATTTTACTCAATGCATTTTTGTAGACCTACAGAGAAAGATTTAAGCAAATTTGACTCCATGCATTTTAGTACAGAGAAAAATTCGTGGACATTTTACTCAAAGCATTTTAGTGCAGAGCAAAATTTAAGCAAATTTGACTCAATGCATTTTGGTACAGAGAACAATTTGAGTATCCCAATGGCAAACACACAGAAGAAGACAAGTCAAGGACCGAAGTTAGTAAACATGAAGATCCAGCTGGAAAACACGGAGGAAGCGCATTCTTTGGATGATTTCAAGAAATTTAATGGAGATTTGCAGAAGGCGAATTGTAGCCTTAAAGCCCAGGTTAAACAGCTGCAGGAGGACTTGGAGCAGAAGACCTGCATCATCCATGAGCTGAACACCAAGCTCGAACTGGATACACAGACAGTCACCATTGAAAAAAAAGAAATGGGAGACGCCCCGAAAGATCACAATAATCCACAGCCATCCACCAAACAGGAGCCTCTGGACATCCTCCAGGGTAAAAATGATAGGCTGAAGACCGACCTGTGGAAAGCCAAGCAGAAGGTGAAGGCTGTGAATGAGATGATGGCCAACAAAGAGCTGGAGTTCTCCAACAGTTTGGTCCTCGAGAGGGCTGAAACAAAGAGACTCACCATCGAAAATAAGAAGATGGCCGAAGCCTTGAAAAATACCAAGAATCCAGTGTCATCCACCAACCAGGAAGCTCTAAACATCCTCCAGAGTAAAAATGAGAGGCTGAAGACCGACCTGTGGAAAGCCAAGCAAAAGGTGAAGGCTATGAATGAGGCGAATGTCGACTCCGAGGTCGAGTTCTCCAACAGTTTGGTCCTCGAGAGGGCTGAAACAAAGAGACTCACCATTGAAAATAATAAGATGGCCGAAGCCTTGAAAAATACCAAGAATCCAGTGTCATCCACCAACCAGGAAGCTCTGGACATGCTCCAGGGTAAAAATGAGAGGCTGAAGACCGACCTGTGGAAAGCCAAGCAAAAGGTGAAGGCTATGAATGAGACGTCGGTCGACACCGAGATCGAGTTGGAGAACTACCTGGTCCTCGAGAGGAATGAAACACAGAGACTCACCATTGAAAATCAGAAAATGGCCGAAGCCCTGAAAAATACCATGAATCCAGGGTCATCCACCATCCAGAAAGCTCTGGAGATCCTCCAGGGTAAAAATGAAAGACTGAAGACCGACCTGTGGAAGGCAAAGCAGAAGGTGAAGGCTATAAATGAGGCAAATGTGAATCCAGTGTCATCCACCAACCAGCAGCCTCGGTACATCCAGCAGGGTAACACTGGGAGGCTGAAGGCCGACCTGTGGAAGGCCAACCGGAAGTTGAAGGGCCATATAGACCAAACAGACGAAGCTCTGGAAATTGAGCGTCGCCGTTACCGAGCACTGGAAACAACCCAGAGCTGCACTCTTGCCAAGCAGGAGCAGCAAGAACAAGAACAAAAGGACTTCATTGCTGTTCTAAAGGAAACATTTGAAGAACAGCTAAAGAGAGATCATCTCCAATGGCAGCAGGAGAAAGACTCCTTTGAGGTCCAGCTCGCCAACCAAAAGGAGGAAAACAGAAACCTCTCGGATGCTGTGACCCAGGCTGAGCATCTGGTGAAGCTCCAGAACATGACGTGTCAGAAGGAAAACACCTCCATCCTTGAGGCCACACAGAGCGTCCAGCAGACTCTGGAGGACCAGAAACAGCATCTGGAGGACGAGGAAGAGCATCTGGAGGACGAGAAAGAGGAGCGGCAGATCCAGGCTCAGTTTGAAGACCTCCAAATCCCGCTCTCCAACAGGCAGCAGAGGAGAAAGTGGTACCGACGCTTGTTCTCATGTTGCAGAGGTCAACACTGAGGAACCAGTGTCCAGCTGAATGGACGGTGCTCCATTCGGCCAAAGAACTTTTTTTTTTTGGTTCAGGAAACCATTTTTATCAACACCCAGCATGCAGAAATATAGAGCCCGTGACGGTGCTCCATTCAGCTGAAGAAAGTATTTAAAAGCGGTTCAGGAAACCGCTTTTATCAACGCCCAGCATGCAGAAATATAGAGCCCGTGACGGTGCTCCAGTCGGCCGAAGAAAGTGTTTAAAAGTGGTTCAGGAAGCCACTTTTATCAACGCCCAGCATGCAGAAATATAGAGCCCGTGACGGTGCTCCAGTCGGCCGAAGAAAGTGTTTAAAAGTGGTTCAGGAAGCCAGTGGTATGCGGGTATGACATCTTACCTCAGGGAGTTGGACGCCCCTGCCATGCATAGTTTGAAAAACAGTGCCTTGCGATACAGATTCTTGATAGAATCAAAGGCTGCTCGACTCCGTCTTCCGTCGACAGTGAAAAGTCAGCTAGGAAACAAACAAACAGAAACTGACAATTGCCCAATGGAACGTCAGGACACTTCTCGACTGAGAGGCAGCTGACTTGTTTTTGATCATCATTGTTATTTTCATCTGTACTTTTTTAATAAAAATCCTTTTTGGATTAAAAAATAACCCATGTGTGTAAGTGTGAATTTGATTGGAACCTGTGATTTGTAAATGTCTTATTTTAAAATTGTTTTACCTAAGAAAATATTTGATATCTTTTGAAAAGATAACTGCACATCATATTTGAACATTACTTTACCTTGACATCCATTACTGGTGGGAAAAAAAAATATGTCCAATATTATTAGTTAGCTGTTAACATATTATATTCTAGCTAATGTTAGCTTATGTTATTTAGGTCAATGCTAACAGTAGCTAGGTCAGGGGTGGGCAAACTTTTTGGCTCAGGGGCCACATTGACATTTAAAATTTGACGGACGGGCCGGGCCAGTATCAGATGGATGGAGAGCAGGGGCTAAGCCCCAAGGGGAGTGTCACCCTGGTGAATGTGTGCGCGCACAGCACCCAGCGAATTCTTCTTGGGGCCCCTGATATCCATTGTTTCTGACAGTTCATAGATTGGTTCAATCGGAAAGAGTGTAATTTTGCTCTGTAGTTTTGCTTCATTCAGTATATAATAACACAAGAGACAAAATTTCAGGGTCATAGTGATATTTTATGTTCATTTGGACACTATCACTGAGATAAAGATGAACTAGTTCAGTGTCAACTATACCATTCAATGGAAAAAAATATTACAATAATCTATATTAATGCAAAGAATAGAGACAAGTCTATAGTTATTTCTTATATTTCAAATTTGCTTGTTCACACTCGCTCAAAGTTTCTAACTTCCCTTTCATTTGCCTCAAGTAAACCTGAATGTAAGCAGGTAACAATCGTTAACTACCGACAGACACATTCTGTAACTACCTGGACTTACAGGTAAACCTGAATGTAAGCAGGTAACAATCGTTAAAACTACCGACAGCCTCATTCTGTAACTACCTGGACTTACAGGTAAACCTGAATGTAAGCAGGTAACAATCGTTAAAACTACCGACAGCCTCATTCTGTAACTACCTGGACTTACAGGTAAACCTGAATGTAAGCAGGTAACAATCGTTAAAACTACCGACAGCCTCATTCTGTAACTACCTGGACTTAGAGGTAAACCTGAATGTAAGCAGGTAACAATCGTTAACACTACCGACAGACACATTCTGTAACTACCTGGACTTACAGGTAAACCTGAATGTAAGCAGGTAACAATCGTTAAAACTACCGACAGCCTCATTCTGTAACTACCTGGACTTACAGGTAAACCTGAATGTAAGCAGGTAACAATCGTTAAAACTACCGACAGACACATTCTGTAACTACCTGGACTTACAGGTAAACCTGAATGTAAGCAGGTAACACTCGTTAACTACCGAAAGACACATTCTGTAACTACCTGGACTTACAGGTAAACCTGAATGTAAGCAGGTAACACTCGTTAAAACTACCGACGGACACATTCTGTAACTACCTGGACTTACAGGTAAACCTGAATGTAAGCAGGTAACACTCGTTAAAACTACCGACGGACACATTCTGTAACTACCTGGACTTACAGGTAAACCTGAATGTAAGCAGGTAACACTCGTTAACTACCGACAGACACATTCTGTAACTACCTGGACTTACAGGTAAACCTGAATGTAAGCAGGTAACACTCGTTAACTACCGACAGACACATTCTGTAACTACCTGGACTTACAGGTAAACCTGAATGTAAGCAGGTAACAATCGTTAACACTACCGACAGACACATTCTGTAACTACCTGGACTTACAGGTAAACCTGAATGTAAGCAGGTAACAATCGTTAAAACTACCGACAGCCACATTCTGTAACAACCTGGACTTACAGGTAAACCTGAATGTAAGCAGGTAACAATCGTTAAAACTACCGACAGACACATTCTGTAACTACCTGGACTTACAGGTAAACCTGAATGTAAGCAGGTAACAATCGTTAACTACCGACAGACACATTCTGTAACTACCTGGACTTACAGGTAAACCTGAATGTAAGCAGGTAACACTCGTTAAAACTACCGACAGCCACATTCTGTAACTACCTGGACTTACAGGTAAACCTGAATGTAAACAGGTAACAATCGTTAACAACTACAGACAGAAACATTCTGTAACTACCTGGACTTACAGGTAAACCTGAATGTAAACAGGTAACACTCGTTAAAACTACCGACAGACACATTCTGTAACTACCTGGACTTACAGGTAAACCTGAATGTAAGCAGGTAACACTCGTTAAAACTACCGACGGACACATTCTGTAACTACCTGGACTTACAGGTAAACCTGAATGTAAGCAGGTAACTCTCGTTAACTCCAGACAGCCACATTCTGTAACTACCTGGACTTACAGGTAAACCTGAATGTAAGCAGGTAACACTCGTTAAAACTACCGACAGACACATTCTGTAACTACCTGGACTTACAGGTAAACCTGAACGTAAGCAGGTAACAATCGTTAAAACTACCGACAGACACATTCTGTAACTACCTGGACTTACAGGTAAACCTGAATGTAAGCAGGTAACACTCGTTAAAACTACCGACAGACACATTCTGTAACTACCTGGACTTACAGGTAAACCTGAATGTAAGCAGGTAACTCTCGTTAACTCCAGACAGCCACATTCTGTAGCTAACTGGACTTACAGGTAAACCTGAATGTAAGCAGGTAACAATCGTTAACACTACCGACAGACACATTCTGTAACTACCTGGACTTACAGGTAAACCTGAATGTAAGCAGGTAACACTCGTTAAAACTACCGACAGACACATTCTGTAACTACCTGGACTTACAGGTAAACCTGAATGTAAGCAGGTAACACTCGTTAACTACAGACAGCCACATTCTGTAACTACCTGGACTTACAGGTAAACCTGAACGTAAGCAGGTAACAATCGTTAAAACTACCGACAGCCTCATTCTGTAACTACCTGGACTTAGAGGTAAACCTGAATGTAAGCAGGTAACAATCGTTAAAACTACCGACAGCCTCATTCTGTAACTATCTGGACTTACAGGTAAACCTGAATGTAAGCAGGTAACAATCGTTAAAACTACCGACAGCCACATTCTGTAACTACCTGGACTTACAGGTAAACCTGAATGTAAGCAGGTAACAATCGTTAAAACTACCGACAGACACATTCTGTAACTACCTGGACTTACAGGTAAACCTGAATGTAAGCAGGTAACACTCGTTAACTACCAAAAGACACATTCTGTAACTACCTGGACTTACAGGTAAACCTGAATGTAAGCAGGTAACACTCGTTAAAACTACCGACAGACACATTCTGTAACTACCTGGACTTACAGGTAAACCTGAATGTAAGCAGGTAACACTCGTTAAAACTACCGACAGACACATTCTGTAACTACCTGGACTTACAGGTAAACCTGAATGTAAGCAGGTAACACTCGTTAACTACAGACAGCCACATTCTGTAACTACCTGGACTTACAGGTAAACCTGAATGTAAGCAGGTAAGACTCGTTAAAACTACCGACAGACACATTCTGTAACTACCTGGACTTACAGGTAAACCTGAAAGTAAACAGGTAACACTCGTTAAAACTACCGACAGACACATTCTGTAACTACCTGGACTTACAGGTAAACCTGAATGTAAGCAGGTAACACTCGTTAAAACTATATATATATATATATTTAGATTTCTTCCATCCATCAATCCATTATCTCCCGCTTATCCGGGGTCGGATCGCGGTGGCAGCAGGTTCAGCAGGCCGACCCAGGCTTCCCTCTCACCCGCAACACTTTCCAGCTCATTCTGGGGGATCCCGAGGCGTTCCAAGGCCAGCCGGGAGATATAATCCCTCCAGCGTGTCCTCGGTCTTCCCCGGGGCCTCCTACCAGTTGGACGTGCCCGGAAAACCTCTAATGGGAGGCGTCCAGGAGGCATCCTGACTAGATGCCCGAACCACCTCAGCTGACTCCTTTCGACACGAAGGAGCAGCGACTCGACTCCAAGCTCCCCCCTGATGTCCGAGCTCCTTACCCTATCTCTAAGGCTGAGCCCGGCCACCCTACGGAGGAAGCTCATTTCGGCCACTTGTATCCTTGTATTTATATTTCTTTTAGATTTTTAAATATTTGGACAGGTTCGGCGGCCCGGCGGCCGTACTTTGCCCATGTCTGTGCTAGGTCAACATGACATTCTTTTCTAGATAGCTAATGTTAGCTAATGTCAGCTAGGTCAACAAAATACAACTTGAAATAGAACTGTATACAGTATACTTGATCAACTGATTGAACATATTATTAAGTGTTTTAGTGTGGCTTGTCGCGGTCATTTCAGATTTACAGCTGAAATGGTCATGGAGATGCTACATGAAGAACAAGATGCAGCAATTCTTGATCCTGAGTCTGAGATCTCTGATGCTGATGACCTAGACTATGTACCACAGGGTCAAGCTGGAGTTGTGGGCGTGTCTAGAAATCCAGCTCTCCGAGATGAAGAAGACTCCTTGGATGAGATTGAAGACTCGCCTGATGATTCCTCTGAAGAGGAACCTCAGACCCAGGCCAATAGACCTTTTCAACATGTTCAACAACCATTTCACCAAAAGATCCAGAAGTATTCCAGTGCTATAACCGAAATCAGGTTTAAGAATCACAGTTTGAGAACCACTGGCATAGCCACACCGAATAAAAATAAGCCTGCAGAAGTACATGCAGTGTGGCTTGCTGCAGCAAGGCTCTATGAGCCTGCTGCTTCGCATAGCCACATCGAATTACAAATGCTTAAAACGTCATAACATTCACCTTGTGGTTGGAACTGGAAAATCGTCTCAAACACACGACACCTTGAGGCAACTGTAAAAGTTCAGAGAATCTCGAGCTGCCTGGTGCTTGGAAGAAGAAGCTCCGAAGCCAGAGATATATAATAATCATTATTTAATCATAACAAACAAGAGTCATCTGTATACATACATGGTCCAGGCCCGGACGCGCTCACATGGCTTCGCTTCCACAGTCTCCTGACGTAGCCAGCAGTTTCTATCTGGCGTCACCACGTAAGAGACCAAATTCACGTCTTACAATTAGTTTTATTCGCAGTCCATTCGCTGAGCTAAGCTCCCATTGGTTAGTGGAGGTATTCATGCAAATACCTTTCAGAGACACAGCATGCTACGCTGACCAGCGAATAAGACATGAGGTTCACACCTGAAGGTTAGTTCCATTGGCCACTTCAAAGAATGCCTCAAATCCATAAAGTAGCGGGGTCAAAGCTCACACTTCCGGTCAAGGACAGGAAGTCCCTCTTCAGAATAAAACCCTATTATCCTGCCTTCAGAATAAAAGCAACATCTCAGGTTTCAATCGGCATCCCTTTAACTATTGTCTAAACAATAAAACATCCATTCATTCTCATGCATCATACAATTAATCATTACATTTGTCATTAACAAACAGAATAATAAAACAGTGATCCTCTCTTATGTTTCATAATACATTCCTCAGAATATTCCTCAAATTAATTATCATAACTTTCATTATGTATTAATTTAAAACATAACCTCTCTTATCTACATGTGCAAGTGTATATAAAATCCACTACAACTCAACACAACTTTTCTGTGCGTCCACTTCACAAAGCCAAGCAAACTTCTGCACTTTTTCCCTTTTACCTGTTTCCGTGTCGAGAAGTCGAGAGCACGTCCTCTAATGTTGGCACAATAATAAACACATCAAGTGCATTATGAAACCACGAAGAAGAGTGGAGCAGAGCAGGTGCACAGACACAGACACAGGGGGAACCGAGCAAAGCGGTCATGATCTGAAACAAACCCGTAAGAGCGATACGTGTAAAGGTATAAGAAACGATGAAGACGTTCTCTGCTGCTCGGCTGTGTATGTCGCAATAACCTTCTCATGATCACACGTCTGTTTATTCGTGTGTCTAAATGTCGGCGCATGAAATATGAGATGAAAATGACACTTTTCTCCAACACCGCCTTGAATCCTTCAGGGTGACAGACAGCTACAGTATGCCTTTTGATATTTTTGAACATACACACCAAAACAACAAAAGTGTGCCTCTAACTTATATCACTCATAGTTTATTACATTTACCAGATGTATTGTTCATAAGACCGATACATCTCTAATATTAGGGAAATAAATTCAAATTCAAATAAATGATTACATTTCTCTAAGCTCAAGTCTAATTGGTCGATTCTTATACAAAGTGGATGCAGATAATTCTTCACTTGTGAAACATGTCTAGTACTACATACATAGTACATACTAGTCCGTGACACGTGACACTAGTCCGTAGTCCTGCTGGGTGTGAATAAAGTCATCCTCGTACAGGACCTCGTGTCAGGATCTGTAGTGTTGTGTCGTGTTTCCTGTTTTATTTTGAAGTCCTTGTCTATCGTGTCCTCTGTTTCTCTGCACTTCCTGTCCCTGTGATTGTCTGCTCTGTCCCTGATTGTTTCCTCCTGTGTCCAATCACCTGCACCAGCCCTCTGTATTTAAGTCCTGTTGGTGTCATTCCCCTTTGTCGGTTCGTCTTGTCTAGATCATTGAAGATCATTTGTGTGAGCCTGTTTTGTTTGTTTTGAATCCTGTGGAGCAATAAAGTTGCCTTTTCCAGTGTTGACGTCGTTTGGGTCCAGTTACCTGCAGCTGCACATAACACCTTCTGCTGTGAAGGAAACGCGCTGTTTGCCATTCAGCAGTCCAGGAAGCGGTTTGGCCTCTGAAAATCGAGGAGCGGCGAGGTCCACGGAGGACAGGTGTGGCGGGTCGGCGTCCGGCGACATGGACGCCGTGTCGTCAGAGGCCACAGTGAGATGGATCCCACTGGACAGGGAGTCCTTGGATTTGCGGTTGAAGCCTGCGAGACAAGATGCTGTCATTTAATTGGCTGAAGAGTCAGAAACACCGTGAATCGTAACTTGCAGAAGGAGAGCTGGCCGGAGTCACGGTGAGCTACTAAATACCAGGAAATAATAAAGCCTCAAATTAGTATTTTCGTTTGATCTCAGTATTGATATTATTGACCTTGTTGTGCTTTGTAGTTAGGAAAATGCCACCATAAAAGAAAAGAGATATCCGAAGTTTGTTCACCACCCAGAGGGTCGGTGTTAGTTAGCTAGTAGCAGGCTAACTCCCCACACAGTGCTAACCTGCATCCTGTTGAGATGCATTCAGGTGCAGATGTAGTGCAGGTTGAGGAAGCAGCAGCTGGACCACCAGGGCTCCAGGTGAGGTCTTACTCATGGCATGTTGTTAATGACCATTTTACCATGCATTAGCAATGAAACTGAAGGACGTTTGGGGAATCTGACTTCATGTCAGCACTTTTGGATTGTGAATTATGTGAAAAACAAGGCTGTTCCATAACACCTGAACCTATTACCTAAATATTCTAAATTACTTTCAAAATAAATACATATACTACTTATAAGGTCCACATTTATTCATTAAGGCATTATTTTGAAATGCATTCAGGAAACTCAGAAATCAGGTTGAGAAAGCAGCAGCTGGACCATCAGGGCTTCAGGTGAGGTCTTACATTGATTCTGTGTTGAGGTGTATTATCATGGCTGACAGTGTAAACATTGTCTACCTGTTTTAAGTGAATTATTATTATGATAAAACATGCATGTGCAGACTAGGATAAGTTCTCTTTGCTCTTTAGGGAACAGTTAGTTTGAGTGACAGTGGCCATCAAGGAAGTGAGTGTAGCAGAGTCCTGGACATGAGTGAACCATACAGCCTGACCTTAAATTCATCCAGTCCAGCAGTCAGTAGCCATGTTCTCTCCAACGGTTCTGCGTTAACATTGAAATATTGGTTAGTCAAAGAAGCTTTTTCTTTTTTTTATATGAATTCAGAAACGATTGTGGTTGGTTGTTTTTCTGTCTGGCATGAAATATTTGTTTCTTGACACTTAACCAATGTTTGACATCGCTACTCTATTTGATAGGTGGTCATCCTGGATGTGCGTGTGCCTTGCACCCCAGTGGCTCGGCTGACCAACCATCGCGCTTGTGTCAACGGCATCGCCTGGGCCCCCCATTCGTCATGTCACATCTGCACTGCAGGTAAAGGCCCCTGTGGATTGTGGGATATAATAAGGGAGAAAAGACGCACGTTAAACTCATCATTCACCTCTGCCTTTTTTGATTGACAAACAAAACGTTGCATTTCTTCGAAGATAAGGGACCTTAAGGCCTAACTTTATCTGTAATCGGCTGCATTCAGCCAGAAATAACTCTTTTAATGTCCTCTTTGCGTGTCTTGTTTCCTTAGCCGACGACCACCAGGCTCTGATCTGGGACGTCCAGCAGATGCCACGAGCCATTGAGGATCCCATCCTGGCCTACACTTCTGAAGGGGAGATCAACAACGTGCAGTGGGCGTCCACGCAGCCGGACTGGATCGCCATCTGCTACAACAACTGCTTGGAGATCCTGTGTGTCTAAAACCACGAACACCTGTGTGAAGAAGAGAAACTCCTTCTTGTTTCAGATTTCGGACTTGGTTTTTTAGTCTTCTTCCCACTGCTTTCAAGACAAGGATGAGGATGCGAGTGAACTTTCTGAGCGTGTTTGGAGTGTCGCACACCAACCCCACGATAACCCAATTTACATTCTGTCCCATGTCTCTACTCTGTTGTCCTTCTATTAAACGTATGAAGCTCTTATTTATTTTGCTCACACGGTAGAGTTCAGAAGCTTTGAAAATCCGAGCGGCTGTGTATGAAAATCTGATTTATTTTTATACCTCTTGGTGTCATTTCAGCCAGTTGTGAGACTATCAGGAAGGGTTTAGATGTCGGGTGCCTCATCTTTTTGAGTTGTAAAGGTTGAAGATGACCCCTCTGGGAATATGTGGGAGCCTTCTTGTGGACTCATACCATGTTATTGATGATTTTAAAGGTCAGTGTACGATGGTCCCTGTAAGAGTGTTTGTCCAGTTTTATGAATTGTCAGATAACCTGAGAGGGATTTGTATTCTGTCCTCATATGATGCGTTTTAGTTTGGCTGGTGACGCTGTGAGGCCGCCACGTCCAGCATCACTCGGAACCTACAGGAGCAATTAATTATTAATAATCATTATTGCTGCTCTTATACAGCGTAAGGCCAAAGAATGTGTATAAAGAGGGGGCATCCGGATTTGAACCGGGGACCTCTTGATCTGCAGTCAAATGCTCTACCACTGAGCTATACCCCCGATGTGTTCAGTTGCAACAGGTGATCCTTTTCAAACTCCGGTGGTTTGAGAGCGCACTCATGCGTCCTTTATAGACAGGATGGCATATCATTTCTAATTTCTACAACCAAAAGTTTTGCAAATGATAAACCTTTGTTTTATTTCCCACGTTTGACAGGTTGTGTGTGTGTGTGTGTCCCTTTTTAATTTCAACCCCAAGTTTCTTCTATGATACAAAGGGTGATCGCTTTCAAATCAATAACTCATTTCCGGTGATAAAGAAATACACAGATCGTGTACTTAAGTTAAACATTGGATGATTTTACATCTTCGGGCCTCATACAGTTATTTGAGGGGGAATCTATTTTTGGTTCACTGCGAACAACTCGCAGACATCCAAAATGATCGGGAACTACAGGTTTAATTGTTAACTGAATTGTATTTCATAAAATCATAATCTTTCATCTTTTAATATAGAATTTAATCTGACTAAAAAGTACAATATCGCCATCTGATTTTGTCAAGCAAAGGACAAGTACATAAATAATTGTTTTGATGTACACATTACTAATTTCAAGGTTTGATCCCTCCTCTCTACTCTCCAGTGACTTTCAGCCAAACTAAAATATGTGAAAGAGACCAATTAACTTAATCAAAGAGATAAGTGACTGGTGAGCTTTGCCCAATCAAAACCGTGTTCAAGGAAGAGTCAACCATTCTGGAGAGAGAGATTGTTGATGCATGAAGTCGACTCCCAAAACAAATGTGCTGTACTTCTGCGTGAATGGCATCTTCATCTAAGTACTAAAAAGACATGAAGAGGACCCAGACTCTGACCAGCATGACTCACCTTCTGTAGAGGTTAGTTTATGAACATAACCTCTGACATTGTCCTGTAGAGGTCGGTGGTACAATCCAGAATCCACAGGTCCATCTACGATCGCCACCAAGGCTTCTCGTTTAACCACAACACTACTGTTTACGACTCATCTGTACACAAATGGCAGCCTTGTTGTTCTTGGAGGGTTGTGACTTTCTCCTCGCTATCCTGTCATACACACCTTTATTGTTCAGCGTTTAACAGCAAATACCGGGGCGAGTAACAGTGGTGTTGACTTTGTGGATTGGTGAAGGCCAAACTCTTTAGAAATGGTTTTGTAACCGTCTCCAGCTCGGTCACTTGACCTTCTGATGCAGGCACGGCACACTTTTTTCTGTTTGTTTTCCTTTCAAGGAAGAACAAGTTACAAATACAGTAAACATAAGAAACAAGCTACCAGACAATTATAAATAAAAATACAAATAATCCATCCATCCATCCATTTTCAATACCGCTTATCCTCATTAGGGTCGCGGGGGCGCTGGAGCCTATCCCAGCTGACATAGGGCGAAGGCAGGGGACACCCTGGACAGGCCGCCAGTCCATCGAGGGCACATGTAGGGACATACAACCATTCACTCTCACATTCACACCTATGGGACATTTAGAGATCAATTAACCTGCAGCATGTCTTTGGACTGTGGGAGGAAGCCGGAGAGCCCGGAGAGAACCCACGCGGCCACGGGGAGAACATGCAAACTCCACACAGAAGGACCGCTCCGACCGGCCACTACACCACCGTGCAGCCCAAATACAAATAATGATAAAAGTAAAATAAATTATATAAGATGACAGGCACGGCACACTTTAAATGTTAAGACCCGGGTTTGCATCTTTTCAATCAGGCAGCGGCCGTTGAACTCCAACCTGATCGTATTCCCATTGAGTGAAACACGTCACTCCAATTACGCCTTTGAATTCATAACCCGAGAATGAATGAATGAATATGTATATATATATATATATATATATATATATATATATACATATATATATATATATATATATTTATATATACATACATATATATATACATACATACACACACACAATATATATACACATACATACACACACACACATATATATAAACATATATATATATATGTTTATATATATATATAAACATATATAAACATACATAAAAACCCTGTAAAAAAAACATGATCAAATCACCAAAATAGTGTTATCAATAGAGAGGAAAGACTGAGCCAAACGCGCTGATATATTTGTTATCTTTGTGGAGTAACTGTAACCTAGGCAACTCTGAAGCTGTTTCTCCTCTGATCTCCATAACGACACAAACTCACGCGCGCGCGCGAGCACGCGCACGCACGCGCGGCCGTTGACAAGACATTCCGTCACAGATTGCCTTTGATTTCCATGACGTCACGATTTGTTCTTAGAATGTTATAAGGAGAAGCAAAAGAAGTTCTGTTCTCATGCCTATTTTACTCAATGCATTTTTGTAGACCTACAGAGAAAGATTTAAGCAAATTTGACTCCATGCATTTTAGTACAGAGAAAAATTCGTGGACATTTTACTCAAAGCATTTTAGTGCAGAGCAAAATTTAAGCAAATTTGACTCAATGCATTTTGGTACAGAGAACAATTTGAGTATCCCGATGGCAAACACACAGAAGAAGACAAGTCAAGGACCGAAGTTAGTAAACATGAAGATCCAGCTGGAAAACACGGAGGAAGCGCATTCTTTGGATGATTTCAAGAAATTTAATGGAGATTTGCAGAAGGCGAATTGTAGCCTTAAAGCCCAGGTTAAACAGCTGCAGGAGGACTTGGAGCAGAAGACCTGCATCATCCATGAGCTGAACACCAAGCTCGAACTGGATACACAGACAGTCACCATTGAAAAAAAAGAAATGGGAGACGCCCCGAAAGATCACAATAATCCACAGCCATCCACCAAACAGGAGCCTCTGGACATCCTCCAGGGTAAAAATGATAGGCTGAAGACCGACCTGTGGAAAGCCAAGCAGAAGGTGAAGGCTGTGAATGAGATGATGGCCAACAAAGAGCTGGAGTTCTCCAACAGTTTGGTCCTCGAGAGGGCTGAAACAAAGAGACTCACCATCGAAAATAAGAAGATGGCCGAAGCCTTGAAAAATACCAAGAATCCAGTGTCATCCACCAACCAGGAAGCTCTAAACATCCTCCAGAGTAAAAATGAGAGGCTGAAGACCGACCTGTGGAAAGCCAAGCAAAAGGTGAAGGCTATGAATGAGGCGAATGTCGACTCCGAGGTCGAGTTCTCCAACAGTTTGGTCCTCGAGAGGGCTGAAACAAAGAGACTCACCATTGAAAATAATAAGATGGCCGAAGCCTTGAAAAATACCAAGAATCCAGTGTCATCCACCAACCAGGAAGCTCTGGACATGCTCCAGGGTAAAAATGAGAGGCTGAAGACCGACCTGTGGAAAGCCAAGCAAAAGGTGAAGGCTATGAATGAGACGTCGGTCGACACCGAGATCGAGTTGGAGAACTACCTGGTCCTCGAGAGGAATGAAACACAGAGACTCACCATTGAAAATCAGAAAATGGCCGAAGCCCTGAAAAATACCATGAATCCAGGGTCATCCACCATCCAGAAAGCTCTGGAGATCCTCCAGGGTAAAAATGAAAGACTGAAGACCGACCTGTGGAAGGCAAAGCAGAAGGTGAAGGCTATAAATGAGGCAAATGTGAATCCAGTGTCATCCACCAACCAGCAGCCTCGGTACATCCAGCAGGGTAACACTGGGAGGCTGAAGGCCGACCTGTGGAAGGCCAACCGGAAATTGAAGGACCATATAGACCAAACAGACGAAGCTCTGGAAATTGAGCGTCGCCGTTACCGAGCACTGGAAACAACCCAGAGCTGCACTCTTGCCAAGCAGGAGCAGCAAGAACAAGAACAAAAGGACTTCATTGCTGTTCTAAAGGAAACATTTGAAGAACAGCTAAAGAGAGATCATCTCCAATGGCAGCAGGAGAAAGACTCCTTTGAGGTCCAGCTCGCCAACCAAAAGGAGGAAAACAGAAACCTCTCGGATGCTGTGACCCAGGCTGAGCATCTGGTGAAGCTCCAGAACATGACGTGTCAGAAGGAAAACACCTCCATCCTTGAGGCCACACAGAGCGTCCAGCAGACTCTGGAGGACCAGAAACAGCATCTGGAGGACGAGGAAGAGCATCTGGAGGACGAGAAAGAGGAGCGGCAGATCCAGGCTCAGTTTGAAGACCTCCAAATCCCGCTCTCCAACAGGCAGCAGAGGAGAAAGTGGTACCGACGCTTGTTCTCATGTTGCAGAGGTCAACACTGAGGAACCAGTGTCCAGCTGAATGGACGGTGCTCCATTCGGCCAAAGAACTTTTTTTTTTGGTTCAGGAAACCATTTTTATCAACACCCAGCATGCAGAAATATAGAGCCCGTGACGGTGCTCCATTCAGCTGAAGAAAGTATTTAAAAGCGGTTCAGGAAACCGCTTTTATCAACGCCCAGCATGCAGAAATATAGAGCCCGTGACGGTGCTCCAGTCGGCCGAAGAAAGTGTTTAAAAGTGGTTCAGGAAACCACTTTTATCAACGCCCAGCATGCAGAAATATAGAGCCCGTGACGGTGCTCCAGTCGGCCGAAGAAAGTGTTTAAAAGTGGTTCAGGAAGCCAGTGGTATGCGGGTATGACATCTTACCTCAGGGAGTTGGACGCCCCTGCCATGCATAGTTTGAAAAACAGTGCCTTGCGGTACAGATTCTTGATAGAATCAAAGGCTGCTCGACTCCGTCTTCCGTCGACAGTGAAAAGTCAGCTAGGAAACAAACAAACAGAAACTGACAATTGCCCAATGGAACGTCAGGACACTTCTCGAATGAGAGGCAGCTGACTTGTTTTTGATCATCATTGTTATTTTCATCTGTACTTTTTTAATAAAAATCCTTTTTGGATTAAAAAATAACCCATGTGTGTAAGTGTGAATTTGATTGGAACCTGTGATTTGTAAATGTCTTATTTTAAAATTGTTTTACCTAAGAAAATATTTGATATCTTTTGAAAAGATAACTGCACATCATATTTGAACATTACTTTACCTTGACATCCATTACTGGTGGGAAAAAGAAAAATGTCCAATATTATTAGTTAGCTGTTAACATATTATATTCTAGCTAATGTTAGCTTATGTTATTTAGGTCAATGCTAACAGTAGCTAGGTCAGGGGTGGGCAAACTTTTTGGCTCAGGGGCCACATTGACATTTAAAATTTGACAGACGGGCCGGGCCAGTATCAGATGGATGGAGAGCAGGGGCTAAGCCCCAAGGGGAGTGTCACCCTGGTGAATGTGTGCGCGCACAGCACCCAGCGAATTCTTCTTGGGGCCCCTGATATCCATTGTTTCTGACAGTTCATAGATTGGTTCAATCGGAAAGAGTGTAATTTTGCTCTGTAGTTTTGCTTCATTCAGTATATAATAACACAAGAGACAAAATTTCAGGGTCATAGTGATATTTTATGTTCATTTGGACACTATCACTGAGATAAAGATGAACTAGTTCAGTGTCAACTATACCATTCAATGGAAAAAAATATTACAATAATCTATATTAATGCAAAGAATAGAGACAAGTCGATAGTTATTTCTTATATTTCAAATTTGCTTGTTCACACTCGCTCAAAGTTTCTAACTTCCCTTTCATTTGCCTCAAGTAAACCTGAATGTAAGCAGGTAACAATCGTTAACTACCGACAGACACATTCTGTAACTACCTGGACTTACAGGTAAACCTGAATGTAAGCAGGTAACAATCGTTAAAACTACCGACAGCCTCATTCTGTAACTACCTGGACTTACAGGTAAACCTGAATGTAAGCAGGTAACAATCGTTAAAACTACCGACAGCCTCATTCTGTAACTACCTGGACTTACAGGTAAACCTGAATGTAAGCAGGTAACAATCGTTAAAACTACCGACAGCCTCATTCTGTAACTACCTGGACTTAGAGGTAAACCTGAATGTAAGCAGGTAACAATCGTTAACACTACCGACAGACACATTCTGTAACTACCTGGACTTACAGGTAAACCTGAATGTAAGCAGGTAACAATCGTTAACTACCGACAGACACATTCTGTAACTACCTGGAGTTACGGGTAAACCTGAATGTAAGCAGGTAACAATCGTTAAAACTACCGACAGCCTCATTCTGTAACTACCTGGACTTACAGGTAAACCTGAATGTAAGCAGGTAACAATCGTTAAAACTACCGACAGACACATTCTGTAACTACCTGGACTTACAGGTAAACCTGAATGTAAGCAGGTAACACTCGTTAACTACCGAAAGACACATTCTGTAACTACCTGGACTTACAGGTAAACCTGAATGTAAGCAGGTAACACTCGTTAAAACTACCGACGGACACATTCTGTAACTACCTGGACTTACAGGTAAACCTGAATGTAAGCAGGTAACACTCGTTAAAACTACCGACGGACACATTCTGTAACTACCTGGACTTACAGGTAAACCTGAATGTAAGCAGGTAACAATCGTTAAAACTACCGACAGACACATTCTGTAACTACCTGGACTTACAGGTAAACCTGAATGTAAGCAGGTAACACTCGTTAACTACCGAAAGACACATTCTGTAACTACCTGGACTTACAGGTAAACCTGAATGTAAGCAGGTAACACTCGTTAAAACTACCGACGGACACATTCTGTAACTACCTGGACTTACAGGTAAACCTGAATGTAAGCAGGTAACACTCGTTAAAACTACCGACGGACACATTCTGTAACTACCTGGACTTACAGGTAAACCTGAATGTAAGCAGGTAACACTCGTTAACTACCGACAGACACATTCTGTAACTACCTGGACTTACAGGTAAACCTGAATGTAAGCAGGTAACACTCGTTAACTACCGACAGACACATTCTGTAACTACCTGGACTTACAGGTAAACCTGAATGTAAGCAGGTAACAATCGTTAACACTACCGACAGACACATTCTGTAACTACCTGGACTTACAGGTAAACCTGAATGTAAGCAGGTAACAATCGTTAAAACTACCGACAGCCACATTCTGTAACAACCTGGACTTACAGGTAAACCTGAATGTAAGCAGGTAACAATCGTTAAAACTACCGACAGACACATTCTGTAACTACCTGGACTTACAGGTAAACCTGAATGTAAGCAGGTAACAATCGTTAACTACCGACAGACACATTCTGTAACTACCTGGACTTACAGGTAAACCTGAATGTAAGCAGGTAACACTCGTTAAAACTACCGACAGCCACATTCTGTAACTACCTGGACTTACAGGTAAACCTGAATGTAAACAGGTAACAATCGTTAACAACTACAGACAGAAACATTCTGTAACTACCTGGACTTACAGGTAAACCTGAATGTAAACAGGTAACACTCGTTAAAACTACCGACAGACACATTCTGTAACTACCTGGACTTACAGGTAAACCTGAATGTAAGCAGGTAACACTCGTTAAAACTACCGACGGACACATTCTGTAACTACCTGGACTTACAGGTAAACCTGAATGTAAGCAGGTAACTCTCGTTAACTCCAGACAGCCACATTCTGTAACTACCTGGACTTACAGGTAAACCTGAATGTAAGCAGGTAACACTCGTTAAAACTACCGACAGACACATTCTGTAACTACCTGGACTTACAGGTAAACCTGAACGTAAGCAGGTAACAATCGTTAAAACTACCGACAGACACATTCTGTAACTACCTGGACTTACAGGTAAACCTGAATGTAAGCAGGTAACACTCGTTAAAACTACCGACAGACACATTCTGTAACTACCTGGACTTACAGGTAAACCTGAATGTAAGCAGGTAACACTCGTTAACTACAGACAGCCACATTCTGTAACTACCTGGACTTACAGGTAAACCTGCATGTAAGCAGGTAACACTCGTTAACTACAGACAGCCACATTCTGTAACTACCTGGACTTACAGGTAAACCTGAACGTAAGCAGGTAACAATCGTTAAAACTACCGACAGCCTCATTCTGTAACTACCTGGACTTAGAGGTAAACCTGAATGTAAGCAGGTAACAATCGTTAAAACTACCGACAGCCTCATTCTGTAACTATCTGGACTTACAGGTAAACCTGAATGTAAGCAGGTAACAATCGTTAAAACTACCGACAGCCACATTCTGTAACTACCTGGACTTACAGGTAAACCTGAATGTAAGCAGGTAACAATCGTTAAAACTACCGACAGACACATTCTGTAACTACCTGGACTTACAGGTAAACCTGAATGTAAGCAGGTAACACTCGTTAACTACCGAAAGACACATTCTGTAACTACCTGGACTTACAGGTAAACCTGAATGTAAGCAGGTAACACTCGTTAACTACCGAAAGACACATTCTGTAACTACCTGGACTTACAGGTAAACCTGAATGTAAGCAGGTAACACTCGTTAAAACTACCGACAGACACATTCTGTAACTACCTGGACTTACAGGTAAACCTGAATGTAAGCAGGTAACACTCGTTAAAACTACCGACAGACACATTCTGTAACTACCTGGACTTACAGGTAAACCTGAATGTAAGCAGGTAACACTCGTTAACTACAGACAGCCACATTCTGTAACTACCTGGACTTACAGGTAAACCTGAATGTAAGCAGGTAAGACTCGTTAAAACTACCGACAGACACATTCTGTAACTACCTGGACTTACAGGTAAACCTGAAAGTAAACAGGTAACACTCGTTAAAACTACCGACAGACACATTCTGTAACTACCTGGACTTACAGGTAAACCTGAATGTAAGCAGGTAACACTCGTTAAAACTATATATATATATATATATTTAGATTTCTTCCATCCATCAATCCATTATCTCCCGCTTATCCGGGGTCGGGTCGCGGTGGCAGCAGGTTCAGCAGGCCGACCCAGGCTTCCCTCTCACCCGCAACACTTTCCAGCTCATTCTGGGGGATCCCGAGGCGTTCCAAGGCCAGCCGGGAGATATAATCCCTCCAGCGTGTCCTCGGTCTTCCCCGGGGCCTCCTACCAGTTGGACGTGCCCGGAAAACCTCTAATGGGAGGCGTCCAGGAGGCATCCTGACTAGATGCCCGAACCACCTCAGCTGACTCCTTTCGACACGAAGGAGCAGCGACTCGACTCCAAGCTCCCCCCTGATGTCCGAGCTCCTTACCCTATCTCTAAGGCTGAGCCCGGCCACCCTACGGAGGAAGCTCATTTCGGCCACTTGTATCCTTGTATTTATATTTCTTTTAGATTTTTAAATATTTGGACAGGTTCGGCGGCCGTACTTTGCCCATGTCTGTGCTAGGTCAACATGACATTCTTTTCTAGATAGCTAATGTTAGCTAATGTCAGCTAGGTCAACAAAATACAACTTGAAATAGAACTGTATACAGTATACTTGATCAACTGATTGAACATATTATTAAGTGTTTTAGTGTGGCTTGTCGCGGTCATTTCAGATTTACAGCTGAAATGGTCATGGAGATGCTACATGAAGAACAAGATGCAGCAATTCTTGATCCTGAGTCTGAGATCTCTGATGCTGATGACCTAGACTATGTACCACAGGGTCAAGCTGGAGTTGTGGGCGTGTCTAGAAATCCAGCTCTCCGAGATGAAGAAGACTCCTTGGATGAGATTGAAGACTCGCCTGATGATTCCTCTGAAGAGGAACCTCAGACCCAGGCCAATAGACCTTTTCAACATGTTCAACAACCATTTCACCAAAAGATCCAGAAGTATTCCAGTGCTATAACCGAAATCAGGTTTAAGAACCACAGTTTGAGAACCACTGGCATAGCCACACCGAATAAAAATAAGCCTGCAGAAGTACATGCAGTGTGGCTTGCTGCAGCAAGGCTCTATGAGCCTGCTGCTTCGCATAGCCACACCGAATTACAAATGCTTAAAACGTCATAACATTCACCTCGTGGTTGGAACTGGAAAATCGTCTCAAACACACGACACCTTGAGGCAACTGTAAAAGTTCAGAGAATCTCGAGCTGCCTGGTGCTTGGAAGAAGAAACTCCGAAGCCAGAGATATATAATAATCATTATTTAATCATAACAAACAAGAGTCATCAGTATACATACATGGTCCAGGCCCGGACGCGCTCACATGGCTTCGCTTCCAGTCTCCTGACGTAGCCAGCAGTTTCTGTCTGGCGTCACCACGTAAGAGACCAAATTCACGTCTTACAATTAGTTTTATTCGCAGTCCATTCGCTGAGCTAAGCTCCCATTGGTTAGTGGAGGTATTCATGCAAATACCTTTCAGAGACACAGCATGCTACGCTGACCAGCGAATAAGACATGAGGTTCACACCTGAAGGTTAGTTCCATTGGCCACTTCAAAGAATGCCTCAAATCCATAAAGTAGCGGGGTCAAAGCTCACACTTCCGGTCAAGGACAGGAAGTCCCTCTTCAGAATAAAACCCTATTATCCTGCCTTCAGAATAAAAGCAACATCTCAGGTTTCAATCGGCATCCCTTTAACTATTGTCTAAACAATAAAACATCCATTCATTCTCATGCATCATACAATTAATCATTACATTTGTCATTAACAAACAGAATAATAAAACAGTGATCCTCTCTTATGTTTCATAATACATTCCTCAGAATATTCCTCAAATTAATTATCATAACTTTCATTATGTATTAATTTAAAACATAACCTCTCTTATCTACATGTGCAAGTGTATATAAAATCCACTACAACTCAACACAACTTTTCTGTGCGTCCACTTCACAAAGCCAAGCAAACTTCTGCACTTTTTCCCTTTTATCTGTTTCCGTGTCGAGAAGTCGAGAGCACGTCCTCTAATGTTGGCACAATAATAAACACATCAAGTGCATTATGAAACCACGAAGAAGACTGGAGCAGAGCAGGTGCACAGACACAGACACAGGGGGAACCGAGCAAAGCGGTCATGATCTGAAACAAACCCGTAAGAGCGATACGTGTAAAGGTATAAGAAACGATGAAGACGTTCTCTGCTGCTCGGCTGTGTATGTCGCAATAACCTTCTCATGATCACACGTCTGTTTATTCGTGTGTCTAAATGTCGGCGCATGAAATATGAGATGAAAATGACACTTTTCTCCAACACCGCCTTGAATCCTTCAGGGTGACAGACAGCTACAGTATGCCTTTTGATATTTTTGAACATACACACCAAAACAACAAAAGTGTGCCTCTAACTTATATCACTCATAGTTTATTACATTTACCAGATGTATTGTTCATAAGACCGATACATCTCTAATATTAGGGAAATAAATTAAAATTCAAATAAATGATTACATTTCTCTAAGCTCAAGTCTAATTGGTCGATTCTTATACAAAGTGGATGCAAATAATTATTCACTTGTGAAACATGTCTAGTACTACATACATAGTACATACTAGTCCGTGACACGGTGACACTAGTCCGTGGACCCTGCTGGGTGTGAATAAAGTCATCCTCGTACAGGACCTCGTGTCAGGATCTGTAGTGTTGTGTCGTGTTTCCTGTTTTATTTTGAAGTCCTTGTCTCTCGTGTCCTCTGTTTCTCTGCACTTCCTGTCCCTGTGATTGTCTGCCCTGTCCCTGATTGTTTCCTCCTGTGTCCAATCACCTGCACCAGCCCTCTGTATTTAAGTCCTGTTGGTGTCATTCCCCTTTGTCGGTTCGTCTTGTCTAGATCATTGAAGATCATGTGTGTGAGCCTGTTTTGTTTGTCCCGTCGCCGACCCCGACTCCCCGTGTCCCGTCGGCGCCCTGGCCAACCCCGACTCCCCGTGTCCTGTCGGCGCCCTGGCCGACCCCGGCTCCCCGTGTCCCGTCGACGCCCCGGCCGACCCCGTCTCCCCGGGTCACGTCGGCACCCCGTGTCCCGTCGGCGTCCCGGCCGATCCCGGCTCCCCGGGTCACGTCGCCGCCCCAGCAGACCCCGGTTCCCCGGGTCACGTCGCCGCCCCGGCAGACTCCGTTTCCTCCTGTCCCTTTGCCGCCCCGGCCGACTCAGGCTCCCTGTGTTCGGTCGCTACCCTGGCCGCTTCCGGCTTCTGTTCCCGGGGTTCCTTTGACACGGCCTACGGCTCCAGAGCCCGGTTCCCCTGAGCCCGGTTTTCCAGAGCCCGGTTTTCCGGAGTCCGTCTGTCCGTCTGGTGGCCGTCCTTCAGCCCGTCCCCCGGGGTCCGTCCGTCCGCCTGGTGGCCGTCCTTCAGCCCGTCCCCCGGAGTCCGTCTGTCCGACTGGTGGCCGTCCTTTAGCCCGTCCCCCGGAGCCCTTCCGTCTGTCTGGTGGTTGCCCTTCTGCTTTGAGCAGTCGGAGGGGAAACACTCCTGTGCTACCTTTTGAAGGAGAATCGATGGAAAGAAGGATGAATTTAAATAAATGTAAATCAAGTCCAATCGTCATGAATCAATCTCACGGCAGCCGAGTCCACGGCAGCCGAGTCCACGTCACGTGCTTATTTCACTCTGAGGTCTACCGCTCTGATTTCCGAACTATTATCTATCAAGGAGAAGCACGAGACATTAATGTGGGAGCTTCTGGTCCTCGTTGAGAACCTATTACAACGTCACATTAATGCTGTGTGTGACACACACACCGGACCCTCTTCCATCTTCCCAAATCCTCGACTGTCACTGAGCCCTGTCAGGATATGCCGGGTCAGGGAAAACCTCAAGGGCAAAGTTCAGGAAACAATTAAGGGAAATAACTGCACAGCAGAGGAGCGAATTCCAGCTCCAGTGTGAATATGTTTCTGTTTCTCAGAAGGTCTCACTCGTTAAATCATTAACCTCCAAGACTTGGAGACCACAAAAAGAGGAAAAGCAACACAGTTGTACGTTAAAAAAAGTAGGCGCCATCTGCTTCGCAAGTGGCTATTACGAGAGCTATTACAGAGAGGGATGAGAGGAGAGCCCCCTGTAAATCAATGGAGGCTTACAGGGTTCGTGGTTTGACCCTGAAGTCGATTTCACCTTCAGACATTTAGCTCCCAACGACAGCCAACAAGGCAGAATGCTTTCACAGCATTTATCACTGCGATATGTCAAACACGCTTAATTAGATACATGTCATACAGAATCTTAACATGCTGGAATACAACGAGCAAAGCAAGAGCGTTGTGGAGAACAACAAACATGTATGTTAGCTATGCTAGCAGTGTAGTCGTCGATTAGCAATACAGGTCTGTCCACCACTTTGGCCCAGGGTGAGAAATATCACAAGGCATTCGCACTTATCCAGTGAATTATCTCAACATCTATATGAAATATGATGGTTCAAACATTCTCTCTGAAATAACTTTGGGGATATTTGCTTCTTGGCTAACACCAAAATCAGGACACAATGCTCGTCTTATACTTTGGCTTATGACCTGCAAAACCATGCAACCATTCCCTTCCGCCGCAGCAGTGCGTTTATTGATAATTATCAAATGCAAGCATAACTAAACTAAGACGATGAGCGTGTCAAACATATGCCTGCTAAACACCAGCACGTTAGCAATGTGACTTAACATGTTGCCGTGCTGACGTCAGCGTTTATCTCAAAGCACCATTGCTCACAGCTACGATGGCTCGATAGTCTTGTTTATGTTTTCTGGTAAAATACTGGGAAGTATTCCCTTTTTGTTCTTCCAAATGTCCTGAAATGAAAGCGGAGGAGAGAAAAACGCTCTTTCAACAAGGAGTCATTTGGGCCACAAGCCAAAAAGTGTGGGAACCACCGTTTTATTGGCTGGAATGTGCATGTGTTTAGTTGCAGTGTTACATCAACATGCTAATAGTGCCAACTTTATACGCGGCAGGATCCACAAATTCATTCTAGCATCGAGACAATCTTGAACATTATATTTTAGATGGCTGATTTTAATCGTCCAGCTATATGAAACTGACGTCTTTTCTTCCCCCGAAGACGAAATTGTATGGCTGAGTGGAGAAGACTCTGTGGCTTGAACGACGACAACATAAAGCTCTTTAAGAAGGTTATTGAGATGCGCGTTGTGTAAAGAGAAATGTGTGGTGACGTTTACTGGAAAACGAGATAATGGGGGAAAAAAAAAACAGCAACAAGAAAGAAAAACAAGACGAAATGATACAGATTTTCATGTTTAGAGACGATTATGTTTTAATACTTCGCCTTCTACCTTCACACGATGCGTGCAGTAATAAACTCCAATCAAGGAAAGGAAATGCAGGTATACGCAAACACATGGATTCACCAAAAGCGATTGGGCGTTTGAAATAAAGCCTTCATTACTGAATATTATTTAATGTCAGTGAGCTGTTTGTGGAAGTAAAGGATGCCTAGAGGAAGGAAGACGATCAGGTTGTCTATGATTGCTATTCAATACCATCCAGCCAGCTAATCGTATTACTTCCCTTTCGGTGCCCTGCCGTCAATACTCATCCTTTGGGTTGCTCTCAGTCAACAGCTCACCTTTTTTTTTTTTTACTACCATCTCTTTTTGTCTCTGCTCTTAACACCTTTTCATTTGTTATCGATTTTGCCCCTTGCCTCCTCCCACACGACGCTCCAAAGGACCAAAGGAAGCCTAAAACGACAATGTCCACGCCTTGTTCACAGACGGTAAGCTCCTTTGATCCCAGGACGACACAATGCGCGCCAGGCAAGTGAAATGTAAATGCCTCTCACCTGCAGGGTATTATGCAGATGTGCTATTTATTCTATAACAGCGAGCAACATAATTGCATTCTCACATTTGAATATATTTTGAATCGCAATGGGCTCTCATGAGGGAGGATGAGAACGAAACCGCAGATTTATCTGCCGAGGTGCTCGATGCACTCAAAGAGCAGGAAATATCACGGTTTTAAAATCACACCAGCGCCATCGATATTCCATCACCGTCACCTTGAGTGAAGCGGCTCGTCCATTTGGCTGATTACAGTGGTTAGCTGAAGAGGACCGAGGAAAGGTGGTAAGAAAGCAGATAAGATAACTACTTCTTCCTGATTACAGCGGCTTCGCTTCACAGCGGGGAGAGGAGTAGGTGAGCAAGAAAGGAACCGTGGCATTACCTACTGGCAAAAAGGATGCTCCCAAAACCACTTCATAAATTTATCTTTATTGTCATTTTCAGAAGGAACACAAATGATAAAGGCAATAACTCAGATGATTAAAGAAGCCCTTCTGGGATAATACAACATATGGAATTATCCCCAAAAATGTATAAGATTGAACACATTTAAAAAAGAAAGAAGCATCATCTGGTCCCCATGAGATTTAATAAGTGTTAAATGGGCCGTTTACCTCATGGACTGCATGTTTACCTTCAGTATATAAAGCTATTGTAGCACTAACATCTGTCTTCTGGTCACAATCAACATTGACTGCAGTAGTCCACTGGACTCCTGTCCAAAATGTTGTTATTTGATAAATAAAATATTTAAGGATTGGGACAACTATTACAATTTACTGAGGTACAAAACATACATTTAATAAACTCTCCTCAAAGCCACCAGACTCCAGTCAGACAGCAGTAATGTTAGCACACTGATCATTGTAACATTTTTGGGACATCATTGTAACATTTAAACGAGAAAGAAACTAAATAAAACCAAACAGAAAAATATCTACTGGCAACAGGAAAGGAGTCAATCGCTTATGTTTTCGTGGAGCTAAATAGCTTCTAATAGTAATAGTAATAGTATAATAGTTAAATAGCTGCATATATACAAAAATACACATTTTTCCATGTAGCCTTTATCTAATCCTACAGATAGTTTATGTTGTATCTTCACAGGTGTTTGAGAAATCTGTATCTTTCTGCTTCTACGTCAATACAGAGTGAACAAAGTAAATTGGATTTTCTTTGTGGCGCTCCAAGCATTAAACAATGAAATTGGAAAAAAAACTCAACTGTAGCTTTTCTTTGCAACATGGAGACTATTTATTTGGTAGAAAGTAGTTCAACTGTTCACACCGAGGTTTGGGGTTATTCTGACCAGCAAGTGCACATTATAGCTTTCTATATCAGTTATCTGGGTAATAATCCAAAAATGATTGTCTATTAACCAACTTGAAAAGACTCAATTATGGGCATGGCTTTGTAGGGGTGTGTGAGAAGGTGTATTCAAAAGATTCTGATGAACTGATCCATAAGGTCACACACTTGTTTATATATTCCTGTTGCTTCAGTAGAAACATCGGACTAATCCCACCCGTCTGAGAGAAACTTTCCACAAAACCAAACTTTATATTAAATGAGTCGTGAAACTACTTTTTTGCAGTAAAAAAACGACCTGTATACAGTGTCACCTGTGTCAATACAACCTCTCTTTGTTGCTCTTCCTCTGCACCTTTCAGCTTCTGGTTCCCAGCTCCGTCGGGGTTCATTGACTCTGAGGGGGGGGGGGGGGGGGCATGTCTGACAAGACATGGCCGTCCTGCACATGTGGATCAGGGTCACCAGCAGCACTCTGACAGAGGTGCTTATGCAGAACCTGCAATTTAAGTATCAACGGATACAACTTTACTTTATTGGGTGCACAAAAGCCTAAATAGCTATACAGGTGACGTGTATTCGCAGCTTCCTTAAAAGATCGATTTCCAGCATTCCAATTCACATGTGTTTCTGGTTAGGGGCCCCACGAAACAATGCCCTTTTGACGTTGCAAGGGGGGTCTGTTCCGGGGCCCGGGGGTTATGTGATAGAGGCCTTTGTGTGACCCCATCTGCTATGTACAAATCCTGATAGGATACTTCTTCCTGGGTCTGGAAGATAAGTGTTTAGATTGGGGGTTCCTGAGTGACGTTATGGATCTCAGGAGCTGACCACGACAAAGTGAGTATATAACTGAGCTGATCTGACTCTCAAATCAGACTCTCCATTGGACTGCGAAGTCTCCGAGCGATCTAGACGCTCGTCCTGACCTGTGATTCCTCTCTGTAATAAACTCTATTATAACGGAAAAGAACAGTGTCCGCGGAGATTCCTTCATCCTCATTCTTCAACATCACAGCCGTTTAAAAGATACGACACAGGTAAATTAATAGCCTACCAAAAACGTTCATACTTTTTTACAGTTATTATCATGGCCACACACTCATTTATTCTTTCTCGCATCATTAGCATATCTAATGACATGTATTTTAAATTGACCACAGTCTAAATGTTTTATCGTTCATCTCACCCTGCACCAGATGTCTGGAAGTTTATTTTGTATTATTTCCGTATGAGATAAGTAGAGAATTTTTGGAGAAAAGTTGGATGCAACATGTGTTGCGTGCTCCAAAACACTCTCTTATCTCTAATAAAGAATAACCTCTGGAGATCATGGTGTGCAGTTGTGCTGAATTTAGAATGCAAGTTGGAACAATAATTCCCGATCAACAGAAAACACTTGAAAGGGGATACATATTGAATATCATCAAAACCAGATTTTTAACAAGCCCAAATGTTACTGTATCAAGCTGGAAAATCAGCCATGGTCTTCATAATGATCCGACTTGGCACGGGACAGGAGGGGCTTCATGTTTGTTGCTGGGAGAGTATGACACCAGTTCAGAGTCTACAGCCATGATGCATGCAGATGCTTCAGCTCTGTGAGTCTGGAGCTAGTTAAGACACTGTGGGATGCAAACATGCTCACAATGATCACGCTAACCGGATGTTTAGCAGGTGTAACGTCTACCATGTTCACCGGCTTAGATTAACATATTACCATGTTATAATACACCCGACTCATTGGAAAAATATTTGTGATGAGTTTAAAACAGACGTAATCCGGGAGAAATTACACGGGAACGGACATTTTTGGAGACCAAGCTGGTACCAAAAATCCATGGAGAACCACCGCATGTCAACCAGGACCAGAACACCTGGAGTCGGAGGGGATTCCTCCGACTCCAGGTGTTCCCGGATCATAAATGTGAATTTCATGGCAATCCATCAAAAGGTTGTCAGACCAGAGTGACAGAAGACTGGCTGGCTTGTTCAGTAATCATCATATGCAGCTGATCCAGAACTAATACTTGTTTATTATACAGTATTTTATAGTCCGTTCCCAAGTAACCATAATTACCTTAAGTAGTCCTTAATTCAGATTAAATCAGTAGCTACTTGGTGTGTTTCACCAACAAAGAAACACACCCTCCTTATTACAATAACAAAGACACATGTGGTTTAATCCTGTTCAGAGGATCCAAACGGTGGAAGTCATAATCACTCACCTACTAATCATCAGGGGAGTCAATTCATGCTTCGCTAATTCATTTAGCACAGCTCAGAGAAAGATTATCGGGTGAAAAGAAAGGTCAGTCGTTTATCTTGTAGACACCGTAACACAGACTTAAAATGTGCTGGCAGACGGAAATGTTGTTGATCGTGGGAAGGGCCAAAAAGGAGAAAGAGACGCCATTGGCCAAAAATATTCAAACAAACAAATATTACAGCTTGAGCCAGTCTGGGGGTAAAAAAAAATGAACCAGGAATGTTGCTATGAAAAGGTGCGGTTGGCGTTCGCTGTATCTGTTATACATATGTGATAGATATATAGATATATACTTTATTAATCCCCAAGGGGAAATTTGTTGTCATAGTTTTACAGACACCAAATGGAATAGACTAAATAAAATATAAGAACAGGGATGACAGATATATACAAAATAAAAAATAATATATATATATATATACACAATAGAATACAAATAACTGCAGTGTGTATTAAGGAAATTCAATTAAATGAAATGTAACCAGAGTGTGCAAAATGTGCAAAATATGTAAAATATATATACACAATAGAATACAAATAACTGCAGTGTGTATTAAGGAAATTCTATTAAATTAAATGTGCAAAATATGTAAAATATATATACACAATAGAATACGAATAACTGTGCAGTGTGTATTTAAGGACATTCATTTGAGTTTAAACAGAGTGTGCATAATGCAAAGTATGTGTAGTGTATATGAAGCGTAAATCAACATAAATGTAAATGTGTATGTGATACGTGGGGAACCTTCTGTAAGAAAAGCTCTCTGGTTCCTGTAATAATGCTCTAACAAGGCCAGTTGAACGACTCCGATGGGATCATCCACTCAAATATCCATTTTTTATTCGTCTCTTTGAACCTCCGATATCTGAGCCTAACATTCTAGACGTGGGCAATCTTTCAGAGGTAAAGTGAACCGAGGAGAAAAACCCCAAAAAACCAAAGCCATGAATATGACAGCGTAAAGACAGGCTGCCAGGAGACCAGTGTCCGTTCCCCCTGGAGCATTGGCTCAACTCCAACGTTCAGCGTGTACTTTTTGTGGTTTTGATATTTACAAACGATTTGTGAAGGGTCAATGCGTCTCCTCCTTTGTTTTGAGAGGGAACCATAACTCTTGTTTTTAAGATGTGTAAGCAGCCACAGGTGCCGTCCTATCCCCTACTTGGCAGACTGTTAAAAACATATGGCGTCCACCTTCTGGACTTAATATGCCTCCCCGTGCAGCTCCCTCAATGCATGCTGGGCCATAACTTCATACAGTGGTCATCCGATGACCGATATCGGCCCCAATCCGTCACCCTAACAGCTCCGATATAAGAAATCACAGCTGTTGTAACATCACACCAGGGTCACACTGAAGGCTCTTGTCTGGACTGGACTGTGTGTGTGTGTGTGTGCGTGTCCTGGACATGGCTCAGGGACTCAGTGGACATAATATCACATGTGACAATTTTTTTACATCGTACAAGCTGGGACAGGAGCTTCTAAAGAGGAAGCTGCATGGTAGGAACGATGAGAAAAAAAACGGTCTGAGCTCCCTCCTCAATTGCTGCCTACAAAGAACAGGCCTGTCAACTCGTCCAAGTTTGTCTACACGGCTGACACGTCCCTGGTATCCTATGTGCCAAAGAAAACCAAGAACGTGGTACTCATGAGTACACTGCACAGGGATGGAAGAATCTGTGGCCTGGAGCATCAGAAACCAGAGATAATCATGGACTACAATGCCACAAAAGGAGGGGTGTACAACATGGACAAGCTGGTGTCTGCCTACAGCTGCAAGAGGAGGACCCTACGCTGGCCACTGGTGATTTTCTTTGACATTCTGGACATCTCGGCGTACAACGCCTTTGTCATCTGGATGGCATTGAACCCAGAGTGGAACAGGGGGAAGCTCCAGAGGAGACGCCTCTTTCTCGAGGAACTTGGAAAGGCACTGGTGAAACCACAAATCCTGAGAAGACAGCATGTTCCGAGAACCTCAGCCTCTGCAGCCACCCAACCTACAGAACCACCATCTGCAGAGCCTGAGGTAAGTGTGTGATGCTGTTGCAGTATATGTTTGACACTCATACCTTGCGAGACAGAGGTTTTAGTAAAATTCATGATCTTTTCATCTTTCTAGGTTGCGGCCGGCAGCAACAAAAAGAAACGCTGCGAAGTGTGTGGACCCAAGACGGACAGAAAGACGCAATATACATGCATCAAGTCCAAGAAGTACATATGCAACACACACACAGTAAAACTCTGCCACTCATGTGTTGAATAGGCTGGTGTTGTATAGGCTGGTATGAAAAGGTAATGTTTTCAACAATGTAATGTGTTCAATGTAAACTGTGTGTTGTGTTATGTAAAATGACCTGATTACTAATGAAATTCAGTGAAATTCAAATAAATAAAAATCAATAGTTATGAACAACCTTGCTACATTTGTAAATGTGTTGAATTTTGTCCACTCACATCTTGATTATAATTGATTTTCTTGATTTTATCAATAAAACCCAAAAAAACGAGTAGCACTTTAATTTGTAAATGTGTGATAACAAAGTTAAAGGGCAAATATTAACCATATTTGCTGTTTATATTGCTTCTAATTGGGTTGAAGAAAACATCTGTTGAGTATTTTAACATAAAATAGTTTGATTGTGTTGAATTAAATACACCCAAAAATACGGCGGGTCCAACAGACCCACAACACCTGCTGAGTAACAAAACAATGAACACCATACAAGGGTTAACATGGATATATCTTTTTAGTTTAGTTAGGAGACAAAAAGGCAACCAAGGTGTGATTGATTAGGTGGATATTTTATTCAAAGTCAAAAAATCTTCTTCTACCCTTCTTTCACGTTCGAGTTCGACCGGATCAGAGACAAAAAGAAACTGGCAATAAATCAGTAAGTCCGAGGCAGCTTTTGGAAAGTGGCACATTTTCTGTTGTTTTGGCTCTGCATCACAGAAGAGGTTGCAACCAAATTCAAGACTTTAGTTTGAACCTAAGTTGGACAAACAGTATATGAGTTGTAGTCCAAATGTAGAGGAAATATGTATATAAAGACATGGATGTGAAAACGTTCAAAGACCCCGTACAGCTGAAAGTCATTACTTTAACCTCAGTCATAATTTCCTTTCATATCCAGTGCAAAGCCCAAACAATGTGCCTCTGTCCGAATACTTAATCTATGGACATATCGGCACTCATTTCAATGTCTAACAAAACAATGTCCATGATTAAAGAATATGGGTTGTATTATAGTCACAGGTTCTTTAAGAATCTTTACCACAATCAGAACAAATATGCATTTATTGTGAAATGCAAAGAGATAGAAATTCGTCTTTGATTTTTGTGCCAAAGCCCAACAAACACGGACTGAACGCTGTTGTATGTGAGACGAGAAGTCAACGTGGATTTATGTCGTCACATAACTACGGTGGTAGTTCCTAGTTATTCTAACTAAACCGAACTAAGTAGTTTCCTGTGAAGACGGAAGTTTATTTTGAAAAGACTGTAAACGGTTAAATCGACACTCGCTTTTCGTAGGAAGACGCTCATACAATAAGTAACTTTTGTAAGATATTCTGTAAACCATTAAATGAGGATGCATTGAAATATTAGCTTGGTCACAAATCTGAGAGAATGTCATCAATAAAAGCTTTTATTGATGACATTGTTAGGTGGATGGAGAGTTGTTTAAAAAAATAATACATCCATAGAGCTTTTGAAAAGGTGCCAGTTTTCATTTCATCTAAATAAATTCATGGTAAGATATCTGATATTTGGTTGACCAAGGCTTCTTTCACACTTTTTTTCATCAAGATGTGCATGAATAAGCTTCTTTTTTTTTTTTTTAAACTGGCAATAGGCGATAGACTCCTTTTCCTCTGCCGACGAAAATAAATAAATAAAGAATATCTGTGATGCAGCAGGCAGCGCTTAATGGACTCAAAGCTCAACTTGTTCAGCCGGTTCCCAAAGAAAGTGCGTCCGACTTCATCCATCTCTTCAACAGAAGTGCGAAATGCTGCAGCCGGTCATGGGAAATGGAAGAATGCTATTACATTATCACAATAAAAATGATTTTAAAAAGACAAGTGTCTTGTTTGAAATAAAAATGTAACATTTAATCATATTTCCATAAACTCTCCTTTGAGCACCCTCAGACACATTTCCAGTTCAGTCCCCAGGACACAGATACATAAAATCTATATATCACCATGTTTAAAAGAGGCTTCTGAAAATACATACAGTGCTACATTGTGTCGCGGTTGGAGTCGGTCACGTGGAACCTGAGATCAGTGACAACGAAGCCTTTCACATTGCAAATTGTTCAGTGAAGTCACTTCAACCTCATCCTTCGTTGTGAAGCTGCTGCTGGTCTGAGCTCAGCTGAGTCGCCCTCTTGTGGTACATGATGACATTGCACCTTGTAGACTGAGTGATGGAGAGAATGTTTGGACTTGGATGTTGCTCGGTAATTAGTTGAGACACACAAGGGTTTGTTTTGCACAGACATAAAGTCATTAAGTCAATTTACAAAGGGAGATTTTGTCAAACTTATTCATCTGATTTCAGAGAAAATTAAAGTGGACCAATAGAAAACTAGAAACACCTGTTATCCCTGCAGTCCTTGAGGTTTCCCGATGATGCTTCTGAGGCTGTGCTCTGTGGTAGTCTGGTTTTGGAGTGCATCATATGGAAAGGGGTTTCTATTTTTTAACAATGTTTCTGCCTGCCATATTAACATAATTGGGGACGAAGAAACACATGTCATGATAATGCAATCCACTGCAGCCTTCGGCACAGTGGCAACATTGAACATTAGATTAGATGATGGGTCCACTATATGGCCAAAAGTATGTGGACGGTCTGATACTGTGTTACGCCCAGAGGTAATGGTGACACGTGTCATGCATGTGCTCCTTTCAGAAACCAGAGCATTAGTGGGCATGCTTCATATTCTACAAATCAATTATTAGAGCGGCATCAATGTTGTCATTTAACTGATAACTCGTCAGCGTAGTTCCGATAAAGCATTATAGATATTTATGAGTGTTTATAACTTTAACCGTACATATCTTCTCATACCACTCTCGGTTATTACTTTAGGTGTAAAAACATGAAAGATTCAATTCAATTCAATTTCTCAATTCACGTACAGTGTGCTGTTCCTCTCTCCCACCTCCGGGTCCTGTGTAGCGTCTTGTTTAACGATGCTGGTGCTGGTCCTGTAAAGATCCTCTCTGCTGCACATTCAGACCCAGCAGGACTGAACGCGTAAGAACAACTAGTCAGTATAACAACAGAAAGACTGTTCTATAAGAACATGTACAATACAGAATCCACCCCCTTCATACCAGATTTTATTGGGATGAGAACGTCTTTGGGTGCTGTTATACAGTTAAAAAGCACAGAGAAGCTTGGATTTCAAGGTAAACATTATTCCACGATATCTTTACATTGCAATTTGTTTTCTGCTATATTAATGCTTTTCCAAGAATGGTATAATGGATTTAAATGTTTGGCAAATGTGATTCTTTCCAGGGTGGTATGTTTGTACTGGAGGCTTTTTATTTCATTTAACATCTTTGAATTGAATAGATTTGACACAAATTAAATCTTGAATGTCCAGATCAGGCTGAAAAGAGTCGAGGACAAACATTTGGACTGTCAGAGGCCTTAACATGCTGATGTTCAGCTCCTGAAAAGGTATTGTTTAGACTACCATATTCACGTTGGCATGCTAACATTCGCTAATTAGCGCTTAACCAGGCGGCAACCCTCGGTTCTGCTGGGTGAACGCCGGAAGTGTCTTAAAACTTGTATTATCTTCTATGGCCAGCAGGGGGCGACTCCTCTGGTTGTATAGAAGTCTATATAAATGACTCTACTTCTCTCTTGATTTATTCCCTCAGTAAACATTGTAAACATGAGGTTATGGTCTCAATCTCTAGTTTCAAGTCTTCTTCTTCAATACAGCATGATGTTCATTTTGTAAATTATGGTCCATTTAGAGTCAAACGGACCATAAAGCATGGGATGCTTTAGGGCGGGGCTAACTTGGATTGACAGGTCGCTGCTGCTACCAGAGACGTATACGGCTCTTCCAAATATGGTAACTTTGAAATGTAAATGTGTTCGGCCTGCACTCATCACCGACGGCCGCCACTGAGTTCCCGAGGTTACTCTTTAACCCGATCAAACAATAAATAAACACAAACTGCTCTTTGTCGTTTGTGCATACGCAGAAGAGGGAAAAGACGTCACATGGTCCATTCGCTGTTTCATTTCGGTATGTTGTCCAAATAGACGACAGCTCAGCAATAGACCGCCGACTCCTCGCATCCATCACTCTGCTTCATGACAGCGTTCCAACTCCCATGTGGTGGACCAGGCGTTACCCACACTCCCACCTGCATACCACTCGTACCATTCACAAGGCGTTTCATACGGTGGGGCTTCCACCTGAAGGCCGTGGCCTGGTAGAGGTTTCCTAAAGTCATCCTAATCCTTTGGAGGCATCATTCTTGAGGTTACTGTTTTTCTTCCTGTAACTTCCAATATGTGAAGAAACAGACCAGCTATGTGAACGTGGACCCGATACTGTATACATAAAGTAATGAAGTAGTGGTTGTACTACATCTTGTGGTCAGGTTTTGGTATTGCACCTTTCCAACATTTATTCCATGTAATACTACTTAATTACTTCTCTGTAATGTTAACATCTGTGAATCAATATCCAACAATCGATGTAATCCTCCGTGTTAAATCCTGAATATTTTAAACACTCAATCAAAATGTGCTTAAACAAAAAGGATCGTGAGGATGTGCTTGGTTACATTTGGTTGATAGTGGGGCACCCGAGGCTTATGGGGCAGTGAATGATGTAAGAAAACACGTACAAATCTAATTTCTAATCTAATGGGCAGTCAGTCAGTTTAAATGTCATCTTCTCTCAAGAATGTGTGTAACATGATCGATGGGGGTCTCGTTCTGATGTAGACACGGGGACGTTTTGCTCTCTGTGCATTCATCATTGTGAATTAATGCGTTTATGCCGGCGACAACCTCCTGAAAAGCTTGTTTAGTTCGGGGGTCATTAGCTCTGCTCGTCATTGAAGCAGAGAAACCAACAAAGCACGTGTGAATTAAACATATGGTTAACGTATGACCATCGACAGTTGGCCCATTAAAGATTTGGGTAGGGTCAGCTAGCATCCGCCTGGTTATATTACCGATTAAAGTAGCAAGCTGCACCAGCTCCAAAGGGGGTTTATTGATTGCTGTAAAGATAATCTCAACTAATATAACTCATGATAATCCTTCAAACCGTCACTGGAAATGTTTTTCTTGAAACATTTGATTCAGTCATTATTTTGTGTAAATAAACTGAACAAATAAATAGAAATCCAACGCGTTTGTACAGGTGCCATAGAGTGCGTCACATAAGTACTGAACTCGGAGACAGGAAGCTAAGGGGGGCCCAAGAGTCCGCAGGTCTCCACCGACTGCTCTCTGCGTTCTGGCTGATGGTGCGCTGCTCACTTCGATCTTGGGAAATCAGTGAAAGTGTCCAAAACAAAGCCTTCTTGATCGGGGTCCACAGCGAGAAGACCAGGGGAAACGACGACGTCCCAGTCCGGTCCCGGTCTCAGACCATGTCCACCAGTTTAAACTTACCCTCCTGTTTAAAGGGCAGGACGCTGACGAAGGTCTTGTAGAGCACAGCTCCTTTTGGCAGCTTGGTGATGACCCGGGTGGCCTCGGGGCTGCGCGGTGCCGGGACGTAGACCTCCTTGGTGTACCGGACGTAGCCCTCCTCCAGGGCGAAGAGCGTCTTGTTGGTTCCCATGCCCACCTGCAGGACAGGTAAGGGGGGACAGGAGGCACGATAAGAACGTGTCCGTTCTCCACAACACCAGATCAACGTTTCACTTGATACGGAAAGTGTTGCTTACGTGCGCTCCTGGGTGATACCTTATCTGCCTCTGTGTTGCAAGGATGTTACCCGCATGGACATAATTACCTTGTAAGAAGAAAAAAAAAAAAAGACGTTAGATTACATCATAACAATGACAGGAAGTAACACCTCTCTGTGGAATAGAATACACGTTAAATGTAGTCCGTGGGAACAATAAATTAACAATAATAAATAAATTAAAAAAAACAGTGAGCTATATTCTCCATAGAAAGTTCTTCTGCACATGGAGCTGCCGTACCTACATGTACCATGGTGCATTGCGCATAACGCTAACGACGCCCAGTCATAACACAGTGTAGCCAAGTTGGCACGTACTCATGAGAGAATCAAAATAAAAACACGGAGGCACCGCAGTCCGAACTGGCAACAGCTCTGTATTATTGTCATATTGTCATAGCACAACAGCTCCACTCCTCCTACTTTAAAAACGTTTACAATAAAAGCCCAACTTAAATTGACTCAGCATTTGGCCAAGACGCAAGATGCAGTTTTTTTCCCCTCACTCAAGGGCAATTTGCCTGTTGGTCTCGGTTGTCTTTCACTTCCAGTTGACCTTCGGGATCATGCAGCAGATCTCCATCATACATTTGAACAATTAGCAACCTACATTAGGCAACTCACAACAGGTTTAGGACGTTCCGTTTACGAGTCGCATACTTTCTTTTAAACCTTCCTTCATGATGGAGGATTTACTGCATTGTTTCTGTTGTATTAGACTGCATTACATTGGCTAGGTGGATTTAATATAAATAAATTGTTGGTTTAGTATTATCTTATCTTTATCTTTCTTCTTTTCTATTAAGGTTATTCAGAGTAAGAAATATATACACATTTGTCAGCCTTCTCCTTTAATAATATGTGCTTAGTTTGACCTAAGGTTGGGGTCGGCACCTCTCTTTTACTGCAGTTTAAAGAACAATAATTAGTAGTACCAGGCTGTCACGTGGAGGCTGAATAGCCACAGCACTGACAGGAAGTGGTTTAAAAACAACGCGTTACTACCGTCATATTTCTTGGAGCCATATCTTCGCCCGGGGCTCTTCCCACCGAGGTTCTTGCTGCTGCCGCCGGCCTTCTTGGACGCGAACCTCACGGAGTCCAGAAGAGAGGTCTGGACAGGTACCAGCAGACCTGAAACCAGCAGCACAAAGAAAGCCAGGTCAAGTCACATACACACAGTGTCCGTATGCCATAACGACTAACTTTCGTGGTGTGTCACTGGTCACCAGCTCGACACGCCCCTCATTGTTCATCAGTTATTTGATTGGACGTTGCAGCTGATCGGACTGATCGCTGCGGTTACATACCAGAGTGAAGACGGACCACAGACTAAACTCAAGTTGTATATTAGATTTGTTTTCTGATTCACCATATGGTTAAAATATATGTTCATTGGAGGTGAACAACAAAAGGATCACAAACAACTTTCTTGATCCGTTATTTCCCTCAATACATTTTGTTATGGATATAATTAAAGTCAGAGAGAGGAAACTCTTTTCACATAATTTATCATTATTTCATTCAGTCACGTGTGGCTGATCATGATAATTGTCAGATTTGATGAGTTATATAATTTAGGTTTAACCTGAAACATTGAGCCTAAAAATGTAATTCCAGTGTTGAAGAAAACCATAATCATATTGTGGGTTACTTTATAATAATATCACAATCAGAATTTCAAAACATACAGATACAAATAATTAGTAAATAAGACAAACGCATTCCGCCGGTATAAATCGGTACTGCGCCCAGAACACAGGTATGAATACCACACACTGTGTATAAATACTCAATGCAGTTTGTTAAACTAGTAACAGGCTACACAGAGAAACCATCTCCACTCTGACAGTGATGTGTCTGTATTAGTATAAGTGGTAGTTTAACACCATTAAATCAACTGAAAACATTATACGATCATTGTTATCAATATTTTAAGTGGATTTTCATTATAAAGTTCGCTAAAAACTGTCCGGACCAGAACCAACTGTTAAAGCCGACTGACAGCTGATCAGCGGCTACCGTCATCAGAAACCGACGTCGCTTCACGTGACGTCACATTTCTCTTAACACATATTTCCTCGTTTCCTCTCTCCTCGCATGGTTTCCTTGCGTCTCTCCATGCATCCCTGGTGGGAGGGACGCAAGTGAGGGAAACACATGCAATTAAGCGGTTTGGGATGCACCCATTGACATTCGTAGCTAATTTAAACATTGAGTTAGCTCTGCTAGGTAAGTTAGCTAAGATAGCATGTAACAGATTAAAAACGTAGCTAAATGTTTACAGAAAGCCCGGAGCTGCTGATAATAAATGTGCCTATTTCTCACGTCGGCACGAGACATTTGTAAATATTGGGAGAACGTGTAAATTACAAATGCTGGTACTCGATACCTGCTCTCGACTTCAACATCAAGGACGCCAGCGCCGCCATCTTTAACGGTGTCACTCACGTCGTCTGCGTAATTGTGTCACATCCGGATATGTTTGCTGCATTCAAGATCCCCAAGACAGGCCTGTATCAGCAGACTACAAATACTGACCCTCTTTCGTGTCCAAGTTGGAGCGAAATGCCACCAACAGTCATGAAATGCCATCACAAGGATCTGTTACGTTTGCTTTATTAAGACACAACTACAAACAATGCTTAAAATGTAAAAAAGAATATGCTTTTAAATTTTCTGAGTTTATGATTTAAATTAATAGCAGGCAAAGACAAATATTACTTTGAGTATTTTTTAAATAAAACAAACTAAAATGGGTCTCCTACGGGCTAAAGAGAAAAGACTGCGGTGAACGGAAGTTGAGGGTCGTTCCATAAACCTGAATGCAACATTTCCTCGCAACCGGGGAAATTTAAACGCGCTCTTATGCAAAAACATACTTAACGCGCTGCATGCGTCATCTGGTTATTGCTAAAGGCACTAACTTCTTAAAATAACCCACATCTGTGAGCGGGATTTCGTGTGAGGTGAGTATGACCAGCGTAGTGAGCTTCCAGCTGACGTAACGACGTCTTTTTCCGTTTTAACGTCGGCTGCTCCGTGTTGGTTTAATAACTTCAATGTTTTCGATGTGGCTGTTTTCCCCCCCGAGGGAACATAAATGCTGCAAAAACTCAACTGAAGAAGTAACTTAAGCATTTCTTATTCAAAATGTATTTTTCTTATCGTTCAAGTAATAATTTCACCGAGCAGCAACGTTTACTGGAATAAGTGCTGCTTAGTTGGTTATAATAATAACTATAGTTGCTGTGTATTATATGTTATGATCTGGCAGATACTTTAAAGTAAGATACACTAAAATTATTTAAAAAAAAGATTTCTGAATGAATCTTGTTTGGGTGTCTGTGTGAAGATGAAAAGGCACTTCTGGGCCTAAGCTTGGTCCTCTCGATGCAATTAATATATTTTTTAATGAATTATTGTCTCTTATCTCAGGAACTTCTGCTTGCACGTGAAGGGGCATGGGCAGCTACAGTGACTCCACCAGTGACCTCGATGAGGAGTTGCCCGTGTTTGACTTCCTCCAGGCGGGTCGATGCCGAGCTTCCCCGAGCCACGATTCGGATGCCTCTGAAGCCACGGCGTCCGCAGCGAAGGGCAACGCGGCCGCCCGCACGGGGACGGCGGATGTGCTGATGATCAGCAGCGATTCTGATGACGGCGTACCTTATGTCCCTCTGGCACAGAGGCTCGCGCAGAGACGAGGCAAAGCGATTAGCGCCTCCTCCTCCACCGGTAATGGGGAAGATGCCGAGCGCTGTTCGCCACTCGATCTGGCCGGCGCACGGCTCCCCCGTCCGAACTGGCCTCCGGGGTCAGAACGGCCGCTCGGCCTCCATCAGGTCTCGTCCGGGGGTCCGGAAGCCTCTCCTGTTAGGAGGAAACCCACCAGGCGGACAGAAGAGGAGATCCAGGCCTCCCGGGAGGAGGCTCTGTGGAGGAGGCAGGCCGGGCGGGGACAGCAGAAGGGCAAGGAGGCGCTCCGGCAGGAACAAGAGAGACAGAAAGCAGAGAGGAAGGCTCTGGCCGAGGCCGCCAGGGCCTTGAGGCCGGAGGAGTGCATCAAGCGCATGGTGGTGGCCGTGGACCCAGGTCTGTAGATCAATTTCATACTGCAATCAAAGCCCATGTGCTCGGAAGGCATTATTCAAGCTTCTTCTTTGTTGTTGTTGGCGTCTGCAGCTCTTTTACAGCTGGAAGGAGGCGGCACTCTGCTGGCGTCGGTGCAGGCTCTGGGCTGCAGCTGCGCCGTGGAGAAACAACCGGTCCCACGCAGCGTCAGCTGGAGGAGGAGGACTCCCGGTGCCCAGGTGATGACACACAACACACGAGTTGTCTGCTCCAACCGCTGCGGCCCACACAGGGTGACACATGAATATTATGTACTCGAGACAAATGGGTCCGTGGTTAAGGAGGAGGCGTGTGTGTTTGTGTGCGTGCGTGCGTGCGTGCGTGCGTGTGTGCGTGTGTGCGTGCGTGTGTGTGTGTGTGTGTGTGTGTGTGTGTCCAGCCCGACGACAGCGGCGGCGCGTGTGTCCCAGAGGCCCACGTGGTGATCCAGTTGACGGTGGACGACTTCATCACTCTGATCCACGGCTACGTTCAGGTTGGTCCGGCGCTTTTTAAAAAAAAACGAGGCCCCGATTAATGAACCGACGGGCGGTAGGAAAGAGACGTGAGGATAAAGCCGAGGAACAGGCGCACGGGATCTCCAATGCAACGCGACGGGATATGACATCGCAATATAGTCAGAGTAATATGTAGAAGTATGTTAATTAGGTGAAAAGAATATGAGCGTACGAATAATTCAACGTCGCAATTGAATTGTTCACGGAGCGAAGCAGAAGGTACTTGTTTCCAGTAAAGTGTGACGGCATCAGAATACATTAGCAATATCAAATGTCTCATCATCATCATATGGCCATCATTCATATTACAAAACAATTGCTGAGTGTGGTTTGCTCGTCACAGAACGTAAAAAGCAACACTAATATATTGTAATATAGAAAAACCAAATCCTTTACAGGACAGAACTGATGTCATACATTTTTCTCACCAACTACGTTCACATGACCTCTTATTCCAAGTTGTTTACATTGCTAATGAGAACGAATTCCACAAATATGTTTGTTTGCACGCCGGCCGTGTACTGTGATTAACGTAAAACGCCTATTTTGAAGCCTCGTGTTTGGAAATTTGTCCGTCGCCTTCTCGTCTCTTTACAACCAGTGAATGAACGGAAGTGACCATATTTGGCCTGTGGAAGAGTGACCTAGAGACCTGTCAATCACAAGGTAGCCCCGCCCTAAAACATACTCTGCTTTATGGTCTATTTGACTCTAAACCATACTTTATGAAATGAAGATTGTTCTGCTGTATTGAAGAAGACTTGAGATTAAAACCATGAACTCTGAGGTTAAAACTGCAATTGAGTTGTTTATGTGTCCAGAGAATATCAGTCTCTGGTCTTCCCGAGGCCTAATATGGAATGCAGCGTGCCGTTTACACGTTTCAAATCCAGTCTATTGTCATATTTGGAGTATTGTCGTGCATGGAAATAGTCGCACTCAGACCCAACCCTCCACTGATGATGTACATCTTTTAAAAGCACCTCACAAATATATATAGTGTCATTAAAAAAGAATCCATCACTCAAACAGGAGGCAGTAGCTGCTTTTGTTTGGGACTACTTTCAGTGTCGGATTAATCCACACATGGTAAATGGTAAAGGGCGTTCCACTGTTTATTTACAGCAGTGGGCCGGTGCGTGTGGGTGTGTCTAATGCAGGAAGAGAGGCGTGTCCTGGGCGGCTCTGGTCCGACTCTGACGTCCTGGGTGCAGGAGCAGCAGAGGCGTCACCCCGGTAAGGTCCTCAGCCTGGCGGTCATCGACCTGGAGAAATACTTCAGGTAGGGAAGGACGGCCTCAAAAGAGTGACGTCTTCATCATCGGGAGACAAAAGGAGCGGCCCCGGTCTTCACTTATTATTATTATTATTATTATTTTTGTCTTATCTGCAGATCCCAGAAGTCCCAGAGCCAGAAGCGCTTCCGAGACGCAGTCGCTGGCGAGGAGCGGGGGGGAGGGAAGGCGAAGAAGAGGAGGAAGAACGGCGGAGACGAGGCGCGACCCGAGGTGTCGCGGGTTGAGGTGGAAGAGGTAGGCATTCTTTTCTTGATCTGAAACAGACTTTAGTTCATTATTCACGCCAAATTCATTTTTCAGTCACTGATGATGTGTTTTCTGAAACAATAGAAAATATTATTTTATAAAATAAAATATTTGAATTGATCGTCTGCATGGTTTGAAGGGTAAAAAATTCCTCAAATTGTAAAAAAAAAAGGAGAAAAGAATACCAACCCCTTATTTATAGGGTGTCTAATTTCAAAACAAATCTTGATGAATCCCAGTAATGTCTTCATAAATCTTGTTAATCTTTCCGCATGCTTGAGGTGAACCCCTTTTAATTTGCTTCTTAAGTGAAGGTGGCACAAATGAATGTGTACCTGTGATGTCATTTGCATACTTTAAGGCCCCGTTGCCCCTTAATTTAAAAACCCTGTCGTCCGTGCAGAAGAACACATGGAACCTGTAAAAGATCTGAATACATACTGTTAATTTCCCTTAAACTCCCATCAGGCAGTGGTGCATCTCCAGCTTCACACCGGCGTCTCCGTCCGCTTCTTGTTAGCCTGGAAGGACTTCTCGGCTCACATCGCCATGACGACCAGAGCGGTCGCAGAGGCCCCTTACAAGTGAGCGACCTCCCAAGTTAACTCCTCTTTGGGGCGCACGCGGTCGAGAGACTCCTCAGATAAAACGATTGTTTCCTCTGTGTGTTTCGCAGGCGAGAGAGGGAGCAGACGGGCTTCTCGTTCTACCTGGAGAGCGAGTGGGCGGGGGGGCAGCGGGTGGACCGAGGAGGGAGGGGGCTGCTGCAGGCGTGGAGGAGACAGATCCAGCAGTTCAACAGAGTCAGTCCGGACATGGCCTCGGCCATCCTGGCAGCTTACCCCTCCCCACAGCTGCTGAGGAAGGTACACGCCCACTTCTAGCAGGCCGGTTGACCATCCCCCAGCATGCCCCAGCATATGTTAGGACAAGATGTCTGGATTACTCCATTTTAACGGGAGGCCTTTTCTCGTAATAACAGCATATGCATTTGATCTGATCAACAAATCTCTTAGGGCCGTGCCCCAATCACACTTTTCTGGACGTTAAGTTTAAAAAATATATATATATTATTGGGCTGCTTGTACAGCTGTAAGAATGATTTAAGTCTGTTTTAAAAGAAGATCAAATCAAATTGTGAACAGGATATTAACCTTTTTTTTTCTTTCTTTGTAAAGCATGTAATACTTGACTTCTTTCCTTACAGGCTTGTACAAAGGCAATACAGTAGTCCGTGAATATGAGATATGAGTTGACAGATATTTTACAATCGGCGTCGTGGAGGTTGGTTTATGGCTTTCTGCCGGTTGTTGTGTGCTCGTACGCCCTCTGGCGTAGAAACAAACTAGTGTTTTTATGACAGATTATTATTGTTATTACTAGGTGTTATTGCAATTTCTTTTAAAAAAAGGAAATTTACTACGTAGTAATGACTAGAACATTGTAAATAGCTTGTTATCCTGTGAAAAATAGCAAATCTTCTTGCCATAATAATAAATGAGCAGATTGCCTTTGTCACAATGGCAGCAATATGCCGTTCCATTAAAACTTTGAATCCTGATTATAGGGTTATACTAGTCAGCCACCTAAAATAAAGGCCTACCAAAAAGAAAAAAAACCCAATATGAGGTGAAGTTCAGGATTATTTATTTATTTTTTCTTTCCCGAATTCCTTCCTGTTTTTCTGTGGATTAAATATTCTGTATTTACTGCTTTTCCTCTTGTAAAAAGCACCATGAGAGCGCTTCAATGCGAGCACAGCTTCCCTCTTAGTACAAATGCATCTTTATGGTCTCAGATGTCAGTTAGCTGCAGCCTACAAGGGAATGACCCTTCTGTGGGGGTTTAAATGGCAACGCAACACATCCACACGATTTGAAGTCACGTCTGCAAACACAGTTTTCTTCAAATCAAATTTTTTTGTTTATGAAGTACCCCCCCCCCCCCCCCCCCCCCCGTCTTTTCCGCAGGCTTACAGTCTTTGCAAGACCGAGCGTGAGAAGATCTCCCTCCTGTCTGACCTGGTGGTCCGCCGAGGAGAAGGCGTCACCTCCACGACTCGCCGCGTCGGCCCGGAGCTTTCCAAGCGCCTCTTCCTCATGATGAACTCCTGCGATCCTCAGCAGACTCTGGACTCCACCGTCTGACCCCGTTTTGGAATACGATGTGGATCGTCTCTGGACTGTGGCCGTTTCTGTTTCGAGCATTGCATTTTTAAACTTTTTTGGTGACATTTCTTTCTTATGTATAACTTGAAGTTTTATAGAAAATTGCATTTCTTTGAAGATTGCAATCATTAAAAGGTGCAATATTCTGAGCGGTTCTGGTGCCATTTTGGCGCAACGCTAACAGCGCTAACAACGCTAACAGCGCTAACAATATAAATTACGGCAACCTCCGGTTCTGTTGATTAAAGCCGATGCCGAAGTGTCTTAAAACGTGCGTTCTCTCTCCTGACCAGCAGGGGGCGACTCCTGGTTGCAAAAAGAAAGTCTGCGAAAATGACTCCTTGATTTATTCACCTAGTAAACATGAGTTTATAATAATAATACTCCATTTTATTTATATGGCGCTTTAAAAGGTACTGAAGGCACTTCAAGGTCTCAATCTCTAGTATCAAGTCTTCAATACAGCATGATGTTCATTTAGTAAATTATGGTCCATTTAGAGTCAAAACGGACCATAAAGCAGAGTATGCTTTAGGGCGGAGCTTACTGTGATTGACAGGTTGCTGTCAGTGCCGCATTCTAAATATGGTAACCTCGGTTCATCGCTTGCAAAAAAATAACAACAACATGGCGACAGCAGTAATCCAAGATGGCGACAGCGAACTCGAGGCTTCATAACAGCAGTCCAAAGCCCAAATGGGTGACATCACGACGACTACGTCCACTTCTTGTATTCAGAGGATGACATTGACAGCTGCTGTCTCCTCTTCTTTTTGCCCTGAATACTAACAATTTAAAGAAAAATACTCAAAAAAAGTTGGAAGCTATGTTCATGGTACTTGGAAAAATAAAAAGTCGACATTTCTATTTCCCCAGTACCTGGGCCAGAATCACAGAACGCGTGTTTCACAGCTTACTTGTGTAATATCTTTGTGTATTTAAACTGCTGTCTAATTTAATGTTGTGGCTAACCTCTTTATGTGTCATCAGGCTCTCCTGTGTGTGTGTGTGTGTGTGTGTGTGTGTGTGTGTGTTTAGCAAACGTGGATCCTGACCAAGAAGAGATGAGGGAAAGGAATGAAAGGGTTAAATGTTAAATGGGCTTCAGAGATGAGCATCATGCCTCCCACCACAGGTGCTGCAGACGGAGAGTCCGCGGTGACGGAGGCGGTTCAGAGGGGAACGAGGGCAGCAGTAAGCTGGGAAATGAATTCAACACGGGTCTCAAGCTCACTGGACAATACAGGGTTGAGCAATGCCTTTAATACCACACGGAACCAGCCTCTGGGGAGGGTTCGTCCCCGCTATCCCTTTTATGGTAGATTTAGAAAAGAAAATCTATTTTGTAAGATGGTTTTACCAAAACTACAACAAACAATCTTGTGTGTTTTAAAAGCCAACGAGTTCAAAACCAGTAATGACGACTAAAGTGCAGATCTCCGCCAGGTGTGTATGAAACAGTTGATCAAATATGTTGTGTATAGAATATGCTTTCATAAAAAGACAGCCACGAGGGGCCCTTGAGCATGCAGTCAAAAATGAGAAGAAAAAAACAAGTTCAGGCTCATAGGTCTGTAGCGCGAGCAGAGCGTGAGATCATCCGTGGATGGATGGACACAGAGATGCACACACACACACACACACACACACACACATAATCTCCTTGCGGAGATGATACAAGTACATGGAAAAACATAAAAAAACAACATTAAAGCTGCGCTTCTGAATAAAACTACCCTTCACTGTAGTCGGCAAGGAGCGGTCCCCTGAGGGCCGATGTGTCCCTCGGGGGGCCACAGCGGAGCTCGTGTCTCCGGGCTCGGAATCGAACGCTGACGTTGCTCCACGTCTCCTGGAAGTGCAGACGGGCATTAGAGTACGACAACGTAAGGACACGTTCATAATGTGTCCAATGTGTGTGATTATCAGTTTGTCATGGAGTTCCGCCTCCCGAGTGGCCATAAAAGGAAAAAAGCATAAAAACATTAACGACGGGTTTAAATTGGACCAGAATACAAAGCTCGTAAAAAAATAAAATAAAATAAACAAACCTGATTACATTTTTGATACAATAAAATATGATTCAACCAGGCTTTATTTTTCTCTGTGGAGGACACGGATCCATAAACCTGCAGTCAGACCAGAGACTTCTGTACAATGATCTCAAAAATGCAAATGAAACCAGGACCGTCTGCGTGGAGGATACTGCACCGTAACATCTACTGCGTCTGCCCACTGACTGCCATCATTGCCCCAAAAAGCCACCGTGTCACGTCACATGACTCGGTAGCTTTCGGTGTCGCGGTGCTGGAGGAGCGGTCCGCTTCCCCTCAGATACCCTGAGTTCAGGTCACAGAACTTGGCAATTACAGGGAAAGATACACGGCTTTGCTCTCCCTCAGGACAAGCCTCTGCTGCACGTCGTGTCTCGTTTGCTTGGAGGTGGGGGGGCGTGGGGGATGGAGCCAAAACAGGAAGAAACTAGAAAGGGGGGGTGTGTGTGTAAAGGCCTCGTCTTATTTCCCTCTGGCCTCTTCCCTGTGAGGCAGATCCACACTGCGTGATAAGGCTGCACTTTAAAAAGACATTGTGAAGAGGATTTAAAAGGTGCTCATGTTGGTGAGCGGGCCCAACACAACGAGAAACACCAGTCTGAACTGAAAGCTTTCCGATCAGCACAAGGTTAAATACATATGAGAGACACATGTATCATCTCTAATGTGCAACAAGGAAAGAAAAGAAAAAAATCCCTTCAATCAACCATGAAACACTGGTAATGAGTTTATTGTGATGATGAATGAACGAGGAGTCGTACCAGAGTCCCACTTTGAGGTCTCGTCGTTGCATTGCACGACGAGCTGTCAGAGGAACGCCGTCATGTTAAATGATCCCCCCCCCCCCACTCCCCCATGCTCATTATGAAGGCATGAACTGCAAAAACAAGTTTCAAAATCCATCATTGACGCCGCTTTTGAGAGAACTGACAGCGCCCTAATAATCCAGATGCCCCACTGCAACCCCCCCAATCATACAGCGGGCGCCAAATATCACGCTATTGTGGCTCTTAATGTCTGATAACACACACTGGTGTCTGAATGTCAAACCAACTTTAGGAGTACAGTCACAAGAGGGATCTGAATCAAATCTTCTGCACGTGATTGGACCGTTAAAGAAAAGACAGTTACACTGATTCAATGGTGTCATTTAGACACAAACTAAAGACATGCCTGTTTACTCTGGCGTTTGTTTAATTACATTTTCTATGGCCTGCTTTCATCTTTTTTCTTTATTTATTTTTCTTATTGTTTTCTTATATTTTTGACTGCACCATCTTTTACTGTGTATTTTACTCTGCTCTTTAACTGTTGAAATGTTTTTAATTGTCAATTTGTTGTAAAAGACCCTTTGTCTGTGAAAAGTGCAATATAAATAAACTTTACTTACAGTTACAGTTTGATTGATGGATGGATGCTGGGATGACGTATTTTGGGCGTCGCCCTGGTTCCCTCGGGGGGCAAAACTGGATTTTTCCGGTTGGATTTTTAATTATTACAACAAACGGGCGATCTTTTTGAAGCTGTGGTGACTTGATTAAATACTAATATATGAATGTGTTCAATGTAAACATAATATAAAAAAAAATTGATATGGACAAGATATGGACCAAGCGTCACGAGTGTGTTACCTATAAATGCGTTGAGCTACAGTTACAGGCCCACACAATATGTATGAACACATGTCGAATGAACCAGATTACCAACAAACTCATTTCCACACGGTGAAGCTGGAGCCCTTCGGGGCCCCCGGGGGCCCGTAGACCTGGAGAACCCAGCCTTGTTGACGATGTTTAATGAGCAGAACATTCAAACGTGACATTACTGTGTGTCACTATCGTGAACTTCCAGTCTGTTATTTCCTGTCATCACAGCCTTCCGACGCTCTCCACGTGAATGGATGTTGCAAAAACATAAACAAAAATACATACCCACAAATGAGATGAAGGTGCAAATTAATCTACTTATCAGATTTAGAGCTATGGGAAATTGTGCCGTGTGAGTTGCATGATGGAATTAAGTCACTAGGGGGCAGACTTGCGCCACATCCCCGCCCCCCCCCCCCCCCCAAAAAAAAACATTGGCTTCGACTGGAGTCAGATGGGCAGATAGAAAAACATCAGCATGTGTCAGGATTTGAGAGGCTGGATAAATGATCAGGCGAGCACAAAATGCATCCTGTAAACTAACGGACGGAGGAAAGATAAATATGCGGCGAGAAAACCGTGCTAGATTTTGATAAATGGCTCCGATAAGTTTCTACGTGCTAAAATAAGATTTCAAAGTGATGGGCGTGTCAGCTCGTGTTTTATCTTCCGCGTTGGATGTCGGGCATCTCTCGGCCTGCCTCTGAAGGAGGCCCATTTGTGTTTGTCGAGGGTTGTGTGCAGAATAAGGAGGGGGGGGGGGGGGGGCTGTGAACCAGGTCCTGGCCCATTAAAGTGTGTGATCATGAAGTGAGATACAGTGTCAGACTATCAGTGTTTTTTAGTGTGAATGTAAAATTCACTAAAGGTCGAGTCTGAAATAAAAAAGAGGAAGGACGAAGGCAGCGCGGCGCCTTTATTGTGTCATCTTTTTGAATGAATTCGATCCCTCGCCCCGGCAATGCTCCATCCTTTGATGTCACGGCGGGTGTGTTGCCGGTGACAACCGTGAGAACGCGTCCAGTTGTGACATCACCGCGGCCCGCTCGATGTTTTAACCTGCGGTGAAACGTTTCAGCTCTTCTTCCATGTGGAATGACCCTTTAATCCAAACCATAACCGTTCTAAACACACGCTTGGCTGCTCGACAGTTCAGACATTTATTCCAATTATGGGGGGGGGGGTTATATTTCTGATTCTAATCTTAATCCGGAACCCAATTTTTAACCCCCCTCTTTTACGAAAAGTCAAAAAAGCCACCAGGATTTCTGTCTCCAGTGGGAAAGGTACAGTCGGCGTTCACTCCCAGACAAATGACTCCGCAGTAGTCGCAGGTATTAATCGTCTCCAGCTAAATAAATACATAAAGTCAACAGGGATTATGACAGTTATTCAAACACTCCCATTCATGCGCTCCTCCAAGCCACCAGACCTCCGTCTGTCAACAGTAATTTGACCTTTAACACTCAGAAACAAAACACTGGTTTAGGGGGATGAGGACACATTGTTATTGTTTATTTACCAAAACTGTGTGCATGAAAGCACTGAAATATGGAAACAGGAAATGGCCTTCCCCAAAACAGTTTGCACTTTAATTTACAATATCCCTGTCTAGCTACTTCAACATTAACATTCCTCTTATTTGGAAGTAATGTGCAATCAACAAATGACCCAAACATTTAAAATTATAAATCCCGCTTTTTATTTGGAGTTAATTGTGATTTCAAAATGTCCTGCAGAACAGCAGGTTAAGAACATGGATCAATCTGTGGATTATTTCCTTCATTGATTCATTCATTAAGTTTCCATTCATTGAAAATGTCAGAAAACGGACAAATCTATCCATCATAATTTCCGAAAGCCATTTTGACTTGTCATAGCAGCATGCCATAAGCAGGGTAAACACATGTGTAATTGGTCAAATTAATCACGGTCCCATTCCACTTGCAGTGAGCTGGACCAAAACCAAAACTACTTGGTTAGGGTTGGGAAAAGATTATTAGACTGTAGTTATTTGGGGTTTAAATGACGACAGAACCCTTCAGGAGAGAAACAGAGGAGGATCCCTCTCCCCGGATGGACAGATGCAATAGATGTCATGTGTACAGAATGAACAGCATTACAAAGTTACATAAACACATTACATGAATATGACAATGTATGAATGGAACTCCAATCCATGAAACAGAAGGAGGTAGAGAGGAGGGGGGCGGGGCATCAGCAGGGCCAACGCGGGAGGCCGGCTCACCAGGCATCAGACACCTCCAGGTCCAATGGACCCTATGAGACGTGAAGTCACAAAGACTCCGGGGAGGAAGCAGAGTTAATAAGGTGCAATGGAGAGATGTAAATTCATCCATAAGGAGAGAGAGAAGAGGAGAGAGGTGCTCAGTGTATCCTAAAACATCCCCCAGCAGCCTATAAGCCTATAGCAGCATATCAAGGGGCTGGACCAGGGCAAACCTGATTCAGCCCTAACTATAAGCACTATTAAAGAGGAAAGCTTTGGAAAGTCTATTCTTGAATGAGGTGACTGTGTCTGCCTCCCGGGCTGAAAGTGGAAGCTGGTTCCATAAAAGAGGAGCTTGATAACTGAAGGCTCTGGCTCCCATCCTACTTTTTAGGACTCTAGGAACCATGAGTAGCCCCGCATTTAGTGAGCGCAGCTCTCTAATAATTCGTAATAGGCATGGACCACGATCTAGACCTCAACAATCCATGAAACAGAAGGAGGTAGAGAGGAGGGGGGGACGGGGCGATCAGCAGGGGCCATGGCAGGAGGCCGGCTGACCAGGCAGGAGGCATCAGACACCGCCAGGTCCAATGGACCCTATGAGACGTGAAGTCATAAAGACTCCGGGGAGGAAGCCGAGTTAGTAAGGTGCAATGGAGAGATGTAAATTCATCCATAAGTAGAGATCAGTCAAACTGTCTCACCAAACACGGTCTCTATTAGCTCCTTCGCAATTTGTTCAGTCCATTGAGCACATTTGACTGTATGGGGCCAAACTGCTCAGTCAATGTGGCTCATTGAAGTCTGAACACAGCTCATGAAGCTCCATCGGTGTTCCTCTTTGTTGTGGAAGGTGTCACGACTATAGAGTGCTAACTGCCAAGCTTTCACCACCAGTGTTTTAACAATCCAGGACCAGGACTAAAGCCTTGATGGAAGTTGCCCTCGAGCACTTATCAGAGATCATCTTATACTCCTTAAATCATAATGTTAACAGCAGCAGGGGAAGGGGGGCTTGTATTTGCCCTTGGAACAGCAGATATGTAAGCAACCCTGCCCTCAGCGACCGGGAGCTACAAACTACACCCATCACATTTTCATTGATCTCCTGTCCCACAAATCAAGACTCATCCTCATTCTTCCCCAGCCCGCTGTCAGATACCCGGGTGCTTGTTTTATATTCCACGCAGCCTCCCCTCTCCCCCGATGGGAAAAAGAAGAAAAAAAAAGCCCAGAACTTTTGTAGCTCGTCAAAAATGCACAAACAGCGGTGTGGGTGTAACCCCGTGAAAGAGGCAGGCGGAAAAGAATCAAAGTGGACAACCTCCAAACCCCACTCCGTCAGGCAGCGGCCGCACATCAGTATTCCCTCCACGCTGGTAAAGACAGCGGATAGGGGGCGCTCCTGCGGGGCGTTTTTAAAAAAGAAATTAGCATTCCGCTCGGCTGCCGTCGCGGTTGCTTGATCCACAGAAACAAATTGGGAATTGCCTTCGATACAGGAGTTGAAAACACTCCCAGGGAGTTCACTGACACGCGAGAAGCACGGCTTCCTAATCGCACGCAGGCACAAATACTCAGAAACGAGGACAAAGATGCATGCACATAACATGCCCCCCCCCCCCTCATTCAGCAGAGCTCCATTCAAATCAGACACCACGACGCCGTGGACATGAAGTGGAACGCTCCCACGAAGTCCTTGAGCCGCGCGCAGAGAGCACCGGGCCCTCTGGAAGTGATGTGTGAGGCCTCCTTTCTAGCAGCATCCGGTTGGACTGTGTCCTCTCTCTTTTATGCAGCTGCACTGCATCATTCGCCGCATGTGACAGGATGAAGACGAGCTCCTTCTTCCTCACGGGGCTACGAGCGGGGGGGGGGGGGGGGGGGGGGGGTGAGAAGACAGAGAGAAAAAGAAAAGGTGGACGGCGTCGAGAGAGAAGGAGGGGAAGAGGATGGAGGGAGAAGGTGTGTGTTTGTTGGGTCATTTATCATCAACTCTTATCCGCTGGTCTGCCTCGCTCCCTAGCGAGACACAGAGAGATAATGCATGGAGGAAAACAAAAAACACACAGACACACACACACACACAGACGGACACGCACACACACACACACACACACAGACAGACACGCACACAGACAGCCAGACAGACAGACACACACACACACACACAGACGGACACGCACACACACACACACACACACACACAGACAGACACACACACACACACACACAGATAGACAGACAGACACACACACACACACAGACAGACAGACACACACACACACACAGACGGACACACACACACACACAGACACACACACACACACCCCGCGGGAGGACAGAGGGACGAGCGGATGGTGGGATGAGGTCCCCGTGGTAGAATATGATATGCGATTCGAGGGAGTTGACAGGAATATGTCAAAATAACCTGTTCTTATTATCTCGTCATTGCCGAAAAGATGATCTTTGAAATCAAGCTGCATTAAATGAGTTTTCTTCGCCCCTCGGAGCTGCATTTGCATTAAAAAGCGAGATACTGGATTTCTTAATTTTTTAAAGCCCACACCAACAAACGCATTTCAAAGTTAAATCATATAATGATATATATCGGCTTCCTTAAATAGCATACATTATGTTATTAAAGAAGTTGATTAATATATGTACTGAGTGGGACATTTTAATATGCAACCGGTTGTCAGCTTATACTCTCAGCTCAAACTAATGCAGTCTGATACAACATCCCTTACAATTATCTTTGATGAACTGGGAACGCACTGGGAATGCAGTGGGAACGCACTGGGAACGGACTGGGAACGTACTGGGAACGGACTGGGAACCGACTGGGAACGCACTGGGAACGGACTGGGAACGTACTGGGAACGGACTGGGAACGCACTGGGAACGGACTGGGAACCGACTGGGAACCGACTGGGAACGCACTGGGAACGCACTGGGAACGCACTGGGAACGGACTGGGAACGCACTGGGAACGCACTGGGAACGCACTGGGAATGGACTGGGAACGCACTGGGAACGCACTGGGAACGCACTGGGAACGCACTGGGAACGGACTGGGAACGCACTGGGAATGGACTGGGAACGCACTGGGAACGCACTGGGAATGGACTGGGAACGCACTGGGAACGCACTGGGAACGGACTGGGAACGGACTGGGAACGCACTGGGAACGCACTGGGAACGGACTGGGAACGCACTGGGAATGGACTGGGAACGCACTGGGAACGCACTGGGAATGGACTGGGAACGCACTGGGAACGGACTGGGAACGCACTGGGAACGCACTGGGAAAGCATTAGAAGGTCTGAGATGAAAACAAGGACAACACCCTGGTAGCTCTACTGTCAATCACAAGGTATCCCCGCCCTACAGCATTCCCATATTTATGGTGAATTTCACTCTAAATGGAGCATCATTTACTAAATGAACATCACGCTGTATTTGAAGAAGACTTGAAACTAGAGATTGAGACCAAAAACTCATGTTTACAATGTTTACTGAGGGAATAAATCAAGAGAGAAGTAGAGTCATTTATATAGACTTCTATACAACCAGACTTCATATTTGGACCCAGAGTCTCCTCCTGATGGCCAGCTAATCGCACCGTAAACAACGAGCGGTGCACAGAAGAGGAAGTCTTCACCAGAACCCCAGAATGGTACCGCCTTGCGCCCCCAGAGGCTCGTCTGTGGCGATAGCTGATGGCTTTCCGGAATTGGCGGCCATCTGACGAATATAAGTCAAATATTGTTATCGTGTCTCAACTGAGCTCTTGAGAAAAGTTTAGCTTCTAGATGTTCCCCAGCCTAGTTTGTCTAACTTTGAGCAGGCTTCGTGTTCACTGACTTGTTATGGATGAGCCATAAGCTGGAAGAGGATTAAAGCCCCCGTAGATCTGTGGGGCTGCAAAGTGGAGCGATAATCCTCCGTGAGTTCTTCACTAAGAGCATATACACAGTCATCGGATCCATTGTTAACACAAGAACATATTGATTAAGGAACTTTAAGAATCACAGTGTCTGACTGCACATCATGTCTTTATTCTTTATGGCACTCAAAGCATGTTTGACTTGACTTATTACAACCCCCCCCACCCCCCACCCCCCCGTGATTGAAAACCAACAGCCAAAAGGAGCCAATGACTCCCGTCCAGTACCTCCGCACAACATTTCCGCCTCATATAAACTTGAATAAATGGTATTGAATGCAACCTTGGCCCCTGGTGTTGCTCTCTATGGGCGCTACCTCTACCTCAGCCCCAGTTTACTCCCTCCTGTCTACGCCATTACACACGATGAAGTGGGAGATCCATCACTCCGACCGGCTGCTCCACTCAGCCATCAGCCAATAACCACCAGTGAAAAGAAAGAAAAAAAGTCCTCTGTTACGAATCAGTTGGGGAATTAAGACATTCTTATGTGGTCTGGCTAATGAGGTGATTACCAAATACAGGCTTGTATATCGCCGCCATTAAGCCGTGTAATGTTGCTGCTGTCCCTCTGGACTAGGTTTGCTAATTCATGCTCTTTTAAAAAAAAAAAGAAAAGAGGGAGGACATTCATTGGAAATATCTGCAACGGGGACAATAATTATTTTGCTCGCAGAGTGATGTCTTCTGCCACCGAGCCGGACCGCGGTCTCAAAAGTGGAAAAAAAGAAGTGTGAAATCATTTTATTCTGCCCGGATTGGCCGACTGCTATGTGTAAACTAGAGAGACGGATGCGAGCCGCCAGATAGATTCAGGCTTCAGAGCCACTTTTGAAAATGACCCTGATGGAATGGAGCTGCCTTCCTGGTGTTGAGGACCGAATTGAGTTTCTTACTCCAACGGCTCTTCGAGGGTTTGGACCGGAGAGGATTTTCAAGAAAAAAAACCTGATTTTGAATAAGAAATCTGAATCTGTATTTGCGGCGTTTCTTTCGAACCTCTGTACTTTGGTGTCAAAAAGAACATTTTAAGGTTTGGTATTGTCAAGTGTTGTGATGCATGTGTATATAAAGATAGACGTTAACGCTTCTCGAATATAATGATACAAAGAAACACATTTTCCTCAAAGATGGTTGGTGTCATTTTAGGTAGTTCTATCCAGCCTGATGTATGTTACGCAATTAATTCTACGACGCTAAAAAAGGGGGCGTGACATCATGATTGACGGCTGAGAGATGTACCGTCCGTTAACCTCCTGTAACCGTGATTGGCCGTTTCAAATACAGACTGTATGTCATCTGCGTGTCTGCTGACGCTTTTGTTCTTAGGATACGAACCACGGAAACGTTCGCTATGCTAGCTACGTGGGGACGTTTCTGGAACACGTATCGCGACATGCGTCATTTTGATCACGAATATTCAATATATATTTCATCCTAAAAAGTGACAATTGCCAGCCCGTTTCTAAATAAGTTACGCTGTATGAACCAGGTGGCAATCTCCAGTTCTGCCGATGAAGCCAATGCGGAAGTGTCTCAAACTTGCATTCTAATTCAATTCAATTCAATTCAGTTTATTTTGTATAGCCCAATATCACAAATTACAAATTTGCCTCAGAGGGCTTTACAATCTGTACACATACGACATCCCTGTCCCAGGACCTCACATCGGATCAGGAAAAACTCCCCAAAAATAACCTTTGATAAGGAAAAAAGTGAAGAAACCTTCAGGAGAGCAACAGAGGAGGATCCCTCTCCCCGGATGGACAGAAGCAATAGATGTCATGTGTACAGAATGAACAGCATTTATAAAGTTACATAAACACATTACATGAATATGACAATGTATGAATGGAACTCCAATCCATGAAACAGAAGGAGGTAGAGAGGAGGGGGCGGGGCATCAGCAGGGCCAAGGTGGGAGGCCGGCTCACCAGGCATCAGACACCTCCAGGTCCAATGGACCCTATGAGACGTGAATTCTCTCTAATAGCCAGCAGGGGGCGACTCCTCTGGTTGCAACAAGTCTATGAGAGAATGACCCTGCTTCTTTTCTTTTAATATGGGGGCACATACAAGTGTCAAGTGTCTTTGAGTTTCATGAAAAGTGCTATATAAATTCAATGCATTATTATAAAATAAACGACCCGTTATGTCACGTTAGACTGTTAAGTTATGATGCTTAGTTATTTTTTATGAATATTCCTTCTACAGCACATGGGGATTTCTGCTGTAAAAACAATGATTTTCTTGCAGTTGAACTGGTTCTCTATTGTTTGGCCCGTGACTTCCTGTCATTTTCTGGATAATCAAAAAGGTGTGGCTACCCCGGGCCTTCCTGGCAAAAATGTCTTTTTTAATTAATGATATTTCCTTTCCCAAATATGAATCAAGTTCCAATTCAACGTTTTAAAGTCACTGACATATATTAAGCCAGTTGCTGTCGGTTTGTAAGATTTAATTTACCGGGCTGAATAATCATGTTGAAGAGTGTTATTGGCTCGCTAACAATTCATCATGTTTTTTGAGCAATGCAAATGAGCCCCATCCATTCGCAAAATGAAAAGAAGACTCAGAAATGGATAATCCAAAGGCAGGAGTCGCATAACAATCGTGTACGTCATTTTCCTTTTTTAAATGTTGTATTCTCTAGCTGCAGAAATGGCTCTCTATGTGTTTTTATGTCAGCATAAAACACTGAATTTAGATAGACTGCGTGTATCTTCCTGTAGACGTGTTGCACAGACATATCCAGTTGCCATGGCTACCCCCTCAACACCACTATCCTGCCATCCTGCCAGAGTGGAGCTGGTGCTGAAGCGTGATATGTGTTTTGCTAATCAGCGTCCCGTCACTCTGATTATAATTGTTTTTTTTGTTTTTTAAGATTTGAACTCTATATTAGGATATATATATTAAGATTCTGAATCATTTATCCCTCTTCCCCTGCGGTTATTTTAAAGATTTCTCAAACAAATAAACCTCATAATAATATTCTCTTAATATGCCGATGATATTCCAACAAGGACTTAATGTTTCTCTGTGGTAAAGTAGGCCTCTCAACACTGAATTGATGGAGCGAGTTTCATTATTCTTTATACTACTCCCATGACATCAATTCAACACTCCTGTAGGACATCCTATGCAGCTGATCATTTTCACCGCGATAAGTGCAAGACCAATTACTATCAGACACTATAGTTATTATATATCATGAGGGTTCAGACAAAAAAGAAAATGCAAATCAAGTGATGCAGGCGAATAGTTTCCTGTGATACGCACCGGAGCAGACACGGAACCACTGAAGGTCTAAATCTCTATTAACCGCCGGCTTCCCCAGCGATGAAATATATAAATGGTGATAAAGTTTACAGACCTGACAAGCGATGACAAGGTTATCATAACTTACACACACACACACCCTCTGTGTTAACCCCCTTAGTGTGGCGTTGTGTCCCATCACGTGTCCTCTCATTGGATAGTTTATGATGTGGGGCCAACATATATGTATGGGGGGCTTATCTGAATACCACAGGTCCCAGTGCTTATCGGGGGAACTCTCGCTCCTTTTGCAATGGGACCAGCTGTGTGGGGTTTGCTGTAAGCCTGCTAAGTGGCTCTCTGCAGGAGGTCCACACAGCTGGAGGGGCGTGTCTCGGGGAATATCTCATATTTACTCCAGTCTCTAAAACTAAAAACGGGACGATGGAAAATGTGGCATTGCATCAAAATCGTTACTAAAAAACTAATTATATGGCTTTTTTTGCGGATCCGCTGGGTTTAGTTGTGGGAGGGGTCATTGGAAAGTGGGCGTGTTCAGCAACCTAAGAACACCGCGCCATATTTTGACATCAATTTACACGCAGAACAGGTTTTACTATTAAATTGAGGAGAATAAAGGTAGACTTTTAGTTGACAACATAATGTGCGCTTCCGTTGTCGTGTGACGTCAGACAACTTCTTGGTGAAGTTCACAATACAATAAGGAAATGAGAGGCGGCTGGATTCCATTTCACTGCTTCGGTTTCAGCGTCCTGGTATTGTGCGTGCTTGTTAGTATTGCAGGTAACAGTTAAGTTAAAAACGTCTGCTGTGGAACAAAAAGGACTTACCGGGCAGCTGAGAGGGGTCTCACTCCACGGATGAAGCTCTGTCCAAAAAAACATGCACCGAGAAATCGTAAATCATGTACTCTCTCTTCTGGATGTTGAACAGTTTGTCCATGCGTCCAGCACTTCAGTTCAGGGACTTATCGTCAAGGTGAGGTTATATCGGATACGTCCGATCTCAAAGGTCGCTGTCGGGGCCAATCAAGGCCGTATCGGTATCTGCGATATTGAGCTGTTGAGCCTCCATCCGGTTCTTCGATTTACGTCAGCCGTTTTTACTCGAGAAGCTTTTCATGCATCCGGTGCAGCCAACGTCAAGTCTCCCACCGTCCTCCTCTCCTCCACTCCGGTGAGCTTCCCTGCCCCGCGGCCAACAAACAGCCCCTTGAGCTACAGCAGAGGAACAAACGCAGCAGGAGACCATTTATTTGTGTTATTCACCACATTCATGTGCACTCGATTCATTTCCGCTCGGGGTTCAGCGAGCTGACGGCCGCACGCCACTGCCGTGCCACAAAAGCGCGGCGAGCAAAAAGCCAATTAGGGCAATTTATGAATGAGGGGAAAATGAAAGAGGGAAGGTTTGTTATTTTGTAAAAAATAAAATAATAATAATAAAATAAATAAAACGTTGCTTTCTAACTCGGATGCATGATCTTGTTTTTCTTTTTCTTAATGCAAGGCAGAGCTATTCAATTGTCAAGGATGTACATTTGATTGGTTTAAATAGCATTAATGTTCTCGATGTGTGCAGCTGTATTAGCTGGCAAAACAGAAGTATTGGACTGGGACTCTGTATTAGAAGATGCTCAATATCAAGTGACTCGGATCTGGAGCAAATAACATGTCTATAAAACAAATTGAAAGTGGCAGAGGTTCCAAACCGGCCAGTAACCAGTCCCAGGTGACGTATAAGTGAGCTGCTAGGTGTATTTTATTTGTAATGACTATGGGACAAAGCCAGGCCGAGTCTTTATGCAAGGCTTAACCGAACTGCATCCCCACTACAGCTCCAAACCTAATGCACAGACATTACATTGGTATTGATCTCCTCATTGGAATGATCACATTACCCAACACATTGAACCACTCCTTTAACCAGCATGTGACAGAGTTTAACCAGCATGTGACAAAGTTTAACCAGCATGTGACAGAGTTTAACCAGCATGTGACAAAGTTTAACCAGCATGTAACAGAGTTTAACCAGCATGTAACAGAGTTTAACCAGCATGTGACAGAGTTCAACCAGCATGTAACAGAGTTTAACCAGCATGTGACAGAGTTCAACCAGCATGTAACAGAGTTTAACCAGCATGTGACAAAGTTTAACCAGCATGTAACAGAGTTCAACCAGCATGTGACAGAGTTCAACCAGCATGTAACAGAGTTTAACCAGCATGTGACAGAGTTCAACCAGCATGTGACAGAGTTCAACCAGCATGTGACAGAGTTTAACCAGCATGTGACAGAGTTTAACCAGCATGTAACAGAGTTCAACCAGCATGTAACAGAGTTCAACCAGCATGTGACCGACGCGAGAGGGGAACCTAGAGCGTCCTAGTTTTTAGCGTAGAGTCGAGGTTTGATGAACATTTACTTTGCAAATTGTTCTCATTCCCCATGTGTTCATTGAAAAAGTGGTTATGAGCTAAAGCATCGAGTCCAATTACTGCCACGCTGTACTAAATTCCACGACATCATGCTGTGTGCAAATTTCACCCTTCAGCTGACTTAATACCCGTGACTATGCACTTACTCTAATTTAATACTATAAAGAGCTTTTGACCTGTGCACTGTGGCACTCATTACGCTGAATGGCTCTATTTATCTTGTCATAGGGACCGTTGACTGCAGGAGAATGACTTCACGGCACCAGCAAAATGCCAACAAGCATTTTTGGAACTAGATGTGTATTGATTAGTTTAGCAATTAGCGTCCGCTGACTTGATCCTGCTTACTGGACAGCCTTTTAATGTAGCTTCTGGACACTCCCATACATCACAACGGCAACATACAAGTCATTTCTGCCTGTGATTAAATGCTAATGACCACTCGCGCCATTAATACCTGCACTTTTTCATTTTTGGAAGTATCACTTTCTTCACATTGGGCTCGCAAAACAACTTCAAATGTCACCGTCTCTCCCGAACTGCAGATTTCCTGCGGCGAGGACTCATTCCAGCAACAGCCATCAGTCTGCACATGACAGGGATGAGCAACAGGGAAGCAGATTTGCACAGAATGAGTTTGCGATGCTAAATAAAAGTCACATTTTCCCACTGAAACACACGCCTGCCGGAAGACATAAAGATATAGGGAGCGATATTATAGAAGTGAAACAGGGGAGGAGCTTGTTTGAGTGTGTTTATGTAAGATGTCTCAGCTACGCTTAAACAGTTGGACTCAAGAGGTCCGGAACAACTAATAAATATGACTTTTGGATAAATGTTGAGCATTCAAGCCCTCTTCTGGTTTTCTGTCACAAAGCAGCGGATCTGCCGAATTGGACTGATGCAAAAGTCGATGTCTTGACGATTGGTGCCGTTTATATCGCCGCAGGTCTCTACATTGTTTGCTAACATTACAATCAGGAGGAGCTAGTTTCCAATTTCAAAGCTTTATTGATCAGTCGGGCCGAGCAGCTGTTTCTCCCATCAACATCAGCATTCTGAGATAGTCAGAGGGATCACTTCATCAACAACATGGGACGCAGAAATATACAAGAACAGCTGTATGAACAGCACGCGCTAACACACAACGTGAGGGTCAGAGCAGGGTTATTGATCGGATGGATTTAAACAGTGCTAAATGTCAGAATTTACATAGAGTTGCTCCTAATAAATCTCAATATACAACCCATTTGGGTATTACAATCAGCCTATTAATTATACTGTTAATAACAATTGGAAATGAACTCCATCCATCTCCTTAGTGAGCATGAATAATTCACTATCTAGATTTGCGGGATCATTAGAGCAGCCTCTCGGCTAGATGTTTTCTTTGTTTCAAAGGAAAATGTATATATTTATATATTTTGAATTTATGAACGGTTCTCTGTCAATTCAACAGGGGGAGGCGCGTAAATCAGCTGTTTGCAGCTCGCAGTGCAGTTTGAGCTCAGCGATAGCCATCTCAATCAATCATTGTTAGCTATTCTTTTTTCATATTTTTGTATTTTTATGATCGACGATCAGTTGACGATGGGCAAGACTCAACCAATCAGATTTGACCATATCAATTCATGGGGGGGGGGCACCACAAATTAACACACTGATAACACACAGCCGCAGTAAGAGGCATATCCCAATCGAGTGGCTATCCACCGCTGGTGACAGATCTTGGCGAGATGAAGTTTGACGCTGAACTGCAAAGTTTCTTTTAGACCGGGAAGTGTAACGTCCAACGTTGGCCATTTAGCGAAAACGTATCTTTAGTGCAACAAACAAAAACACGAACCGTACCGCGAAACCTTCCAAATGGCCTCGATGGAGGTTTGACCACAGTCTTACTAACACTGACCTGTAATGTAAAGTATAGGCCGACGTCACACGTGGAGATTATAAGGTAGCAGTGTTATTCAGACCTTTTGAAGCAGTTTGATGGGATGGACAGAACAGTAAGGTTGAAATAGTGATTGGTTGAATTAGTGCACCGATACATAAAGTACAAAACTAATATTAAACTATTGATAAACGGCAGTTGATTAGAAAACAGTGAGGCTTCTTTGTAAAATACATCAATAAAGTGCAATCTACTGTATACCTTTTTAATATGAAAGCCTCTCTGCGTGTGATATTTCAGCACCACTTCTTCAGCTTTTAGATTTTGAAGCATTCGCCCGAGCATCAGCGGAAAAAGAGAAATTGGGGAGAGTTTTAGGCATCGACCAAAAAGCATCAATTCAACGACAAAAATTTGGAGCACTTTTATTTCCACTATAATACCACTTTACCTATTCCATTTTATTCAAGCGTTATGGAGCACTTGCTGAAAACACTTTCAGAGAGCACAACATTTTAGCGCAGGGAGACATCCCATTAGAGTGAAAACATATTGGTATAATCTTTCCTTTACAACTGGCACCTCAGGGCCAACTCATTGTAAATGGACCCCAGCGGTAGCTTTGGTGTTAAAAATGCTTCGAGAACATCTTTCAACTTATGAGGGACATTTTATTTGATCAACTATTGACAAAAACCAGAGAGACAGAGCTCTTTTTTTTATTTAGCTTTCTCAACACACCACCAATTAAATTAAAGAAAGACAGAAGCCAACTCTCTCTGTGGAGATATAAAGAAAACATAAGTTCAACCAGCTCCCTGTCATACTGACTGAATGTCACGTCGCCTCCAAACGAAATCCGCCAAAACCCGCCTTTGTGAATGTTAAGTCTTGGGGAGAATCCATTGGCGCCTGAATGTTGTGCGGTTCCTGGATGAGGTTTGTGATCAATTATTTCAGAGTCTCGGGACAAGTGGATGAGCAGGTTTATTCAAACACCGTCCGACACCAGAACCTTCTCTCGACAAGAAAATCCAACCACAGTTTCCATTTGAGTAGGATGTTTTCCAAGAGACACACATGGAAAGATAACATAACAGTCTACGCTGCAGGTGGGTAAGAAGTGCTGGGAGGGCAACCGATGATCTAAGTAGTCATTTTGAGGCATTCCCCTGCAGGGATCCTAATTGTGTCCCCATCTGTAGCGCTACAGTGAACCCCTCTCTGCTGACATCCTTGTACCTATACGGCCCGTTTCGTTGCTCACAATTTCCAAATGCCAGCCGTACAGAATTTGGAGCAGTTCTTGGCGACCTCATTGATTTCCTTTCATTCATCAGCTGACCCTCACAGTCTGGCCTCATTTCAACGTTACATTTATTGCTGTGTGGCAATGTGCGCGACATACTACGTGCATAAAGGCAGTCCAAATTGCCTCATGACATACTGACAATTTCTTCACATTTGACAGAGAACAAATAAATGCTGTTGCTGCACTCAACAATTGTGTTGATTGGTTTGCTTGGTTACCTCTCAGCCCCCTCTGTGATGTTGAACACTCTCAACTTGACTGTTCAAGGAAGCTGCAACACATTCCTCTTCTTACACAATTACAAGTTGAAGTAATAAGCATTGAAAGGCACACTTGCTCAATTCAGTACACTGTTGCTCCGACAGTCTCGCCAATAGCTTACGGCGGCTAATGTTAGCTAACGTTAGGGAGCGCTCTGTAATCGACGTTGCTGACTGTGACTCTTCTCTGCTCGTGCTGCTTGTTACACTGTGCTTCAGCATTTGCTGCATCCGCCTTCTTCCTTTCAGTCTAAAGATAGAAGACGAGCGCTTAAAAGGAAAATGTAAAAATCGAGTAGGAAAGTGACGGAAAGGCAAAGTCGTCACAGGCGGTCCAAAGTGGCCCAAATCCATCCCGATGCGCTGCATGTTCTGAGATATCCATGTGAGGCTTACTTAACTGAACAGTTTGAAAACAGAGCAACTGAAATGCCCGTCTCTGAAGTTAGTGTTTCTTAATTAATCATTTGATGCCGGTGTCACTAGACTCAATGGGCACGCTCTGTCTTTGACAGGAGAAGGTACATGAAGAATGGTCCGACTGCACACGCAATATCAAAGCAGGTTGTCATCTGCATGATAGCACCGAGCCAAGACACTTGAATTATTCAAAGATAGCAAGAGGGTGGTGGGAAGGGCAACTCTAAAATGCCCTGCTGTGCAAGCTCTGTAAAATCACTTAAAATGGAACAAAACAGCAAGAGACAGCCAAAAGAGAAGGATAAAAAATAGAAATAGTCTAACCCAGCGTGCAGTTATTTTGACTCCAGACCTGGCTGAGGTCGCCATGATAATCTTAATATATTTTTTCTTGTGGCAGAGCTTGACCTAATAGGAGAAACATGTATTCATCTACAAAACACTTAATATTGCAATTCTTTACTGATGCCCTGAAGATCTCTCTGCTTCCAACATTCCAACTTACTGTTGAGAAAAAAGTTTACAAACCAATGGGTGATATCAAGAGGACTACATCCACTTCTTCTATGGCTGCAGCCAGACGCTTTTTACTGAAGCGACACATTAGCTCACATGGTGGTCTCGAATAAAAAAAGAGAAAGAGAGGTTCAAACCTGCAGACTTTACCTATGCCAATGTTGGACAGGTGTGTGTGTGCATGTGTGTGTTATACAACAGTTTGACAAGCACTTGATTTGAAGCGTGGTGACACCTTATTAGTACTTGGGCACAGCGTCGCTCTAAGCTAAATGTTTGGCAACGTCATTAGTTTTGCAGCTTGGAACGTTGACCTCATATTAACGCTGACTGAAAAGTCAGTCGCTCACTAACGTCTACCCTTGAACAAATTCTACAACATTACCAATATGGGTATATGACAATATATATAGTATATATGAATGGTGAGTTAAAGGCATGTGAACTGCTTGTAAAAGCTATGCATTGAAGCTCCCATCCCTCAGGGTGTGACCTATCAATGTTTCATAGTTAAAACGAGACTGTCAGAAATCCCATAATGTGACACCCACCCACATATCCCTACTGCCTCCAGAGTACACATTGTTAACCGTAACAAAGGCTTCGGCTCGATAATGTTTTGGCTCACACTGTGTGAATCCAGAGGGGGCTCATCGTCACGGCATAAAAACTTTTCCTCCTCTAATCCTGGATCCCCATTAAAGCCGAAAGCAGACGCTCTACACACTAATCAACACTTAGGGGCTTTTACAGGAACATTATGGCTCATGGTTGTCTTTTGTCATACGCTCGCAGAGCTGCCATTAACTTGCTAACTTGCTCCAACTGCCAATGAGCCATTTCCTTTAGTATCACAGCCCACCCAACCCAATAATATTGTTTATTGTAATGTGATAGTTTGGCTAGATGCATAATAAATAAAAGGCGAGATAAGAATAGGTAAACTGCAGGTGAAGTTCGCCTGTTGGACAAGCTAATGCGTACACAGCTCATGTTTGCGCAGGACTATCAAAAAACCATGTGGCTTATTGAATAGAACTGAAAACAAAAAGCTCTTATCTTCCTATGACAGTTGTTGCTCTTCAAAACTGATTATTACAAGCTAATCTTTAACGGCCCACTACCTGGCTGACGCAAGTGAGTACGGTTAGCCTTAACTGATGTTTTCTGAAAACTGCAAATTCCCGATGACTCCACTTTAAAAATATATATATTATTGATATGTTTGCTGTTTTTAAAGATTTGCGTCTTCGGTAGGAACAAAAAGGCTTGGCCTTGACTTTCCAAAGACCGGGTGCAGAAGTCAGAAAGTACCGAGAGACGAATAGTATAGCTTGGGGAATATCTCACATATTGACGCAATGTCTGCTGCGAAAGTATACATTTAAATAAAGCCTGTGGGAAGCCAGTGTCCATTTCAAGCAAATCCAACCCCGATGTTCAGCTTATCAGAGGTGTTCTGGAGGTAGAGTCTATGGGGCTCTCCAAGTACACTCCAGGCTATGCTTTATTCACATATCTGTGACCTTGGGACTTGGAGATCCATTAAATTGTGATTAGTTTTGACGCTATTCTGCTGACTCAACTAGAAGTGCGTGCTGGTATCCCTCTGAGGAGAAGCCTGATAAACTTAATTCTGCTTATCACTGTGTCAATATCACCAGAATTATGAATAGTAATAAAAGAAGAAAAAAACCCTCTGCCCTATGTCGGGGAGGAGATGGTAATATATTCTCAGGGAGCTAGCTCAATGTATGGACTCAAAGGCTCCTGCACACACACACACATACACACACAGTCAGCTCAAGTTATAGTGTGGGATGAGACAGGTGCTTTGTGTCTCCTGTCCAGACTGATGATTGGAGTGGAAGACTAAGTGGGAGCTCCAATCAGGAACGGACATAAAACTAAGCTAGCCTCTAACCCGACGGCACGGCGGTCGACATGTCAGGGCAGAGGTCATTTTGCAGTGCCGCCTTGACACGCCTCCACCGCCTCAACTGCCGAGCTCTCATCAGCTGAATCCGCTCTGCGGTTCAGCCGAGGCCACAGTATCTCATCGGATCTTCAGACAGTTCAATATGTTTCAAAGTTGACAATATTTCCATGCTCAGTTCTTTTGTTCTTACATTCAAGGACACTTAAAGAAAATAATGAGTAATTTTGCTGCAACAGTCCTATTATTTACCCCCCCCCCCCCCCCCCCCCACCCCCCAGGCCTTCAAGAGAAATGATTCTCGACCGAAAAGAGTTCGTTAAGACTTTAAGGTGCAATGGAGAGATTTACCAATTGCGCGAATAGAAAGGCAGGACGACGACAGTCACGGACCTTTTCACAATTTTGAAGAACTACAGAAGTCTCAACAAACCGGTGGTCAAATGGCTGCAATGTAATCCATAATAACACTAACACAACAGCTAATAAAATAAAATAAAGTTCCATCTCGTTCCTAAATAACTATGTATGTTTGGTTATTTTGGACAAGCTAATGATAATTATTGCACAATAATTGCAGACAACACAGTTCTACTTGGATTCTAAAAATGTTGTCTTTGAAGCAACTCACTCAAGAGAATTGTGGGTATAATGTGGTAAAATCCAACAGGCCTTTCTGAACTTGTCACATGTTTGAGGTTTTAAGAGTGCCAGTGGTTTTGATCATCAATGTGTAATCGGGATGACTACATACTGGGAACGCTGGGCCAAAGTCAAATGCCTCTGTGTTTTTTTTTCTTTCCCCCACTGAATATATTCCCACGTCAGAATGTCAAGTCAAGCGTATTAGTCAGAGCATAAAGACAAGGCTTACCTGCAGTGCTGAGAGGTTATCTTCTTAAACCGCAATCATTATTCCAACTCGTGCATTCCCTTTCATTGCATGTGGACCGTCAACGATGTTCTATTTTATTAAATACGAGGCTGTACGTGTGGAGCATGATGTACTTGGGGAAGTGGTATGAGCAAGGAGGCCGATGAGGACGTGATGCGGCCAGGAACACACAAGTGGATGGATGGAGAAGTCTGTTGAGAAAGAAATGCAATTTAATGCTTTGCATTTTGAAGAAGACTTGAAACTAGAGATTGAGACCATAAACTCAAGTTTATAATGTTTACTAAGAAGTGAGAAGTATAGGGCCATTTTCTCATGGACTTCCATACAATCAGACTTATTTCTTTTACAACCGGAGGAGTCGCCTCCTGCTGGTCAGTGGAGAGAATGCAGGTTTTAACACACTTCCACATTGGCTTCACTCTGAGGTTCTGGAACAAAGATCCCCAGCACATCAGTCAGATTATTTGAGTTCAAAAAAGGACAAAGATAACTTTAGGAATAAAGGGAACTATGTTGAATAGTTGGAATAATGCATGACGCTGGGAATATTCTCCCTTTTGTATAATGATGACCTTCACCTTCTGCAAAAATAATATCTCCTCTTGTTCCTCTGAAGTGCAGACTGTGTGAGAGGAACTTCAAGCATTAAGGAGCCACTGAGGAGTGGTGAATGAGAGGAAGAGAGGGGGCTGTAGAAATAGAGGACTTGGAAGACATCTTGTATTTCTACATCTGAATGCTGGCAGGGTGCCCTTTCTTTAATAAAAAGAACTCGCTGACAAAGAGGGAAATGTGCGACAAGAGTCTGCTCCTCTTAGTAAAAATATACAGTGTACTCTCCGCTGCATGTTTTGATTTCACCTGCCGTAGGTGAAGTTGTAGCCTTCAAAGTGAGAAATGTTCAAGCTGCTTTATTTTCTCTCCCTATTTTTGGGAACGAGGACGTCTTGGTGGCATCGGGTTTGAGACAAGGCAGCATTGATCAGGACTGCTGGCGCTGGCAAAAAAAACCCACAACAAGATTCCCCCTCCCCCAAAACAAATAACCTCTGCATACTCTAAAAAGCGTCGCCGTTCCTATCACAAATATGTGTATGTGGAGTAGGACATCAGTATGCTTCAAAATTCCCAGATGTCAGATATTGCGCGACATACCTACACTCGTGAAATCAATTCCCTCAGCTCGGAAGAGGTTGCATTTGAAGGATGCTGAATAGAGTACGCTCGTTATCGGGAGGCTGCAGTTTAATCAAATCAGAGCGCTTGAGCGTGAAACCAATCCCAAACTGAGCCTATTCGGGGTGCGCCACAATGGGCTGTGTCTGTGGCTAAACTCACCGTTACCTCAGCTCGGGGAGGAGGGATGCTGAGGAGATCCCATTGAAGTGGAATAACATCGCGCCTGTGGCTTCAATGTGCTTTACAAAGTTCAATTCAATTCAGTTTATTTTGTATAGCCCAATATCGCAAATTTGCCTCAGAGGGCTTTACAATCTGTACACATACGACATCCCTGACCTTTGACCTCACATCGGATCAGGAAAAACTCCCCAAAAATAACCTTTCACAGGGAAAAAAGGGAAGAAACCTTCAGGAGAGCAACAGAGGAGGATCCCTCTCCCCGGATGGACAGATGCAATAGATGTCATGTGTACAGAATGAACAGCATTTATAAAGTTACATAAACACATTACATGGATATGACAATGTATGAATGGAACTCCAATCCATGAAACAGAAGGAGGTAGAGAGGAGGGGGGGGGGGGGGGCGGGGCGCATCAGCAGGGCCAACGCGGGAGGCCGGCTCACCAGCATCAGACACCTCCAGGTCCAATGGACCCTATGAGACATGAAGTCACAACGACTCCGGGGAGGAAGCAGAGTTAATAAGGTGCAATGGAGAGATGTAAATTCATCCATAAGGAGAGAGAGAAGAGGAGAGAGGTGCTCAGTGTATCCTAAAACATCCCCCAGCAGCCTATAAGCCTATAGCAGCATATCAAGGGGCTCGACCAGGGCAAACCTGCTTCAGCCCTAACTATAAGCGCTATCAAACAGGAAAGTCTTAAGTCTAGTCACTAGTGCAGGTCACTGGAGGCCCACACTTGCTCCAATGGTCAGATGTCTTTGAATTTACTCCGCTTGCTGTTGCCGTGACGACGTTCAACCTTGAGCCGACCGTCGAACAGAAACGGACAAAAGAAAACAATAGAGACGGATACAAACCCATAAGGACTCACACCGGGGAACGAACTGAAACATTCTATTGAATTTAATGTGTCTTAAAGGGCAGAAAGAACCTTTGATTTAATACATAAGTCAGATGTTTCATATTATTTCTCGCAACATCTTCTTCAAACCACTGTGATACATTAAATAAAATTGAAGCGCATCTGTTCTGAGACACGAGAGTAACGAATGTCAAAAATGCTTTTTATGTTTCGGGGGGCTCACCTGCTACTTTCAAAGCAAGCGGAGGCCCCCTGACTGTCTACTCTTCCCCACCACCATCCTCGGAAACCATCCCAGGAGCTCGTAAAAAAGGCCTTAACTGACAGCAAGATTTATATGAGGGAGATGCCACCAATTGGAAGAAGGTTTTTGGGACATAAGTTGCACCAACACACACACACAGGGAAAAAATATATAGGCTGTACTGAAGGGTAGGACAAAAATTGACAGCCCTAACACACTGAACAATGGCCGTGAATGCCTTTTTGTTAATGCGCAATACCATTTTGCACATGTCAAGTTGCAAAGCCAGTTCTTCAGTCCTGTCTCAGCTCCCACCGACACAAGAGCGCATCCGACTCTGCGTGGTAATAGAGTTTTCAATGAACTTGCATGACTTAAAAAAAAAAGGGCTATTATTGCAACGCAACCCGAAACCCAGGGCATCGTCTCTAATGCAATTCTGTGAAAACCACTTTATTTTCTTTTTTTCAGTACGGAACATCACGCACTGCAGATAAATAGACAGTACATATAGGGAGGATAAGAAAAGGCCAACAAAGGACTAGACGGCTCTATGAATACGGAAATAGGCTGGAGAAAGACTCAAATTCACAGTATCAGCACACCCTTTTGTATTTATCAGTTCTGAGACGACAAATCCAATATAACAGTCTATAACTGGATGTCTGCGGATACGCTAAGCTGATCATCTCACAAACTTGATATTTGGAAAATTAATTTGGTGTCTTAAATGCAGCGTTGTGTGTCGGACCAGCGGAGTGCTCCACGAGACGCTGTGGCTGGAAGCACACACGGCGTTGAGCTGCTGGTTTGATGAAGACCGCAAAGAGCAGCAGCTCATTGAAGCTGACTGGGGGGTTTTCATTGCAACCATGTTTTTGTCCTTAAAACACACTAACCCTAACCCGTAATGTTGCACTTTGGCAGTTCCTTTTAGTACGACATACCATAATAGCATATTTCTGTGTATTCGTTCCAATTGGTTATAATAACAATGTAATCGCTAAAGTGATTGCTGCGATGTGTCAACGTGGACGCATTGGTACGACAAAGTCAAAGGAGGGAAGGAACACCAGTGGTCAACATGGATGGAAACCTGCCAGGGAGCCCTGGGGAAGAATGAATCTGCTAGGCCCCTATTAACTCTTTAGTTCATCCTACTCTCAGAGTGTGCAGCTTTTCACAATACATGGCCACAGATGTGAGGATATCATGAATAATTTTGTGACGCTCTTTGCTCCTCTCGGGAGCGTAGGCCTTTGACAAATGTCCTCTACCTCACTCAGTTGATGGCGGCTTGTTCGAGATCGGCCCAGTTGAGCCCACTCCCAGACATTTCAGCCTGGGACACTCTCCAGCTGTTACTAGGTTGACCTCTCTTCATTGCTCTTTTAGGGGTTCCATTTCGGGGCTCGTCAGGTGATGTTTGTGGCAGGTTTCCTGAGGGTGTGTCCAATCCAACTCCACTTCCTCTTGTAGGTCAACATGATAGTGGCTTGTTCTTGTCAGCGGGTCCACGTTGCTTACATTGTCTCGCTGCCAGATGTTTAGCATTCTCCTGAGGCAGGTATGTATTCGCAGCCTTATTGTTGTTTTTACCCTCTTCATGTTGAAGTAAAGATGCACATTTTGGGGTCCATTGTGTTTTTAGCTCCAGATCTTCCTGAGCATATTAAACACTGCCCTCGCCTTATGGATCCTGTTTTTCTATGTCTGCCTCTGTCCCTCGGGTGATGTCCACGACACTGCCTATAGGTTTGTGAATGCTTCTACTTCCTTCAGGGCAGTGCTGGACATGAGGATAGGATCGCTGGTGGTTGGAGTCCATCTTCCTCCCCTATGTCTTCGCTGTATTAGCTTGTATGACCAAGCTATGTCATCCGCAAAGTCAAGGACATCTAGCTGCTCCCACATTGTCCACTGAATCCCATTTATTCTCCCTTTTGCATCATGAACCAGTCAACTGCCAGGAGGAACAGGAATGGTAAAAGGAGATATCCCTGCGTGACGCTCGTCTTGACATTAAATCTGTGGGGTTAAGTTGATGATCCTGGTGGGAATTCTATAGTGGTCTGAGAAGCGCCTGTTGTCCTGTCTACGCTGTCAAGTGGTTTCTCAGACTTGCTTCGTGATCTGTGCATGAGTGATCCTTCTTGAATTCTGCTGGCTGGGCCCATCGCCTCCTGTCAACAGCTTCCTGAGGACGGTTGAGCATGACCCAATTGAGAATTTGACCCGGCACAGGGAGTAGGGTGATTCCTCTGTCCTTGTTACTTATTTCTGGCAGTGTCAATGTCTGCTCCTCTAGAGCATGTCTGTTGATGGCTTTGGGAATATGTGGCCTGTTTGAGAAATGCTCGACCCATCTGTCGAGCTGTGTCTCCTGGGTTTAAAGCAGTTGGCCATTCTTGTCCGTAATTGTATTTATTTATTTTTACCATGCTGGTATGTCTCAGACAATTTCCTAATTATGGTACATAACCCCTTTGTGTCATTAAGTAGCCGCAATGTATGCCTTCTTAGCTAGCCTCTCCATCTGCGTTCCCTCCTGATGTTCTTGCTCACTTTGTGGCATCTGTTGTATTCCTTTTTGGTCCAATGCCTTTTCAGCTCCTGTTTTTGGGACATTCACTTCCCTTTGATTTATCTCCGCTGTTGGATTGTGCTGAGTGCACTCCTTGTGCATTTGGGTCTTTCTCCCCTAGGCGTCCTCCCAGGTTGAGCTCCGAGCAGCTTTTAGGTATTCCTACTTCTCATTTATTGTCCATCATCTTCAGCTCTTGTGTTGTCCCTTGAGAGGATATCCTTGAACTTCTTCGCCAGCAATGCTGAGGCATTCAGTGTTGTACTTCTTGAATTCCCTACCAGGAGGTGGTGATCTGATGCTGATGCTCCACTGGCTTCAAATCATGGCGTTGAAGGCACCCAACAGGATAATAATGTCTCTGGCTCTCAGGGTCACTGAAACACACATGCCTCTTCAACACATCAATGTTGTAGTCCAGGAAACAACTTTTTGTAATGTCATTTCCTTATTGCACAGTACAACTTAGAGTGTTCTTTTTAGTGAGTCAGTGCATCCCCCAGGCAAAGTGCATTTCTATGTTGTTGTTTTCACAAACTACTGCTTTCAAGCAAGATTTTTAAACGGTTACCTAAGGCGCGGGAATTTCTATCCAAATGTTTTGATGAAAATGATTATGGGTAAACTGTTTAATTAGCAATGTTATTTTTGTCATGGATAGGAGAAAAAGCTCTATTCTTTATGCTTTAACTCCCATATGCTGTTCATTTGTTTGTTAGTATGCTTCTTATTGTCCAGCAGATAACATTAGCTGAGATGACCACAGGAAATGTTTTAATTCTGGAATTTCATTTTTCAATTCCACATAAATGAATACAATTTGGTATATTTGAATATTTACCAAAGATAGCTTGACACCTGGGCAGAAAGTGAAAGACCAGTGAGCCGATGTGAGAGAGATATGGAAACAGTAAGAGAGGGAGAGAGGCAACCTGTGCAGCGCAGCCCGAGCCATCTCTATGTCTATTCTCAGCCATCTGTACCTGCATTCATCCAGGGACCTGACTCCATACCCTCTGCCTTCTCTCATCCCTGCTATTTCCTGTTTTCATCTCAGCCTCTGGTCCCCACAGAGCAAGGGAGGAAAATGCAAGCAGGTAAGGGTGCTCCTCTCAGCCTCTCGCTCTCCTTGCTTGCATATTAAATTGGATTTGTACTGGTTGTCTGGCCTTGTCTGTCCCCATCCGACTACTTCTGATCACCGTTACCCGAGGTACACACGTAGCCCGTCCTCAAATGTGCAAATGCTGTGCCTATGCACTGACATTCATTGGCTGGTTAGGCCTATATGCATTGTGTGACACACATACACACACGCACACTGAGCACCCTTTCTTTTCCTTCTCTCTTTGACTCTATTTTGGGAGAATACCTTTAGAGTAGCTTGAATAATTCTCTTTGTGCAACAGAAGGCTCTTCACTCTCGTAAAGGTTAAAGAAACTTCTCGACAAATTCTGGTCCCTGGAGTCCAGAGACACTGAAAGAAAGTAACTGCACCTCCTTCATGAGTACAACTTGCAGACCAGCATGTATGAAGCAAGTATGTGCTGCACTAGGGGCTGTGAGGAAATGATTGGGGTGAGGAAGGGGAGCCGAACCTCACATTTAACTTACATTTTACAGCCTGCACCTCTACTGTTTTGGCTCAGTCCCAACACTCCCGCACAGCAGGCTGCTATTTTCAGTAAACCAGATAATGGTGTCGTGTGTGAAAACCTGCATTCTCTCTACTAACCAGCAGGGGGCGACTCCTCCAGTTGCAAAAGTAAGTCTGGTTGTATAGAAGTCTATAGAAAACAACTCTACTTCTCTCTTGATTTATTCCCTCAGTAAACATTGTAAACATGAGTTTATGGTCTCAATCTCTAGTTTCAAGTCTTCTTTAATACAGTGTTGCAATTTATCATAGACTAAGGCCGGGATTAATACTTTTTCTTAGGTACAGGTCACCAGAGCTCTGTATGAATAGGCAATAAACAGGCACACGTGTGTGTCATCAGGGCCTAATGGTAAAGGGGCTCGGTGCATTTTACAATAAGAAAGGGCCTTCGGGTGGTGGTTTGTTTTTAGGACTGCAGACACATACGCATCCGCCTCAATGCTGTGTAAAGTGAGCTTCACTTACATGTAGTATAAATGAATCGGTATGTTTTGGCCATGGACTACATTATCATTCTGTTCCGTGCAGATAAGACGTTGTCTTTCATAGACTTTCATTTATTTATGTGTGTGTCTGTGTGTGTGTGATTGTACACTGGAAGAAAAGTTTCTAAAAAGAGAGTTTGGACTTTCTTTCAATGAACTGAGTAGTTATGTGTTTTTTTTTTACAGATATGACTCAGTGGAGCACATACAGCATTTCTCCAGCAGCCAACACCTCCCCCCATGTACCTTGCCACCCTGGAAATATTGGAAATTGTGTATTTTTCTGTGTTTTTATTTAATATTTTTAATAAATTTTTGGGTACTGCTCTTTTATTATGTTCCATTTGATCTCAGACCCTCTTGGGTGACAGTAGAGTGAGGATTTTTCTTTAGACATTTATTCATATATTACACTACTTTTGTGCACATAATACTTTGGTTAACCCATCCATGTCAAGCTCCAAAACAATTCGTACCCAAATGAGCAAAGAGATGGCTTCATAAGAGATTTGAAGAATTTAAAAAATCGGACTTCAACTTTTCAGCTTTCAGCCCAAATTATGTCTGTACACAGTGCTCTAGGACAGACTATTATCCTACAATTAGCATAACTCATAAGTTGCCGGGGTGATGAAAATATTGCTCACTGCTCGTGTCACAGAGTAATTGTGTGGTAGGCAGGTGGCAGTCACAGAGGTAGGGGAAAAAAAAGTAACATTGGAATTTAAAATGATCTCCATAAAGGACTTACTTGTCACCACTCACGTTACCTCATGAGTCATTTCCCTTTCACTTAATCAGAAAGGCGGTTTAAAGATTTTGCCAAAGCACCTGACCTGATTAAATAGTCTCAGCTGATAGACCATTACACCTCGATACTTTGAAAACAACGATGTGGAGTGTTGAGATATGCACGCAATACAAAGTGGCCATGTATGGTCCCGCCTCCTCGCCTCACCTGAAAGCTCAACCCTTGATGGAGACTCTCTTCTTTAGCCGGGGTCACGGCGAAGACTTGAATTACTTACACGGTGCCACTGGCACAAGCAGAAAGAAAGAGTCCTGCGTGAAAAGAGAGAGGAGGATATTGTTGGAGTTTGATTTATCTTAATAGACAAGCACTATCGATTATATCTAATGCTTAAAGCATATATGACAACTGCACACTAAAACTAGTATGGATATAGTTGTGGTTTGAATAGTTTAACATATAACCTGTTTCATTTTGTTAAACGTTAGAAACCCCCGAAGCTAGTCAGAAAGACATATTCGAACAAACTCTGTTACATCGAATTCGGTCTGTTTCTAGTGCTTTCTTCAAACGTCATTGGGACACCAGTGAGTGAAGAATAGGAAAAGGGTTGGAGCAGTTTAGACTTCATCAACTGGCCCCGCCCGAACTTCTGCTTTTCAACAATATGAATAAAAGATGGCCAGGTACCTCCGCGGGCTCTTTATTATTATAGTGAGCTCCTGCTTCAGGAAACATTGATGCTAAAAGTATTTGCGTCTTCGTGTGTACGAGGGATTAACCGCTCACGTCGGAGAGCCGCTCAGATCGTCAGTATCAAATAGTATCGTGAAATAAGATTTTGTTGCGAGTTCACGGCCGCCGCCCTGCGTTGCACTAGCCGTTGAGTCAATAGAAATGCTCCAAAATCTCAGATTTAATTCAATTCAATTCAGTTTATTTCTTATAGCCCAACATCAGAAATTTGCCTCAGAGTGCTTCAGAAACCTTCAGGAGAGCAACAGAGGAGGATCCCTCTCCCCGGATGGACAGAAGCAATAGATGTCATGTGTACAGAATGAACAGAGTTACATAAACACATTTAATGAATATGGGAGAAATGTATGAATAATTATTAGTAGGCAATCACCCCGATCCAGATTTCCACAATCCATGAAACAGTCGGAGGAAGAGAGGAGAAGGGGTGGGCATCAGCAAGGCCATGGAGCCAGCATCAGACACCTCCAGGTCCAATGGACCCTATGAGACGTGAAGTCACAACGACTCCGGGGAGGAAGCAGAGTTAATAAGGTGCAATGGAGAGATGTAAATTCATCCATAAGGAGAGAGAGAAGAGGAGATAGGTGCTCAGTGTATCCTAAAACATCCCCCAGCAGCCTATAAGCCTATAGCAGCATATCTAGGGGCTGGACCAGGGCAAACCTGAGAGACTTATTAGAGCAGCCTGATAATGAGGAGTTGCAGTAATCTAGTCTGGAAGTAACAAAGGCTTGAACCTGTTTTTCTGCATCTTTTTGAGACGAGATGTGCCTGATTTTTTAAATGGTACGTAGATGAAAAAATGCAATCCTTGAGATTTGTTTTACGTGGGAGTTAAAGGACAAGTCCTGATCGAAGATAACGCTGAGATTCTTTACAGTGGTGTTGGATGCCAGGGAAATGCCATCTACAGAAACCACATCACTCTTTTAGCATGTAATGCCTTGAGGCATTAAATATATATGTTTTTCTTTTCTTGATGTACGCAGTACAGAGCGTACTGCGTACATCAAGAAAAGAAAAATATGTTTTCTGTTGTACAGGCGTACTACTGCTGACAATTTTCTAGAATGCACATGTTCAAAGGTATGTGTGCGTGCCTGCAGTGAGTCAAGACTGTGAATGTATTTGTATGTGACTTTCTGGCCACAGGAATTAACCGCTCGCCCTCTTTCCTTGAGCTTCAATGATGCCGGCGAACTGAATCCATAACGTGCGTTGGAACGTGTGCGAGGCCTAACCAACGTTTGATCAGCACCTCATGGCGTCCACAGGTGAGCTACGAGTTGAGCGCGGATGAATGCATTATGGATGTGCCGCGTTGTGCACTTTTATCCAGTGCAGCCTAGCCACGGGCTAGCTTTTAATTGGCTTCCCTGAGACACACAAACATCAGCTTGCATACACAGCGAGCGGAGCGAGAGCGTCCTTGTTCCTGCACTGCATGGCCCACTGAGGAAGTAATTGAAATGAGGGTGAGTGGAGACCTCACACCAGATGTCAATGCGGCGATTCCTCTTGTCACATATAATTTAAGTCATCCTGACATGCACTGAGAGGATAACGTCATTTCAGGGCACCCGAGAAGCACAGGAGTGCACGTGCAAAAGATATTGCTCCAATGGACGTCCTTAATTCACAGCGGTGGATTTCTCTGCCCGACTCAAGTGTTTGCGGTTTCCCCTCGGCCCGCTCGCGCTGTCCGTTTCCTCTCGGCTCCGCTCCATGTCGCTGCCTCACTTTGAATTTTTTAACTTCTGTTGACTCATCTGCTGCGTGGAGAAAAACATCGACTCGCTTTTAACAAATCAAGCCCAGAACCGAGAAGCCATGGGCGGTGATAATGAATTTAAAAAAAAGGAGCTTCTCTGGTTTCTCCAGTAATGCTTTGTTGTGCCATTCCATTTATGTATTTAAATCTCCCTCTCGCTGCCATGTTTGTGTATTTATGTATCTTTTTTTTGAAATCCCAAGTCTTAACATCCCTTATTTACCTTTTTACAGCTCTAAAGTTATATTTTATAGTTTTTTTATGACCATGAAAACATCACAAAGATGCCAAGATGCCCCACCCATGTTTTGTGCCGCATCTTATGCACATTTCCAACCCCCATCAAATAAGTAGCAAGTCTAGCTAAACCTAAATGAGATGATCAGAGGGTTGGGTATGTCAAAGCGTAGCCTAACTAAACCTAAATTAGATGATCAGAGGGTTGGGTATGTCAAAGCGTAGCCTAACTAAACCTAAATTAGATAATCAGAGGGTTGGGTATGTCAAAGCGTAGCCTAACTAAACCTAAATTAGATAATCAGAGGGTTGGGTATGTCAAAGCGTAGCCAAACTAAACCTAAATTAGATAATCAGAGGGTTGGGTATGTCAAAGCGTAGCCTAACTAAACCTAAGTTAGATGATCAGGGTTGGGTATATCAAAGCGTAGCCTAACTAAACCTAAGTTAGATGATCAGGGTTGGGTATATCAAAGCTAAGTCTAAATAAACCCAAGTTTGATGACCAATTTCTAATAATAATAATCACTGACCAATTTGACCCTATCCATATTTTGACCTCTCACCTTACTATATGTTAATGTTCACAATGCCATTGATAATACCTATTTTAAGGACACAGATGGATAAGTTAACAGACGGGAAGTTGAAGTCTCACCTGGTCCAGTCCGGTCCAGTAGCTCACCTCGCTGACCTTATCCGTCCCAATCCAACCTCATTCCTGGCTCTTCGTTTCAGCCCCCTACCTGGATTTGTTGCTGCAATATTCTAATGCACTCCAGCTGAGTGGAAAGCAACAATTTAGGTAAGAGCAAACGCAGCCTGGGTGAATAAAACTGTCCAGGACGGTTAAGCAAGTTGCTGTAATACCCTAATGGACTCACCCACGGGATTAAGGATGGACGACTGCATTGTTTAGGAAAATTGATGGATTACTGCAATTGATAAATTGGAAATAAAGAGGAGATTCAGCAAGGTGGAATAATCTACAGGCACGAAGAGGCTGGATTTCAGGACAATAACTTAAATACGAATAAGGATTTATATCAAAATAACAAACTTGGCCACCTTTTAATCTGAAAAAGGTCTGCGATGATTTCATGAAGAGCTTCCCCCACCTTCAAATACAGTTGATGGAGGCTCAGTAGGGAACATTAAGGGGTCACAGCACATTGTAAAGGGCGCCTATAATCTTCAAAATACATAAATCACTTGTTTTTTTTCTCAAAACAAAGATGGTCTTTTGGCCCTTTGACAGATCTCCCACTAAATATAAAAGTCCATAGGCCACGGTGAATTTTTTTCCAAATCAAGCTGAGACAAAGCCCACATTTCCACAGTAAAAAGCTCCCTGCTGTCAAGAACCGTGCGTGGGGGGTACGGCTCCTCCAGATCTGCTTCATGTTAATCCCCACCTCCATGACGAGGTTTTAAAAGTAACTGCCCTTCCGAAGTTTGGCGCTAGATTGAAGGAACGCGTCCTCACATCTGTTGCTTCTTCACAGTAGGATAGTTTCCCCTCATTCACGCACAGGGTCAGCGCACCTACACATCATGTGGTGAAATAATCAACAATAAGCAAATGTTTTAATTGCGAAACTGCAACAAAAGACTGAACATTAAGCATGAATACAAGATCCTACGGCTGGATGTGTTTAATGCGCCGCAATTAAATTTCACCATAATTAGTCTCAGCCAGAAACTGTTACCGGATTAGGCGGTTTTCCATGCTTTTAGCCTACTTTAATTATTTCTTGGCTGTTGTAAATGGTTTTGCTTGTTGTAATAGAGAGAGAGTAAAACCAGACAGGAAGGGAGAGTGCACTTACAAAATAAAATGCAGTTCAACCCGTTTTTCACACAAGAACATCAATAACAGGCATCCGAGGCACACGTTTATTAAAAATGGACAATTTCTACAATATCTGCACATTACAGATAAGGTGTGGTCAAGGGGAAAGGTTATGGTTATGTTTAAGGGTGCTTCGATCAGGACCTTTGGGGCCCATCACCGATCACTGGAGTCATCGAATTCGATCAATTTGGGGTCGATTTCAAGCCATTCCTCCGCGTGATTCCGCTCCTCTTCTCTTTGCATGTGTGTGTGTGTGTGTGTGTGAGTCGGTCCAGGTGTCCCGGTAAAATACCAGTGAAACAGCGGTGTGCCTCCTGTCCTTTAGAGGACATCTTTAAAGGCTTTGCAAATGAAGAAACAATCTAGTAGCAGAATTTGCCTCTCCGGAAGATGGTATCATACCACAGAGGATACTTCATAGGCATGGCATTGGGAAAACATTGTTTGATGTGGCTTGCTTTCATTTTTCTTTAATTTCACACTGCACACACTTAAACACACACATCCCCACTGCTCCATTGCAAAGCTTTCACTGCAACCAGCGTTCATTCCCCTTCTGCCTGTGTACTCACGCAATATCGATGTCATTTAGCCACGCAGATAAAGACCTGCGTGATCCATGCTTTACAGTCTCAGATGTACACACACACACACACACACACACACACACACAGTGTCAGTTACTGTACACACACCCTCCCACATCGATGGAAACCACCATCCTTATTCCATTTCCCTGACTGAATACGTTATTCTGGCCCGCTCCTCCGCCTCGGCTTGACAGGGACAGATTGAGCCGGCCTCTGATAGCTGCAGTAGCTATTGTTATGGGAAATGGAGCTGCACATTTACATTTACTCATTCTATTACTTTGATGGATCTTCTGGGCTAGCAGGCAGCTATTTTATCGTTTGGGCGCAATGTGTCTTTTGGAGTAATGCGGAAAGAGATTGAGTTCAGGTATTAAAATGCTTAAAAAAAGTGCAAAGTTTGTTTTTATCAAACCCTGCAGACTCTGCAGATTGTGACTCGCTGGTAGACCTTGGCACGTCAGGATGTACCCAGAGTGTAATGATGCTGTTCCTGTAAAGTAAATGAAACTCTGAACAAATGGAACAGTCACACTTATAGAAACTTGAATTGCAATGCTGGCTGGTTGACGTTGGCAAGCAGACAAGGCACATTTTCACACTCTTGTGAGCAGCAGGGCCTGTTCACACATCCAATCCCTATTATACCGTTCACTAATTGTGATTAATACCAAGTTCCCATGCTCCAGTCACAGAATGTAGAATAGCCTTGCGTACACTGAGGGCATCAATATTCATGTGTATGGCAACAAACCAAATAACTTGAAAATAAAGCAAACAATACAATATTACAAAGTTGGCCTTTCATATTCAACTGAGCACGGGATTGGTCAACTACAAAAGGGGTCTGAACCGTGTCTCTCTGTGGTAGTGACACAGCCACCTGTTGGGGTACTGGAGTGACACCGATGGCCTGTAAGGCATCAGCAAACTCACTTCATTCAAATATATTTATATATATATATATATATGTATATGTATATATATATATATATATATGTGTATTAAAAACCTAACTTTTGTAAGTGATTTGTGTATGGATAATATCAGACAATCATAGACATCTTAAAGACATCTTATTGTGACGTGTATTATCCATAAACCATCCTACTGTTGGTCTCACCTGCATACGCGTGTTAAAACATCAGAATCGACATTGACCTGATTGAGTGATTTCCTCTTCATACGCTCCAAGAGAATAGAACCTTGATTTAAAGACACTTGCATTGGCTTCACTCATTAGAACCGGAGCTATGTGAGCAGAGGTGTCAAAAGTATTCACATTCATTACTCGGGTAGAAGTATAGATACTAGGGTTTAAAAATACTTCTGTAAAAGTTGAAGTATCAACTCAAGCTTTTTACTTAAGTAAAAGTGTAAAAGTACTGGTTTCAAAACTACTTAAAAGTATAAAAGTAATGTAAGGGTAATTCTTTTTCCATTAAGGACAAACTCTTAAGCCGCGTCTCAGGGCCCTATAGTGCACTACCCCACCTCCCCCCAAAACAATCATTTTTCTAAAGGCCATAATGACTATAATGTTGTATTAAAATGTTATGTTAAAAATGTGGGATGCACTAGGCTACCCGTTTCAGCTGCATATATGCCCATTGAAAATTATCACATTTTATTACAATGCAATATAGAAATAATATAAGCTCAGATAACATTTGGCTAAAGTCGAATATCCAATCTCACAAAGAGCCCACTGTTGTAACTTGTTTGATTACACGATTGACTTTATTGTGAAGAGCATGAGAAACAAGAAGTGCTTTTACTTTGAAGGCACGAAGTAGCATGATACGTGCTTGTTGACGCTAACAATGTTGATGTTACGTGTGGAAAATATACATGTCGGGTACATACATTCGAAAATTGTTTTTGCACCCAACCATCTCGAAAAAAATTCTTCCAGGTACGGCCAGGGATGTACAAGGGTTGGCTGGTCTGTCAATCATCAACCTCCTCGCTGATACTTGGTTAAGAGGGATATTTCACTTGAGTTCTCTGACACGGACATCTTTGTAAGAGGCTTTTCTGCTGTCTTTGCTGCAGAGTGACGTGATTTGTAACGATTGATTTGTGTCATCTACAGGTGCATCGCGTAGAAAACCAATAGGGTGTCGGGATGTTATATGTTTATACTTCTCATCCAACCAGAATCAAATTCACTCTATCCGGATGGCGATTTATCTGGCTACGTTTCTTTGTGTGTGTTTTTGAGCGATGACGAGCCGGAATGAAAACAAACCAAAATGAAATAGTAACGAGGCCATTTTTAAAATGTAGAGAGTAGAAAGTACAGATATTTGCTTGAAAATGTCTGAAAAATGAAAAGTTAAAAGCCGTCTGAAAAATAAATACTCCAGTAAAGTATAGATACCCAGAATTTCTACTTAAGTAAAGTAACAAAGTATTTGTACTTGACACCTCTGCATGTGAGTACGGGTGATTCCAACCCCCCCTCTCATTGTTGGTTTATTTTATACAGCGATTATTAACGGCCATAAATGCTGCGGTTGGAAGGGAAAAAAGAGCATGTTGTGTTTGCTCATCACACAAACTACTAATTCTATAGACATCAGACAATTGTCCTCGTATTGCGATTAATCATAGCTTCAAAACTCCATTAGCTTTGATAACTGATTTAAATAATGGCTCAATTTGTCCCTTAGGTCAAGTTAATTCAATGTTTCCTACCGTGATGCATATCAGCCATTAGGATTCCGCCCACGTGCACTTTACAGGGCTGAATGCATCTTCTGGAGACCGGTCCTCGGGGGTCAGTCCGTCCAGGAGCAGCAGGTGACTAACATTCTGTCTGAAATGAGAAAACATAATACTACAAGCTTTATATTACCTATTAAAAAAAGAGAAATGTATACACTTTGGTCTCTGTTACGCAAATGTTCTGCTATGGCTTTTTTGAAAGATGACAGCACTTTAAGTTAGCACAATTCCTGGTTTTACACAGTACAACAAAAGTATTTAGGCCACAAAATAGGTTGCGTTGAATGTTAAGTTGTACGCGCTGCTGATGTGCAGCTGCCTACCTCAGTGCAGGCTCACAAGAGTTAACCAGGAAATATACATATATACTGTATGCATATACTATTTCACTGATGAGGATAAGCGGTATTGAAAATGGATGGATGGATGGATGGATGGATGCATATACAGTCAGTTAGCACTCAGTTAAGGAGTATACAAACCTAACTTTTGGATGTGATTTCCTCTTCATACCGTCCAAGAGAATAGAACCTCACATGATTCTTGATAGATGGTATTTTTCATCCCAGCGTGCCTGCAGATTGGTATTTTTAACTTTTTGGGTAATTTGGTGACTCACAGTGGATGTAACTGCACACAAGTGGATTCCTGTCTGTTGAGATGGGAAAAAAGAACGCAACAAGATGCACAGCTGATTATTGTGAGTTGTTGCTCGGAAAGGCTTCGATAATAGATGTTCATGGTACCTTTTATGGTAGCTATAGTATGTTGGTGCATACTGGGTGACGCCTGGCTCTGCCCATCACAGAAGCGTCTGCATGACATCCCACAGAGAGCCCTGTTGGGTAGGAAGAGACGTGACACTGATCTCATACACAATCCACATCATTTCCAGCTGTGCAGCAGCTGTGCACCCAAAATCTCTCCTCCATGCCCTCCTTGCTTGGAGCTGCTCCTGTGACTGTATTTAATGCTTTCCACGGCTGACTTGCTGGTGTTGAACCATCTAATGGAACTCACCGGGGCAGCGGTCAGCACGGTCACCTGATGGCGTGAAGGTTCTGGGTTTCAGACCCAAAGCAGTTATTAAGCAGAAATAACAGGATGTCTCATTCTTTTCATTTCCCTCCCATCAGTTAAACAAACAGAATGTACTTTCATGTTACAATCATAGATTGTAGATAAGAAGTGGACGTAGTCGTCGTGACGTCACTCGTTGGTTTGTGGACTTTCGTTATGAAGCCTTGAGTTCGGCGATTGGCTCGTCGCCATCTTGGCATTTAAAATGGCGAGACTGCTTTATGGACTGTTTGACTCTAAATGGAGCATAATTTACTAAATGAACATCATGCTGTATTGAAGAAGACTTGAAACTAGAGATTGAGACTATAAACTCATGTTTACAATGTTTACTGAGGGAATAAATAGAGAGAAGTAGAGTCATTTTTTCGCTACCAGATAAGTCGCCCTCTGCTGGTCAGTGGAGGTAATGCACATTTAAAGACACATGCATTGGCTTCACTCATTAGAACCGGAGGTCCCCGCCTGATGACTCAACGTTACAATTACATTCAGACTCCCTCGTATGGCTCAAAGGTGTACTGCAGATATAAATGTTAAATATAAAATTCTGCATATTTATTCGGTGACCATAATTAAATCTCTGGAGGTTCCACCCGTGGCCTCGAGTCCCTGGGAATGACCGGTTTAAAGAATAGCACATATCTAAGATGAGAGCGGGACTATGAAGAACAATGGCCGTCCTGTAGCGCCGTGGCGGGGCTCTCAATCTTCGACATATTCTCCTCAATCTTGAACTCAACCTCGACTCCCGGTCCCTTCCAGTCTCCACCAGCACACCTCTCCCTCCCCTACGAACCAAACTTGGAATCGTCCTCACCAACATTGAACGTTAAATCACTCCCCAGCAGTTGTCATATTAGCAATTTCATCTCTCATCTCTATGCACCGCTGGAGGCGGCTGCATAGATTAATACAATAGCGTATTCTTATACGTCGGACATGCAAATGAATAAATGTGTCTGATGTGCTTACGGTCTCAACACAGGGTCAGAAAGCGTTAATTTGAGCTGATATTAATTTAGGAGTGGATTAGTGAAGGGGAAGCAATATTTCCTCTGAGCAGCAGAGTATGAGACATGACTCTGTTGTATTGATGGTATTCGTAGTGTGAGATTGTACATTGTTCTGATTTAAATATGTGAGCTATGCCAGTATGGGTGATTCAAACTGAGGAGCGCCCCTCTAGTGGGGCGCAGCGGTAATACAGGTTTATGGTCCTTTTTTTTATTTCAAGAACTTTATTGAGAATTTCAGATATTACAAAAAAAGTACACAGACATAAAACTAAGTAGATAATAAATACGTGGCCAAAAGCCCGTACCTTCGTAAATGTTTACATTACGACGTTGACAGGTTACGCAGATTGTTGGCGACTCGCCGCGTCCTACCTCCGTAAGAGTGGCCGGGTCAAATCTGCAACCCCGTTTTAAAAAGATTTGTAGTGGAAAGCCGGCTCATTGCAGCCACTGATACTGATAAAACATGAACGCTCACACATATCGGCACACAGGTTGCACGTTATTGTTGTTTTGAAAAGATATGCGACGTAAAACCCAGTCAAACTCTTTATTGACAAATATTTGAACTGGTTTTGTTTAGTTTTTCACAGGTTGCACTTTATTGTTATTATCTTGAAAAGACATTCAGTGCAAAACCGGTTAATTGCAGCCACAAAAAGCTTTTCTTTGCCAAATATTAGTTCTTTTTTGCACCGATATACATTTATTTGCATTTGATTTGCACATTTTACTTGTTTTTGTCTGATGGAGAAATACTTGACATTTATTGCAATTTTCTTTATTATTATAGTCAAATAAAGTTGTTATTTCAATAAAAATTCAACACAGACACTTTTGTGTGGCATGAACATTTCTCTGCCTCCAAAGTGGGGCTCCGACTCGGCCACAGCTGTAGACCCAGAACCCCCGACCACATGCAGAGGAGCTGCTGCTCCCGACGAGCACTCAGCTACATAATTGATTGGCTTATGCAAAACACTGGTCAGCAAACAAACTCATGAGTCAGGCAAGCATGTGGCACATGCACAGGTCATGTACTGCTCATACTGTCATTTAAAATAGTGCACTAGTGGCACTCTGCTTCCATTGGGACCGGGGCACTTTCTATCAAATGGAAAACTGTGCACTCTTAACATGCAACATATTAGACAGCTGGAACGCCTTTAGTATGTAAAACATACCTCAGGAACCCGCAGAACAATAAAGAAACACTCATTTCTCCTTTTTGAATAGCATAAATAATAATGAACAGTCGCCTCTCAGCTTTATAAGACTAATCAACAAGACTTTGGGTTAACTGTCTGGCAGTGAGGGGTGGGTCGAGTGGAGAAGGAGGCATTGGTTGAATCCCAGAAAGATCTGTCAGATGAGAGCGATGCAACACATCTGGCCTGTCGGCTGCTCGCGGGTCTTTAATATTCACAGGAACTCCCAGGAATCCGCTGTAAAAAAAACCCCAGAAAAAACCCCACATGAATAATTGATGCATGTGGTGACACAGAGCTCTTTCCTTCGGTTAATTGGATTTAAAAGTGAGAAATAGGTAATAAAATAAGAAGTGAAGACATTATTTCCATGCTGCTGGCAAGGCTGTTACAGTATGGTCAGTATGGCCTTTATTATTCATTCCTTTAAAGACCTGCTGTCCACTGGCTGACCTCCAGCTGCAGAGCTGCGTAGTCGTCGTGGCGATGCCCGTTGGTTTGTGGACTGCCGTTATGAAAGCCTTGAATTCGACAATTTGGTCGTTGCCATCTCGGCTTTTTAGCAACCGATGAACTGAAGTTACAATATTTCAGTATGGCAGAGGAGTGACGTAGAGACGCTGTATACGTCACCTGTCAATCACAGTAAGCCCCGCCTTAAAGCATACTCTGCTTTATGCTCTATTTGACTCTAAATGTACCATCATTCAATAAATGCACATCATGCTGTACTGAAGAAGACTTAAACTAATCAAGAGAGAAGTAGTCATTTTCTCATAGACTTCTATACAAAGACTTATTTTTCTCCCCACTGGGCAGAAGCAAAACTCGACTCCAGGCCGAACGCCTTCCTTGAACTCAGTCCGTCCTCAGCAGAGGTGTTAAAAACAAACGGCACACAGGAGATGTGCATTTTCCGCGTAGCTGCAGGCCACGTCCATTTAAGGAGCAAAGAAAAGGCAGTCCATCTGTTGGCTAATAAAACCAGGTTAACGCAAGCAGGAGAGGCAGATAGAGGAAGGTCATAATAAAGGCAGCGGCCCTTCATGTTTCACTGCCCCACTGCAGCCTTTATGCCTTTGGTTAGCAGGGCGGCGACACTCGCTGAGCTGTTAAAACATTGGAGGAAATTTATGGCACGCAACAATAGAACAGGCTTGTTTCAGAGACGTCAAGGCTGTTATCTGTGTGCGAGTCTGTGGTGACCACCAGTGTGTACTCGCCGACACAGTAACCCATTACACGTGTTTCCAGCGTTTTCTGAGACACAACTGCAATTGTGTCATTAGCTTGAGCCGCTTTACTCCACAAGCCCCGGCCAGATGATCCAGCGTTTTCATTACAGGCTGTTACGCTGGACGGCCGAGGATGTGGTGAGACGCTGGAATGATCCAGTACCCTCTGCGGAGAAAAGCCGAGGTCTGGATCTGATATACTCGGTATCTCTCTCCCTGAAGCGCATTATCTGTGCCTGAATGATGCAACATTGTGCGAGTCGCTGGTAACCTGCCGTTAGAATAAAATAGACATAAGACATTGCGTGTTCTTATAAATAAGATCAAATATCAACGTATGTTTTAATGGCTTTTCTACCCCAGTTTGCATGCAAGTTTATAAGCTGCACAGTGTGGCTATAGTTTTAAAGATTGTGTCATTGTTAATTGCCATGGTTTGTGTCACGTAAAGTGATGACAGAATTGTATTGTGATAGTAGCAAATTTGAAGATGTCTTCTTAGTTCTGATTTCTGTTTGGTTCCTGCAGCCTCAAACTGTGCTAGATCACTCCCAGCATATTTAAAACAGGCGGTAACCTCCGGTTCTGACGAGTGAAACCAATGCGGAAGTGTCTTAAAACTTGCATTCTCTCTACAGACCAGCAGGGGGAGACACCTCTGGTTCCATAAAGAAGTCAGATTGTATAGAAGTGTATGAGAAAAGGACTCTCCTTCTCTCTTGATTTATTCCCTCAGTAAACATTGTAAACATTAGTTTATGGTCTCAACCTCTAGTTTCAAGTCTTCTTCAATACAGCATGATGTTCATTTAGTAAATTATGGTCCAGAGTCAAACAGACCATAAAGCAGGGTATGCTCTACGTCATTTCTCCCCATTCCACATATGGTAGCTTCCGTTCATTGGCTGCAAAAAACACCAACATGGCGGCGGCGAAATAGCCAAACATCGGTACACATTTTTCCTCGCGAGCCGATCAGATTTCGGGAAGGCGGGCCTTAAAGAGACAGGAGCGAAGACCGAGCATTTCAGACACAGGGTGAATGATGAACCTGAAGAGGAGCATGATATGTCCCCTTTAAGACAGGTTAGCTGTTTTCTGCTATGCTAAGCTAGGCTTACCACATCACAGCTACAGCTCTGCACTCCACACGGACATGAGAGTGGTACCTAACTCTTGGCCAAATGTTCTCATTTTTCTACGTCATTTATGAGGCTCCCAAAGTGTTCAATGTGGGCTCTGTAAATATCATGTAGGTTGTACCTTTAAAAATAAACCCCCCAAATAATGGACCATCCAAATAGCTTGCGTTTAAATGCTGAGACGCATTAATAAACAAGACGATTAATACATCTTGAGAAATGGACTCCCCTGTGCAGCTTTAAAGTAAAAGTCTTTAATGATTAGTTTGTGCATCATCCTAATGCCAGCCTCGGAAAGCTGGGCAGGGTGTTCAAATTTGGACGGATTCATATACCGTTTTTTTCAGTTTGATAAAGATCCTCCCTTGCGTTGGTGGTCCTAAAATGTGGGTCCCAGCAGATTGTGTTACACCACCACCACCATCAAAGGAGCTGCACCAAGGGAACGAAATACTCTATGCACAAATGAAGGAAACCGAGTACATAATAATAACGACTCGGAGGATAAAGAGAAGTCCGAATAGCACCGGGCTGCAAAGGGGATGAGAATAGATGAATGGTAACATTAATTTGCATCCTCTGAGACAGTGTGAGGATGTTAGTCCGGGGTGAGTTGGCTCTCAGCGGTTTGGAGGCCTCAGAAGAGGCTGGTGATTATGGAATAAGTAGATTATACAGCTTGTTCGCAGTCCTCACTGAGGGAGGAATTTCATACAATCAAAACTGAAATATCAACCACTCATTACTCTCTAAAGAGCAGTATTGTTCACGTGGAAGTCATCTCACCGAGCCCGATGAACATGCAGTTCTTCAAGTGAGCTTTGCAGTTGATACAGATTGTATTCTTTACCTCGGAAAGCTTCTAGATGTAGCTCCTTTAGTGTTTACGTGCTGTTCCTGAAGTGCACGGAAACTTCTGCAATTGAATTATATAAATGCTGAACATAATGAATTCATCAGTTCATATTCTTCATCTGTTAATCCCGTCAATGTGTTTTTTGTTGTCTGTATGACGGCCACACTGGGAGGCGACTTTAGGCATGGTTGGGCAACGCGTTTTATTTTGTCATGACCAAGCCTTAAATACTAGTAATCTTAAAAAATAGGACCACATGATGCTCGTTTCTTCCTGTCATCAGAACAGGTTTTCCTCAGAGTTTTGAAATACCCCAAAATGATGATGGTGATCGGGTAAATACCACGTCCTGTATATGAAGAAGTAAACGTAGTGGCGTCGCCCGTTGGTTTGTGGACCGCCGTGATGAAGCCTCGAGTTTGACAATTTCACCGTCGCCATCTTGGATTACGGCCGTCGCCATGTTGGTGTTTTTTGCAGCCAATGAACAGAAGTGACCATATTTGGAAAGCGGAGGAGTGACGTAGAGACACCGTATATATGTCTCTAGTACCAGAAGTGACCTGTCAATCACAGGACAGGTCACTGACCTAAAGCACACTCCGCTTTATGCTCTATTTGACAAAAAAAGGGACGTAGCATCATAAAGAAGACGATTCTCAGCAACAATGGCGGCACCGAATGAGGTTCCCGAGGACGCTACGATAGCATCACTTCTATCAGAACTGAGTATTTCTTCAGCGAGAGATGAGCAAGTGTCGGCGCTGTCCCAATGAAATAGATGTTTTTTTTTACCCTGCTCCCGACTGGCTTCGGCTAGAGTGGTACCGAGTGATGGTTCATCCAATCATCTGCCGAGAGCAGAAGGAAGACACGGCTGAGTAATCCCTGAAAACAGTTAACTGAATTTATTACGGAAAATCTGTGAGCCAAGTGGTGGTTCTTCCAGGTCTCAATATGAGAAGCATTGGGAGGTTGTAACATGCAGAGTGTGAAGACAGTTGTTGGTGAGAAAAGGAGCCGAAATGCCAAGTCAACCCCTCTAGATGAATGAATAAATAACGTAAGTGTAATAGAGCCCCCCTTCCCTGCCCCCCCACACACACTTGGAGAGGCATTGACTCAAGTTCTCTCATAATTGAATCAGGGAGAAAAGTTTGACTGCACCGCTGCTGCACATCTGGACAGAAGAGTCAACACGCCTGCAGAGATTTGACTCGGCAGCTGTTCAGGCTCCACTCTCGCTCCCAGGGTGCCCTCGCCTTATTACGCTCTTATTAATATAATATCAGCAAGTCTCCTCCGCTATTTATACGGACCTTGTATCTTTCATCCCTCTTGGCAGGGCCAGATAACGGCCGAGTCCGGGGAGATCTAGTTGTGGGTTCACGAGGGTGGAACTGATCATTTGCTGGCCGATTGGAGTCCATGGGGGAGTGGGGGTGGATGGGAGTAGGTTGTTTGGGGGGGGGGGCGGGGGGGGCAAACAATGAATCATTTGGCGTGATTGTTATCCGTCCTGCATCTCCTAGATCACGTAGAATAATGGCCTCCATAACCTTGGGCGTTCGTGGCCTTTGAAAACTCTTTCCTCAGCCCCCCCCCCCCCCCCCCATCCGCCTTTGCTATCTTTTCATTACAAATCTGTAAAAAAAAAAAAAGAAAAAGAATGGGCACAGCTCAGATAGCCAACAGGAAAACGCACATGTCCTCCCACATGTGCATTTTTTTGGGAGATAATGAAGGAGGCCGGGAGGGCAAGGGATCGATTCCGAGCCACCGATGACGTAAACCGGCAGCGCCGGGAAGCGTGCAGCGCTAACAAGGACAGGCGTGATGGAAAATCCATCAAAGATCTGGAAATTGTTTTTGTGTTCAGGTTTTAAAACAATTTTTTTGGATCACCTTGGCTGCTTATGATTAATGATTCCCTGCTATGGTGAATCTCAAACAAAAAAACTGTCCAAAAATCTACAAAATCCAATAACTACAGCAGAGTTATTTCCCCTGACTGGGTCTCTGAAAAAGGCATTTAGTATACTATTTAACTTCTTCAATAAAAACATAACAATGAAGGTTTTTAAGGACATTTAGTGGGTCTTTACGGCGTGCTAAAGAGGCTGTTTTTGCAGATTTACAGGCTCCCAACTATTTGACATACAGCCAATATCCCTGTATCCCTGAATATTGCATTGGTTGACTTGCAATATTGCAAGTCAGGACCTGTGCACAAGACAATAAAATAACCCTGGCAAGATGTCATTTATGAGTTGCACTTATACATTTTTAGAGCTAGTAATAGTCTTAGTGCTTGGCTGGTGCGCCTTGTCTCAAACCATAAAAGCGCACAATAATTTTTGGGATTGACTTTATGGATAACAATAATAGAATGTACATTTGGACAGTGTTTGTGCACCCCAAACATTATTACACCCACCGTGTGACACAGTGAGTACACCTGACCCCCCCAGAGTCTAGTTCCCTTGATTGGTGTGAACGCCGCGTACTCTGTCGCTTTAAAAGGCAGAACCCGGTTTTATCGTTTTTATGGTCTAGACTTTTTCAGCATCAGCCATCCCTTCTAAATGATTAAAAGTGATGTCCTTAACGTTAGTTCACATTAAAAGTATTTCCATCCATCCATTTTCAATACCGCTTATCCTCATTAGGGTCGCGGGGGCGCTGGAGCCTATCCCAGCTGACATAGGGCGAAGGCAGGGGACACCCTGGACAGGCCGCCAGTCCATCGAGGGCACATGTAGGGACATACAACCATTCACTCTCACATTCACACCTATGGGACATTTAGAGATCAATTAACCTGCAGCATGTCTTTGGACTGTGGGAGGAAGCCGGAGAGCCCGGAGAGAACCCACGCTGCCACGGGGAGAACATGCAAACTCCACACAGAAGGACCGCTCCGACCGGGAATCGAACCCGCGGCCCTCTTGCTGGGAGGCGACAGTGCTAGCCACTACACCACCGTGCAGCCCCATCAAAAGTATTTAACAACCAAAAACAATATGTCCAACACATGACACCCTCTGTCCTTTCAGATATGAATAGAGGGGGAAGAGAGAGACAGAGCGAGAGAGAGAGAGACAGAGAGACAGAGAGAGAGCGAGAGAGGGAGAGAGAGAGAAAGAGAGTGACAGAGGGACAGAGAGACAGAGAGAGAGAGAGAGAGAGAGAGAGAGACATGGAGAGAGACAGAGCGAGAGAGAGAGTCAGAGAGTGACAGAGGGACAGAGAGACAGAGCGAGAGAGAGACAGAGAGAGAGAGAGAGGGAGAGAGAGAGAGGGAGAGCGAGAGAGAGACAGAGAGACAGAGAGACAGAGAGAGAGAGAGAGGGAGAGCGAGAGAGAGACAGAGACAGAGAGACAGAGAGAGAGAGAGAGAGAGAGAGAGAGAGAGACAGAGAGACAGAGAGACAGAGCGAGAGAGAGACAGAGAGACAGAGAGAGAGAGAGGTCCCAGGACGGAGAAGCCCGAGTTAAAAGCAAGTGACAGGAGGCTGAGGCCCACAGCTGTGTTTGTGGGCCTCAGCCTCGGAGTGGATTAGTTTGAGATATTGTGAGGAGCAGTGAGCTGCAGGTGACGGGCGGCAGGCCTCCGCCTCCTCGACAAAGCAGCAAGCTCTCATCACTGAGCCGCCGCTTAGTGGAACGCGCCTCACGCCACACGGCATTAAATCAGCTGCCCTAAAACGAGGGAAGAAAAAACAACAACCTGATAATGGAAGAAAAAACTACACTAGTTTGTTTGGCTGCGCCTTCATACAGTTGTATGGCCAACACCTTCAGGATTATGATTCAGACCAGGGCTCTGGTTCAACCCAACACCTTCAGGATTATGACTCAGACCAGGGCTCTGGTTCCCCCCAACACCTTCAGGATTATGACTCAGACCAGGGCTCTGGTTCCCCCCAACACCTTCAGGATTATGACTCAGACCAGGGCTCTGGTTCCCCCCAACACCTTCAGCATTATGACTCAGACCAGGGCTCTGGTTAACCCCAACACCTTCAGGATTATGACTCAGACCAGGGCTCTGGTTAACCCCAACACCTTCAGGATTATGACTCAGACCAGGGCTCTGGTTAACCCCAACACCTTCAGGATTATGACTCAGACCAGGGTTCTGGTTCACCCCAACACCTTCAGGATTATGACTCAGACCAGGGTTCTGGTTCACCCCAACACCTTCAGGATTATGACTCAGACCAGGGCTCTGGTTCAACCCAAAACCTTCAGGATTATGACTCAAACCAGGACTCTGGTTCACCCCAACACCTTCAGGATTATGACTCAGACCAGGGCTCTGGTTCCCCCCAACACTTTCAGGATTATGACTCAGACCAGGGTTCTGGTTCAACCCAAAACCTTCAGGATTATGACTCAGACCAGGGCTCTGGTTCCCCCCAAAACCTTCAGGATTATGACTCAGACCAGGGCTCTGGTTCACCCCAACACCTTCAGGATTATGACTCAGACCAGGGCTCTGGTTCAACCCTAAACCTTCAGGATTATAACTCAGACCAGGGTTCTGGTTCAACCCAAAACCTTCAGGATTATGACTCAGACCAGGGCTCTGGTTCACCCCAAAACCTTCAGGATTATGACTCAGACCAGGGTTCTGGTTCAACCCAACACCTTCAGGATTATGACTCAGACCAGGGCTCTGGTTCCCACCAACACCTTCAGGATTATGACTCAGACCAGGGCTCTGGTTCCCCCCAACACCTTCAGGATTATGACTCAGACCAGGGCTCTGGTTCCCCCCAACACTTTCAGGATTATGACTCAGACCAGGGTTCTGGTTCAACCCAAAACCTTCAGGATTATGACTCAGACCAGGGCTCTGGTTCCCCCCAAAACCTTCAGGATTATGACTCAAACCAGGGCTCTGGTTCACCCCAACACCTTCAGGATTATGACTCAGACCAGGGCTCTGGTTCACCCCAACACCTTCAGGATTATGACTCAGACCAGGGCTCTGGTTCCCCCCAACACTTTCAGGATTATGACTCAGACCAGGGCTCTGGTTCACCCCAACACCTTCAGGATTATGACTCAGACCAGGGCTCTGGTTCACCCAAACACCTTCAGGATTATGAGTCAGACCAGGGTTCTGGTTCAACCCAACACCTTCAGGATTATGACTCAGACCAGGGTTCTGGTTCAACCCAAAACCTTCAGGATTATGACTCAGACCAGGGCTCTGGTTCACCCCAAAACCTTCAGGATTATGACTCAGACCAGGGTTCTGGTTCAACCCAACACCTTCAGGATTATGACTCAGACCAGGGTTCTGGTTACCCCCAAAACCTTCAGGATTATGACTCAGACCAGGGTTCTGGTTCCACCCAAAACCTTCAGGATTATGACTCAGACCAGGGTTCTGGTTACCCCCAAAACCTTCAGGATTATGACTCAGACCAGGGTTCTGGTTCACCCCAACACCTTCAGGATTATGACTCAGACCAGGGTTCTGGTTCCCCCGAAAACCTTCAGGATTATGACTCAGACCAGGGTTCTGGTTCCCCCGAAAACCTTCAGGATTATGACTCAGACCAGGGTTCTGATTCCCCCGAAAACCTTCAGGATCATGACTCAGACCAGGGTTCTGGTTCCCCCGAAAACCTTCAGGATCATGACTCAGACCAGGGTTCTGGTTCCCCCGAAAACCTTCAGGATTATCACTCAGACCAGGGTTCTGGTTCCCCCCAAAACCTTCAGGATGTGCTTGAGGTTGGTATGGACATCATTTAGCTCCACCACCAGGACAGGCTCCCGGGGTTATCTATCCAGCATCTACATCATGTTGAGACCTCCGATAACCCCCCATGTCAACCAGTTGGGTCCCATCTTAATTCTTTTCCTCCAGCTCCCTGGGAAGTAATAAACAACATGGTGAGGCAGCCGGCGGTGGATTGCAGCCGTATTGTTCGACGCGCGCCATCATCAGCGCAGGGCGGCGGGTTCCTCGGCCGACCGCTGTGGCGCAGTTTCAAAGTCACGTCGCCCCCGACGGAGCTTTCCTGCGCCGCGGCTGATAAGCTCCGCCCGTATCCGGCAAACAATGGAAAGACGGCCCGGACGGTACCGTTGTCGCCTCCTCCCGTGCCATTTCATTCAGAGTCTGTCAGGGAGACGCCGGCGTGCCTCTGAGGGTGGGGGGGGGGGGGGGGGGGGGGGGCTCTGAGATCCAACACATTTAATATGGAACAGTACAAAACAGGCACAGGTACAATCCTCATATAGTGAAGCGTTTTTGCCAAAGGGAACTTTCCAGACACATTTATTGGGCTGATAACATTACTCAAACACAGTGTATGACCATTGTAAACAATAAAACAGAAAAAAGGCATCAGCTGAGACTTGAGAACCGCTCCGGACTTCAAAGTGCGCCAAGCTTTTTTAAAAATTCTCAACTTGTTTTTTTTTCTTTATTTGTGTGTTGTTGTTGTTGTTTTTTTTTGTTGTTTTTTAAAATCCTCTTAATATATCTTTTGAATGTTAATTCATGACTTTTCTTTACATATTCATTTTTCTGCAGTATTGATCATTATAATATGTACAAACGAGGCCAAGACACTGGTTGTTCCGAGGCCGTGGGAAAGCCCGTAAGTATTTGCTCGTCTCCTGTGACATGACTGTTTTTTTGGAAAAATGACGAGGTACAGTAAGGCCGTGTTCCCTCTCTGTCAGTTTTGCTGATAGCATGCCTTGTGGGTAATGAAATGTCTGCGTGGGACCGCGTCGACCACTTCGTCTCGACCGGGAGGACGGGGGCCGGGACTTTAGTCCTTGGGTTTTCCCCACAGTCAGCAACATCTTTTATGTACAAAGGCTTTAAAGTCCCAACGTCGCCCTATTGGTTAGGAGGCTATCAAATAAATGCTTCCCTGTTTTTTTATTTTTATATATATATATTTTTTTTTTTACTATGTTTCCAAGTGTTTCTTTTGGTTTTCTCCCAAAAAAGTTTTGGTATCAAAATGTCGGTATAGATATATTTGTACTAGTGTGTGTGTGTGTGTGTGTGTGGGGGGGGGGGGGGGGGGGGGGGTAAAAGGGCTTGTTGGCGTGTGCTAGGTCGAAGGGGTTCAAACTGTTCTCAATGTATGAAAAGAAGAGTCTCTCCGCTCGCGATACAAAGTTCCTTAACTGGTACAATGTCCGGTGTTGTTCGTCTTTATACAATGCCATGAAGTAATCTGGGATGAGATGCAGCCTCGAGCCCCACTTCCCATCTCGCTCCCTCCTCCACCTCCTCCTCCCACATCGCCTCCATCGCTCTCTTCGTCTTTCCGTCAGCCGTCTCCATGCTCATCCAAGGGAGGCTACTTTAGCAACCACTCGTTCACTGGAAGAGAGGAGAAGGACAGGAGTGAGAATACTGATTCATATACGCAGCACGATCCCCCCCCACCCCCCTCCACACACCATATTTCATCTTTAAAACTATACCCAAAGCCAGCATGCGCCAAGAACACAAGTAATCAGTGTAATATGATCAAAAATGATTATTTTCTTAAATTAAAAAAAGGTGTCTCGCTGTTATGTGAAAGACCAGATTTATTGGAGTATTGTCATAATCACATTTCCTTTCATCAGCTGAAAATTAAAGAGAAAACACACACACACACACACACACACAGCATGATTAGCTTCCCTTCAGATCACCTCTGGAGAGGAAAGTAGCGGCTTTTTGTCTTTGCTCCAAAGGTTGACCTCATACAAATCACCAAAGAGATGTATTTCCCCCTTTAATGAGCCCCCCCTCCCCCCTCCCAACTTCCTCTTGAAGGTCTTTAATTCTCCGATCAATTAAATAAGCATGTCTGCTTTTTTTGGGGAGGGGGGTCGGGGGGGGTTTGCTCTGCGGTTCCCTGGTTATGTCGTAGGCAGGCGGGGAGGATTGACATCTACCCCGCGATCACTGAGCGGAATAAGAATGTCACTCTTTGAAGGGGGGGAGGGGGGAGGGGGGGTTAATAGAGCAGGGGACACAGGGGAGAATGAGGGAGGGATGCAGACAGAAAGGCAATCATGGCGTGTGTGTTCGGGCCACGGCAACGGGACGTCTCGGGGCAAGATAAATAAATAAGTAACACAACATGGGACTCGGGCTACCACTCGCCTGTAGCCTATTCACGCTTCAGGGGGGGTGATATTCAGCATTCTGTGCGGCAGCTGCCCAGATATGTATTGGCTGAAACAGAGGAGGAGAGATGACAGACTGTGGCAACACCTCCCAGGTTGCAGTGAGCTGTGACAAGACAGTTTTCAGCCAGATCGGTCTGTCGGGGCCAAACAGGTGTTCTGGCGGTCCGGCCACCTGACTCTGTTTCCTGTCCCTCCTTCTTTTTAGCACATCAATCTGCAGTTGACACGACGTCAATCGTCAGCTGAGTGTCAGCTCTGCACTTCAATTGGATATTCCTTTAATTGGTGACAACAGTGAGCGCAGGTCAAGCAATACATCTGCTGGAGTCGGCAAGGGGCAAGACTTTAAAGCATCACGGTTTAGTTTGTAGTCAGAGTAGTATTGACCAATCACAGTCGAGCAGACTTTGGTTGACCTGTACATTGCAACTCAACAGTAGCAAGCTAATAAGGGGGGGGCATTGGGGGGACAATGTACGTTATTACCAAAACATTACCTTGTAATTACCATGGTAACACCTCAGCATTGCCCTGTTGTTGTGACTTTATTCCTCAGATGCGATGTAAAGTGCTACTCAAACTAAAGTTCTCATTACTACTCTCCACGACTACTGACAACACGTTTCATTTCCCATTGGGGCCCCTTTAAAATATCGCGGATATATCCCACATTTTTATACGTCATGCACGTAATCATGAAGTAGGAACTGCAGGAAGTAGAACGAGCTCAAAAGCCCACAGAGGGCAGGAGGAAGGGGAGGTGGATAGTTCCAACAAACAGCAATCTTTCAGCCAGGAGAACTCGGTGTTCATCCCGATGTGATGCGGAAAAAAAACGCTGTTGATGTATTTGTCACGTACCTCATGTACTTTAGCCTTTCCGTAGTGATTTTAACCCAAACGACAATCTTTTCCTAAACCTAACTAAGTACTTTCCTGTGAGGAGGGAAGCATTTTGAAAGGACCGAATGTGTGTACTGGGCGGACATTGAGGACACGTTACACATACATATCAAATGCACAACAACAGAAATGACAAGAGGTCTCGTCTCTACCTCGGTATTGGAGCTTCTGAACCCGGTTGTTGGGGCAGTCTTTGCCCTGCACGCTGAAGTTGATGTTGGTGCGGATGCAGCGGTTGTTCAGCGGCTGGACCGGGCGAACGTTGTCGCTCATGCTCAGGAAGATCTGAGACGGCTGGTTCTGGCTCAGCAGCCGCAAGGAGTGCATCTGAGATGAAGACAAGAGATGGGGGGCGGAGGAGGGCAAGCATTTTGATCCACTGCACTAGTTTCCAGTAGGATAAAGAAGAGTGTTGGAGTAAAAGCCTCAGTGCTGGCGTGACATGTTTCACAGAACAATAGTAAGAGAGAGAATTCTGGGAAGAGACGGACAATCCCTGTGTGTCGTGTTGCGGCGGAGGCTCACCTGCATGCGTGTGAGGTACACCGGCTTGTTCATCAGGATCCATGTGGCGGTCTCAAAGCACGGAGGGATGGTCATGGATCCATCATACGTGATGAAACTACTCGTCTCCGGGTAGATCTCCTCTATGTTCAGGGTGGTCAGTAGATACGCGTCATCTGCAGGAAACAAAGAACAAGACGGCCCTGAATGAACTCTGTATTGTTGTTTCGGTTTGTACCAACGTTGTAAGTTGCACACAAACAACAACAACAGATTGTTAACAGATTTAGGACTGCTTTTGGATCCAGCCTCAGGTGGCCATTTGAGGTAACTGCATGAGGCACTTCCACGATGGATTCATTTTTCAGACCTGGATTTTGGCGCTTGCTCTGTGCGGTAGAGAGAGAGAGAGAGTCAGAGAGAGAGAGAGCGAGCGAGAGAGAGAGAGAGAGAGAGAGAGAGAGAGAAAGAGAGAGAGAGAGAGAGAGAGAGAGAGAGAGAGAGAGAGAGAGAGAGATCGGAGCAGAGGAGTTTAAGCTTAGCCGTGAAGATACCTAGGGGGCAGCGCATTGAAGTAATGTTGGACCGATGCCAATGCATCCTGGTTTTCATGCACTGCCTGTACAGCTCTGCGGCGAGCAAGAGAACTCAGCTCTCCGGGTCAATACAGCAAGCACTGGTGAATGTATTGATTTAATTGTTGGCGAATACATCTGGCATTTAGACGTTTTGCAGTTTCTGACCAACATTTACTCTCTTTTTAGCTCAGTTTTGGTCTCCACCAACTCCTGAGGGAAATACAAGTGCAGTCATGGGCCGCACAGAAAATCAATGAGCTGAAACCCCCCCACCCCTGTCACATTGTTTTACCATCGTCATTTGATATGTTGTTTTTTAAATGGAAATTGAAGCCGCTTTAAGTGGTTAGCGTTTTTTTTCTATTCTTGCTACGTGTATACCTTTAATATATTCTTTTGTACATTTTCCCATAATTTCCTCATAAAGTCAACCCCTCCAGTACTCATCAAGCTCGTCTTTCATAACTCTCCTATTTCACATATCATTTAGTGTTCCGTGAATGACAGGCTGTTGGTGTTGCAGCACAAAACCTTTTTCATCCAAACTGTCTCCAATGTCAGGACGCTAATTAGACAGACTCCCTCTCCCTCTTCACACTCCAGTAACACGCTCTCAATAACTTGTCATCTGTTGGGCCTCTGTTGACAAATGGACTGTCTATTATAATGAGGTCACTGTGGTGGACCACTGCGGCTTTAATTCAGCTGTGCTTTGCCTCACTGTTAAATACTGCCCCTTGTGAACAGTATTAATAAAAAAATTTAATAATACAAAAAATAAAAACAAACTCAAAAGGCTTAATTTGAGAAAATCCCCATAGACAAAAAAGTATCTTCTCTGATCCTCCATGCAAAGAGAAGAGGAGCTCTGTTGCTGATGTTTGATCATGTGGTTGAAATATATAATTATCTTTGGATGGTATGTACGTGCCTTTGTGTAAGCCTTTGTGTACATATGTGATCAAAAGAAATACCATTTTAAAATAAAAATTTGGCAGCAGCACTGGACGAGGGATATGCCTAATGCCTCATAAGCATGAGGGGGTGGGTGGTGTGTGCATATGTGTGAGTCAGTGTATATGAGGGGGTTTTGACAGCTGTCAGAATCCATGCTCCTCCCCGGTTCCGCCAGCCAGACCCTAAGGAACCCCCCTCGCTCATATTCTCCCGCTCCGCCCGGCACCTCAGAGACTCCACCCAGCCACAAGGGGCGACCGCTGCCTAACATGCCGCCTCGCCGACAGCCTCCTCCAGCTATCAAGAGCTTCCATGCAACCATCAAACCGTCCCCATCCTGCTTCATCCCTTCAATTAGCACTTTGAACCCTGCTATAAGGGAACAACAAAGTAACCTATTAGGAAATACACAACTCAATGGTTGAAAAGTTGACCGTTGGCTAACCCTCCTCTCTCCCAACAGCTATTGTCCAATTGTAACTTTAACGAGGCACGGCTGGCTTAGTTATTAGCTTTTGAATTTTCCACACGTTGAAGAAGTCTGCTTGATGCATACAAATAAAGGTACAAATATGTGCATAAATAAAAGGTATGCTTATAGAGAGTTTGGGTTGCAGTAATAATTCAAACAGTGTATTCATCTGCTCTAACGTAAGCTACAGACATTAGCATGAACGTCTAACTAGCTTACTACGTAGTGGCATAATAAAGTGTTACTTCCAAGTACAGTTGTGTTTTATACGACACTAATGAGTTGGGTTAAATATTGAGTGAAAAAAAATAAAAATGAAAAGATCCCTGTTCACAATTACAACCACTGTAGTATTTTCCCACAATATGGGAGCCTGTCCTGGATACTACTATTAGCGTTTAGGCTAACGTTAGCAACTCCCTATAAATCTTCCATTGGCCGTTTTAGCTGACAAAATGGACAGCTCTAGGGTAGAAATGAGAAGCTTAGTTTGTTTACCTCTATTTGAATATATAAGAGCCAATGTTTCAAACATTTTGAGGAATTTCAAGCGGTAAATCTGTCACCATTAGCTCCGTACACTGCCATGTCATGCGAAAAAACCGTCCAGCAACAGTAAAGAAGACGAGTCTGAGGGAAGGTTTCAAGGTGAATGAGTACAGATGTTAATTACTTACTTTTGTATGTTATTCTTGTGATGGTGTCTCTGTTCAGCATTCGATTCAGGAATGAGTTTGATGTCTCCGCAATCTGGATCAAAAGATAGAAAAGAGGAATAAAAAGGTGAGGTTGAATATTACAAAAGGTTTGATCATATCATGAATTATGAGCTCATTTCAAATGAAACTAAACTGAATCTACCCAGCTCAGTACTTTAAAGGATAATGCAAGTGTATTTTAAATCTATCACCTTTGATGCCCATGAAATGTTTGAACCCACTGATGTATTTTGCACAGCCAGATGCTCCTACACTCTCTTCTTGCACTGCTGCTTTGCCTTCTGGAACACAAAGGATCCCACTGTTTTCAAGAAACCATTAAGATCAGCTCACAGACACACACTGCTGCCGTGAGAAAAAAATAATCCATCTTCTTAATTAGCAAATACGTGGTATTCTTGTCCTAACTTGGAAACAAGTTTTATTCTATCAGAGCTCAATGTGACAAGATCCTTGCCAGAGACCCTGCAACATGTCATCTTCCACTCCTCTCAGCCAAATGTTGCCTCTTTCCTACCGCCAGAAGAATAAACAATTTCTTATTGAATTTACATTTTTAAACAATTTCATACTGCAAATCACACATTTTTACAAATAGATTTCTCTTAACGGCTTGAGTGTAGGAGTCTCTCCTTCACACACACCTGAGCTGCCCCCCATTCCAAGCTTGTCCTGTGTTTCCCCATCTAGCCCATAGTATCAATACCAGCTACTATCTCTCTTTCCTCCACTAGACCTTTGGGTCAACACATGTTAAGGCAATGTGGAAAGAATGAATCTTTTTAAATACACATTTAGGGAAATGAAGATTGTATTCAGTGGCAAAACAAAAGATCATGTGAGTGGTATATTTTCTTTTCTTAGAATAAATAACTAAACAAAATTCAAGTTCAACTCTGAATCTGTTATTTGGCTCACAGATGTACAAATAGCTTTTCTGCATGCTTTTAACCAGGTGTAAAACGATTTGACAGTTATCCCAACAATGGACGCTTGAAAGAACAGCGGGTAAGCATTCAGATGACATTTCTCTTTGAACAGCAGTGCAGGTATTAGGACCGTAAAGCTGTTAGAGCAAGCACTGCAAGTGTGCGTCAAATTGGTGAAAAGGGGGAAGTGACAATGGAAGGAGCCTAACGGCAGAATAGTGCACTGACTACTCTATGGTATGATTGGTTGGAAGCTGTTTATTGTGTAGATTTTGCATTAGTTGCCCTGGAAACACATCGACTGTCATTGATAATAGAAATCACTTTGCAGCCCCCAGAAGAATACAGTAAGTCTAGTTAAATGCTAATCAACTGCATTCAAGTTGGATTTGTAAAATTCTCGTTAGACTTACTTAAAACACATGGCCATGGTTATGAAAAGATCATGGTTATAATAGTGCGGAAGGTTAATCACAGGTTCTCCTGTGTGAAAATCAGACTCACTTAGACTTTCTGGTACTCGTACTAGATGGTAATTTTGGATTTGTGAAAGTCTTCGAGATGGTTAAGGTTAGGCATGACCTAACATGATTAAGGTTAGGATATGTTGTTGAGTGAAAGGGTAACCCTCAATTTGTGAAACTCTCGTGAGATAGATGAGATTAGGCATTACGAAGTATGGTTATGGTTAGGATAGTTTGTCGGGCTAGATGGTAACCTTCAATTTATGAAAGTCTTGTGAGATGGTTAGTCATTGACCTTGAATGGTTATTTGGGTTGGGCTGTCTGGCTGGATGATAATCCTTACTTTTTGAAAGTCTTCGAGATGGTTCAGGTTAGGCCTGACCTCAAATTGCTAACATAAAGGTATGTTGTCTGGCTAGAGGGTAACTAGGGATTCTGGCAAATCACGGGATACCATCTAGACACAACAAGATACTGGGCTACGTAAAAAATAGCAAACATTTCTTGCCAAACCTAGCGAGCATTCTGTGGATTCTGTGATCTCTTTCATAGACCACAGAGACTTGAGTGAAAATATACTTAAACTGCAGCCCATTAACTGCCTCCAAAAGCTGTAGACACTTTTAATTCATAACTCCACTCTTACTCTGCTTGACCAACTTAATTGTTCAGTACCTCTCTCCCAATTCCGAGACATACCTACTAATAGCTGAAGGAAGCGCCCTTCCTTTGACTCCTTTGCCTTCCTCCCCACTCCATCTTTTTCTCACTCATGCTCAGTGGACTTCACAACTCTAATTGTCGAGATGTCTTTGGGCGAAGTGATTAAAAAGAGATGTGCACATCTCGCCCCTCCCTGCACTGCAACTGAAATTACTTAGTCTTTGACCTGTTCCCTGTGCTCTTCAGGCAGGCATTATGCCTTTACCAGTCGCTCATGCTGCTCATGAGTTTTCCTACTTTCTGTCTCTCTAATTTCCATAATTTTCTTAGAAAGCCACCAGAGGGGACTCAGTCATTAATTTTTCTTCTATTCCAGAAATGGTGTGAGAAAAGTACTGACACAAGATAACCACGAGAAACAGCTTGAAGATTCACATATTTCTTGCAGTTACATCAATCGACGAGCAAAAGAGGGAATAAGTGAGGAAAATGCCCTCGCTTTCACTGCAAAACCCATCCTGCCGTGTCCCTCTATTGTGCGTCTGTGTTCAAATGTGCCCCCACCAAGATGCAATCACCTACTGCTGTCTTTAATGGTGCCTCACAACGCTGCGCCTAGAATGTGGGCCCTTGCTGGCACTCTGACTCACAGCAATAGGACCTGAAATCTGAGAATGTCGTGAAAAGCGAGAAAAAAGCTTATATTCTAAAAAAGGATTTTGCTCAGGACTACTACCAAAGAGTCTGACAATTGGTCAGCTTTAGAAACAGCCCAGTCACCAAGATGGTGTCATTGTACATCCCTTCAAACCATAAATAATTAGAAAGCTATTTTTTTGTGACGTAATTAAGTCTGGTAAGGATAACTGTTATATATTCACGCTAATTACTTTGTTAACTAATGTTATGTGAACTTATGTTATGTTACTTTGTTACATAATTAAACCATGATTTTTTAATCTCAAACAAGTACTTTTGTTGCCTAAATCCTAACCATTCATTTCACAATGTTAACCAAGTGGCCTTCTGTGCTCCCATAAGCTTAATACTAGACTAAGACCCTGTTTACATGATGGGAAAACGCATATATTTTCATGCGTTTTGGCCTTTCATTTACACAAAAACTGAGGTTTTATCACGGAAAACGATCGTTTCTAAAAACTCCGGCCAAAGTGGAGATTTCTGAAAACTCTGTTTTTGTGTTTGCGTGTGAACTAGGTCAAACGGAGTTTTAGGTTGTCAAACGTCACAGTATGCGACTAAAAATGCTTCACGTCATGTGAGCGTCCTGTTTACAGTTAGTTTACTTAGGCTACTGATCATGGATGGTGTCAAGGTAGTGCTCATTTGTGCGTTAATGCAAACCCTTTTGGCCTGTTTTACAAACACAACTGATTTTTTACATCGAGGAGCAGAGGCGAAGAACTGCACGGAGGTCAGCAGTCCTTCTTCAGCTTTCTATACTCCCAAGACGTAGGTACTTTGCCTGCCAACGAAAAGGAAGTTGATCGTGTTTTTCGTAGTTGTTGTTGGTTTTGAGAATTCTGATTGGTTTGCATGTCTTTATCCTTCTCGTTACACTGCCGACTATAGGTTTGGCATAGTTATGATGGCGCCCGGGGGCGTATTTATGCGGGTTCATATAAACAAAAACTTTTTTGAAAACGACCTTGTGTGTACGACATATTGAAAACGGAGGGGCAGAAATATTTGTTTCTGGAAATACCCGGTTATGTGTAAATGTGGCCTAAGATATGATATATAAACTGATATATGGCGCCTGGTATTATGAGATTGCAACAAATCTGAAGCTAATGTTTAGCTTTAGCTTACATTAGCAGCATTTCGCAACAGGAGAAAGCTCAGCGATGAGATGTTTGAACACCGATGTTGTTGGGAGTTTTTTTATTGTACCTTTTGGGATTTGTATTGAACAACATTTCTCAAATCATTTCTAATATTTCGTACTAATGATTCAACTGAATGAGTTTGATGTCTCTTCAAACCTTTGCCTTGATGTCAGAAAATTACATTACGAAACCATGGTTGCTGAAAAACTCTCCTGACTTCATTCTATTGTGTTCGTAATATGTGTGGCACATTTAAAATGCACTCAGAAATTGATGATTTAGTATCATTAGAATATATTAATTTCCTTTGGCAGCTAAGCTTAACAGAGCTGTGGTTTCAGAGCCATACATTTGCTCAGGCTGTCGTGTATCCCGAGCACACCTGCAGCACTGCACTTCCAAAGCTCAGCCTCTCTGATCTACTCTGCTGCTGGTTGGAGGGTGGAGTCAAGACGGGTTGACCTAGGTCAGCGTTTCCTCTGTCTCTTCTAGTCTAAAAGATGGTCCCATTGACATTGGGGGACTAATTAGCAGTTAGCAGCTGAACTTTTCAGCCTTAGTACTCACAGTGCCGAGGACGTCCGCTGCCTCTCTGATCTCTGAGCCTCTCATTAAAGATGGCAACCTCTCAACCACAACAAAGAGACAGGAGAGTACCGCCACCACCGCTGACAGAGAGCCAAGGAGCACATTGTTTCTCCCTGCAGGATAATTGGATTTGCTAATTGTTTGTGAGTTCTTGACTTAAAAATGTAGAAGATTTCTGCGAAAGACACAGCGGGAGCAAGAGAGTGGAGGGGTGGGAGCACCAAGTCATGCTGATGGATAATTTAGCCTTCTGACAGATCTCTTTTAAACTAATATGTGGCTACTAGATACAAACACAAACTAGTCTCACTTCCAAGGAAAATAATGATGCAAATAACAATGCAGAGGCATTAATTAGCATCTGTATGAGACACACCGGGCTTGTAAACCCATCCTCCTTCTTATTAGGCTCAGAGAAACTGACATGGCGAGAAAGTCAGCTACGGGTAGGAGGCAGAGGAGCTGGATTAAACAGATACTGGATCTTACAGTAAATGTTGACATTTTGTCACGTGAGTCGTTCCTGAGAAGACGGAACTTCATTTTTAAAAGACACTATGCAAGTAACTGGTGGAACCACAGGCGCAGCCCAAAGCTGATGCTACAGGGGTATCTCGAGCGTCATCGTTAAAAACTAGGGCCCACTGACCAGGCAACGGTATTTGACAAGTTGGGAGTGAGAAAGTGTTGAACAAGCATACTTTTTAACCCAAACTGCAATGTTTTTATGAACCCTAACTAAGTACGTTTGTAAACTAAAGCTAACCTCCACCGTTTCAAAACTAATCCACATGTTCCAATCTAAACCGCCACAGTTCCACAACATTACCCGTACATGCTACAACATCAACTGCAAACCGTAACCACGCGGCTACAACGTTAACCGCGTGATTGTACTTGTTTGTAAAACATGCACATTTTCATGAAAGACATTTTGACATGTCACAATAAGAAAAACACATGTGTAAACATAAAGTGAATGACATCTGATTTCTATTTAGCTTCTTCAGTGGACCTTTTCACAGCAGGCGTCATAACTGGATTAGCAGGGACAGAGCCATTGTTAATGTTTTAGTAACAGCAGTGCTATTATGACAAGTCAAAATGTCTGCTGTCAAAAAGGCCTTTTGTTTTTCATTTTTTCATGGCAGCAAATACTCTGATCATTTTCAGTCCACAGGAAAGGGAATTTGTGTCGCTAGGCTTCCTATTATACTTTGGGTCATGTAAACCTGAAGTGTGATGTCGCCATGGAGTCAGCCACCTGAGCCCTGCTTCATTTTATTATAGATTTTATTTTTTTACTTCTAAAATGTTTATGCAGACAATATCAGCTTTGTCCTTTTTTGGAGTTGCCCAGGGTGAGAGGCGCCGGGCGGGAGTGGGAATACTCACAAGCCCCCGGCTGAGCGCCGCTGTGTTGGAGTTTTCCCCGGGGAACGAGAGGGTCGCCTCCCTGCGCCTACGGGTTGCGGGGAGTAAGGCTTATGCACCGAACAGCATTTCGGAGTATCCGGCCTTCTTGGAGTCGGTGGGAGGGGTCCTGGAAAGGGCGCCGCCTGCCGACTCCATAGTTCTCCTGGGAGACTTCAACGCTCACGTGGGCAATGACAGAGAAACCTGGCGGGGCGTGATTGGGAGGAACGGCTTGCCCGATCTGAACCCGAATGGTGTTTTGTTGTTGGACTTCTGTGCTAGCCACAGTTTGTCCATAACGAACACCATGTTCGAACATAAGGTGGCTCATAAGTGTACCTGGTACCAGAACACCTTAGGCCGGAGATCAATGATCGACTTTGTAATCGTATCATCTGATCTGCGGCCGTATGTCTTGGACACTCGGGTGAAGAGAGGAGCAGAGCTGTCAACTGATCACCACCTGGTGGTGAGTTGGATCAGATGGCGGGGGACTCGGCTAGAAAGACCTGGCAAGCCCAAACGTGTAGTGAGGGTGAACTGGGAACGTCTGGCAGAGGATCCTGTCCGGGAGGTCTTCAACTCCCACCTCCGGAAGAACTTCTCACAAATCCCGAGGGAGGCTGGGGACATGGAATCCGAGTGGACCTTGTTCAAAGCCTCTATTGTGGACGCGGCTGCTCGGAGCTGTGGCCGGAAGGTCATCGGTGCCTGTCGTGGCGGCAACCCGAGAACCCGGTGGTGGACACCGGGGGTGAGGGAAGCCGTCAAACTGAAGAAGGAGGCCTTTCGGGCCTGGCTGGCCCAGGGGTCTCCTGAAGCAGCTGACGGGTACCGGCGGGCCAGAAGGGCTGCAGCGGCGATGGTCGCGGAGGCTAAAACTCGGGCATGGGAGGAGTTCGGGGAGGCCATGGAGAAGGACTTTCGGTTGGCCTCAAGGAAGTTCTGGCAAACCATCCGACGGCTCAGGAAGGGAAAGCAGGGTCTACCCCAGGCTGTTCTCAGCAGGGGGTGGGGGGGGGGAACTGCTGACCCGGACTGGGGACATCGTCGGGCGGTGGAAAGAGCACTTTGAGGAACTCCTAAACCCGGCCAACATGTCCCCCGGAGAGGGGGCAGCGCCGGAAGACTTTGGGGTGGTTTCACCCATATCCCTGTCAGAGGTCGCTAAGGTAGTCAAAAAGCTCCTTGTTGGCAAGGCGCCAGGGGTGGATGAGATCCGCCCTGAGATGCTGAAAGCGCTGGACATTGTTGGGCTGTCTTGGTTGACACGCCTTTTCAGTGTTGCATGGGGGTCGGGAACAGTGCCCATGGACTGGCAGACCGGGGTGGTGGTTCCCATCTTCAAGAAGGGGGACCGGAGAGCGTGCTCGAACTATCGTGGTATCACACTGCTCAGCCTCCCGGGAAAAGCTTATGCCAGGGTGCTGGAGAGGAGGCTCCGACCGCTTGTCGAACCTCAGAGTCAAGACGATTACTGGAGGGGTCCTGGGAGTTTGCCCAACCAGTTTACATGTGCTTTGTAGACCTGGAGAAGGCTATCGACCGGGTCCCTCAGGGGTTTTTGTGGGAGGTGCTGCGGGAGTATGGGGTGCCGGACCCGTTGGCACGGGCCATCCGGTCTCTGTACGCCTGCAGTAGGAGCTGTGTTCGTCTCCTCGGTAGTAAGTCAGACACGTTCCCGGTGGGTGTTGGCCTCCGCCAGGGCTGCCCTTTATCACCGGTCCTGTTCGTGACCTTCACGGACAGGATATCTAGGCGCAGCCAGGGGGCGGAGAGGATCCGGTTTGGGAGTCTCTAGATCGCCTCTCTGCTGTTTGCGGATGATGTGGTCCTGTTTGCCTCCTCGGACAGTGACCTCCAGCATTCACTGGGGCGTTTTGCAGCCGAGTGCGAAGCGGCAGGGATGAGAGTTAGCACCTCCAAATCTGAGGCCATGGTGCTCTGCCGGAAACCGGCGGATTGCTCCCTCCATGTGGGGGCAAACTGCCTACCCCAAGCGAAGGAGTTCAAGTATCTCGGGGTCTTGTTCACGAGTGAGGGTAAGGTGGAGCGGGAGATCGACAGGCGGATCGGTGCGGCTGCAGCAGTAAAACAGGCGCTGTACCGGTCCGTCTTGGTGAAGAGGGAGCTGAGCCGGAAGGCAAAGCTCTCCATTTACTGGTCGGTCTACGTTCCAACCCTCACCTATGGTCACGAACTCTGGGTCGTGACCGAAAGAACGAGATCTCGGATACAAGCGGCCGAAATGAGCTTCCTCCGTAGGGTGGCCGGGCTCAGCCTTAGAGATAGGGTAAGGAGCTCGGACATCAGGGGGGAGCTTGGAGTCGAGTCGCTGCTCCTTCGCGTCGAAAGGAGTCAGCTGAGGTGGTTCGGGCATCTAGTCAGGATGCCTCCTGGACGCCTCCCATTAGAGGTTTTCCGGGCACGTCCAACTGGTAGGAGGCCCCGGGGAAGACCGAGGACACGCTGGAGGGATTATATCTCCCGGCTGGCCTTGGAACGCCTCGGGATCCCCCAGAATGAGCTGGAAAGTGTTGCGGGTGAGAGGGAAGCCTGGGTCGGCCTGCTGAACCTGCTGCCACCGCGACCCGACCCCGGATAAGCGGATGATAATGGATGGATGGATGGATGGGGAGACTTACCTTCATGAATATGGACACTACGACCAATCCATTGGGGCTTTTAGCAGCTTCTGTATAATTTGTGTACAGCTCATGATTGTAGTGGATCAGTTGAACCTGGAACATAGAGAAAGACAAAAAATCACAATCTGAAAGTGCCATCATTTTAGTCTAAAAATAAACCAACATTCACCAATAGGATGTGACAGTGTTTGAAGTCATGTCGAAGATGTCTATGCATACTGTAGCAGAGATATCTGCTGAAATGAGCAGACTAACCAGCTAGACCGTCCTGTCTTGTAATATCAGGTGGAAGGTACAGCTCCGTGTGCGTTTTGATACTTTGTTTATTGGACTAAATCCAAAGTGGCAGAAACGACAAAAACGACTCACACTTTTTTGTCGTACTCGGTGCCACCAGACGACTACTTCGTGGGGGAGTTAGAGCTTTCGTCAGCTCCGGGACACAGACCTTCAGTTAGCTATTGCAACTAATACAAATAATAAATCAATGGCCAAAGTGCAAAACCTCCTATCTGCAAAATGATCCTGGAAAAGTGGGGAAAATCCACCTAACTGCACTTTTATGTTTTTTCTTTTTTTGGGGTATTTTGTATTATTACTCATTGGGTATCCTTAACAAATGGAGCTATAGCGCAAGTTCAGACAGGAAGACCATACCTCTCAGCCCGCATTTATTCCTCACTTGTCTGCCAATCATCCTTCACGCATGCTCACTCATTGTTTACTTGCTGTCATTGTTCTGTGCATTCAATCATGACACCAGCTGCGCAGATCAGCTGATCCCCTCTATCCAATAAGCACACGGTAACGATGCCACGGTTAGCCAATCATCTTGCTGCTGTCTCATTTAAATATGACTGTCTCTCTACCTTCAGTTCATTCATGTTGCTGTTAAGCACCCCTCCACCTCCCCATCTCCGCCCAGTCTTCACGGATCCATCAGCTTCATCAACTCATCATTCCATCAGCCTCATCAGCACCAGGTCTGGACTCCACGGGGGGGTCTATCTCGTTGCTGATCGGGGCAGTCGGCCCTCAATTGCAAATCAAGACTTGCAAGACTCTGAGACTTCATCATTTCATATCATCTGTTAACAATAACATGCATCCTTTCTTTATCTAACTGGTCTCTCCCTGATTGAAATAGAATTCTGTAAGAAAACATCAAATGTTTCTTTTTGCATTCACTAAAAAAGTTGAATTTTTCAGAGAGGAGGTTTTGCTCTTCGGCCATTGAAATAGTTTCAGCAGTTTGGTCAAATTCTGCATATTCTCGCTCTGCTATTGGTCAATACTTTACTGTAAATCTGGATTGTATAAACCCAGTAATGGCCAGATCTGACACATCGCACCTTGAAACATTATAAAAGTGAGGCACAAAGTTGATCTCCACATTCAGTACAAAATAGTGGAAACATGGGAGCTGAAAAGCCCTTCTCGTGAATCTTTATCCCATCCACCAACATCTTTCCTCCCTGCTACATCAGGTCAGACGATTTAAAAGGTAAAAATCAATTTGGGATCAGATCTCTCCTATGATTTCACAGAGACACTCAATGTAATGGAAGGAGGTGGCGTTCAGAAATGTCTTAAAGAGGCGAGGGTTCTGTCATCATTGGTTTCAAAGCCAGCATTTTCTTACAGGTGAGAAAGCCACTAAACCATCTCCCAGCATGAGGTTAATGTTCACTGAGGCAGATGCTTCATCCACTCCAGCTGTTCAATATTCCTGCTTTTTTAATGATGTTTGGACGTGGGCAGGCGGTGCGGCTCAACTTCCAACTCGTAAGTGTGGAAACTGCTGAAAGAGGAGCCCACCTTTTTTTGACAAAGAGCCCATGAATAGGAAGTTCAAAGCAAGCAGAAATGAATCCATCCCGACATTTATTTTTTCAAGAATATTTTTTTGTGTGTATTTCATGCCTATATTAAGTGGAATATATAAGTGGAAAAGCTGAAAGGAGATGGGGAGTGACATGTAGTGGGAAGTTGTGGTTCATAGTCAGTGCCTTACACCCTAAGCGCCAGGGTGCTACTGAAGTATACTAATATTTTAATATTTCTTTAGTGAGAGCTGCCGGCATTGGTCTTCTATTGACAATGCTGGTTGGTCTGTGATCTGGGTGTTGAGGGCGGGACTATGGCCAGTCAAATTGCATTGTGGCCGTCGCCATCTCTGTTTTTCTGAACCAGTGAACAGAAGTGACCATATGTGGAATGTGGAGGAGTGATGTAGAGACGCCGCAGACGGCTCTGATAAGGGTAGCGACCTGTCAATCGTAGCCACATCCCAAAACATCCCCAAACATCAGCTTTATTGCCTATTTTACTCTAAATGAGACCATCATTTACTAGATGAACATCATGCTGCACTGAAGAAGATTGAGATCATGAACTCATGTTCACAATGTTTACTGAGGGAGTGAATCAAGCTCAACTTTTGTCGCAACGCAATGGATGACATCCAGCAAGATGCTGTGTTGGCCAATGAAATGCATATGTTCCTGGTAAATTTCTCTGTTTCACCTGTATCCTCTTGCCTTCTATTGTGTTCCGACTGATAATCGACCTCCTCATGCTGCATGCACAACTTTGAATTACCGGCTTTATGGAGACAGGAAGTCATTCATTCTAATTAAATAAAATCCAATACCAATATATTATTCTGAATCCGACTGCTCTTCTTGGCAAAACCCGTCCTGCGTAAGCTGGTTGAGACAATCGGTTATGGTTAGACGTTGGCCCTGAGTAGTTAGGGTCGGGATTGCCCATTGGTCAGGGCATTGGACCTGAACAAATCAAGTTACCTGTACCTCGGCGAGCATGGACGCCAATCCTAGCGCTTGAGTGCTGCACAGGGCAGGTCTTGCATAAAGGAGCAGTGGAATTAATTTTAATGCGTAAATGATAGGCAGTAATGTAGTGCCTCCTTGTTGGATTTGTCTAAACTCTGCATTGAAACCAGACCAAACTAAAGCAGGAAATAGAAATTGGTGATGGGAGAGTTCTCATAAACAAAATAATTTGGCAAAAGCCAAATTAGCGTGTTTTGTGAGTTTCCCACAAAAGAAGAAAAGATGATGGTTTATGCTAGTGCTGATTATGATCACAAAAACACTTGCCTTCACAGTCTAACATCAAGGACAAGCAGGTGGTTCTGTCCTGTTCTGTTTAATTCCAGACAGGAATCTTGTGTGCACACAGCGCCTCTTTTGGTCTGTTCCTGACCACAGTTGCTCAGTCCTGATAGTGGTTCCCAAAATTATAACTGTGCCGCTTCTCATTACCTTAATCAGCTAAATTTACAGCCAAATACAACAACTTAAAACTTGTATTGCCTTTAAGCTGTGGTACTTCTATTTTTTTATAGCAATAAACACAATCGACTGCTATGAATATAAAAGGCAGCAAAGCACTTATTTCAAGCACAAAAAGGCCGTTATGATTTTCAGATCTTTCCCAAAGGCTCTTACGCTCTCTCTCCCCACGTCCATAAACTTCTCATCCGCACGCATACTGTACTGAAGGATATAAATAAACAAATGTAAGAGGAGAGTAATTATGAAAAGCTCGATTGGGGGAGCACAGAGCGACAGAACGTCTATAAATGCAATCAAGCGGAGGGAGGAAGTGATTAGAGCCCTACGTTGATCTGATTAAATTTTTAGGTAAAAGCGGCAGAGGCAGCCAAAAGAACTCCTCCACGCTCCCTCCATGACACATTGCACAAAGTGTGCTGCTGGTGGGCAATAAAAGGCCAGAGTGGGCCATAATAAAGTGAGACCATTTGCCAAATGGAGACGGCGGAAAAGAAATGAGCAAGATGCAGAGCAAACCAGAGTGGAAACGGAGGTGGTAATTAGACACAGACATAGTTGAAGAAAGAGCCAGAGAGACGGGGTACTGCGTGTTGGCCAGGCCTGTGAGCCTGCAGCACTACACCATTTATCACACAAGAACTACCGAATACAGTCACACCTCCACCCATCTACAAGAGTTAGCCATAGCACTCCATTATTACATCATATTATTGCAGATTCTATCTTAGATATGGATTTTATAATAGGGTGTCACGAATCAGGATTGGGGTTCAAACCACAGACTGTAAGAAGTGGACGTAGTCGTCGCAACGTCACCCACTGATGTTATGAAGCCTCGAGCTCGGCATTTTGGCCATCACTATCTTCGATTACAGCCGTCATCATCTTGCCTTTTTTTGCAACCAGTAAACGGAGGCGACCATATTTGCACTCTCTATTCTACTCTATGGCTCTGGTAGCGGCAGGGACCTGTCAATCACAAGGTAGCGAGGGCATAAAGCATACCCTGGGAACCATAATTTACTAAATGAACATCATGCTGTATTGAAGAAGACTTGAAACTAGAGATTGAGTCATTTTCTCATAGACTTCTATACAATCGTGCAAGGATGGTTGGTTTGTTTATGTTACTGAGATTTGTTAAGTAATGAATACAGTTATACTGTATGTAGCAGCGTCATTAGGCAGAAGAAAAGCGTTTTCAGAAAGGCTTGGGAAAATATCATTTTGACAATAAAACACAAGTACTTTGACCAAAATTGTAATGTTTGTATTTGAATACATAAATGAATACCACTATGCAAATACCAAATGACATCAACACTGACAGAGTCAGCTATGTTCATGGTCATTGGACCATTTTGTTAGAATCAAAAGAAAAGAAATCGAATGTTCATGTTTGCGTCTGAGGAAAAAGCATCCAAAACAAGAAAGAGCAACGTCACCACGCCAACACGTCCCATTGAAAGCGACGCTAATGCCTCCTCACTGGGATGGCGGCTCCACTGGGCACCGCCACCACTTTTTAGGCTTCAGGGATTTACATCAATGAATGAAAACCCACACAAAAGGGTTAGAGACGAGGCCGAACTGGGTCTGACATGGTCGCCGGTGCTTTCTGGTGTGTGTGTGTGTGTGTGTGTGTGTCTGGAGGGGCCGGGGGAGGGGGGGGTCATGACAGACTCTTTATGGCATGACGGCTGGCCTGGCCCCGGGGTTAGGGAAATATGAAGACAGCAAGTCGATAGCGGGAAGAGAGGCTGCTCGGCTAACTGCGAGAGAGCGCTGGGCTTAAGAGTGCTGGGCTGGAAATGACGCTCTCCATCCATCCGTCCCCTCCTCCTTCAGGTTAACTGGAGCGTGGATCCGTAGAACTAACAAACGGACGAGGCCTGCTGCCACCCGCACCGATCGCACTCCTATTTCCTTTGACAGAACACTGCCGGGGCACGAGAAATCGTCTATCCACCGTCTGTGTTCATACACACCGACGCTACACAGAATCATGAATGAACATAATCCCAAATTGAGTTGGCTTCCGTCATTCATGTTTATTTCAGCGTGTTTTTCCGATTGCAGTTTAAATCTAAAATCCAGCACAATTAGGACCGCGACGGTGCAAAGGCGGGCGAAACGTGGTGTAAATAGCGATTAATAAAAATGTGTGTGTGTGTGTAGATAAAACTCCTCTAACGAAAAGCTCTGTGACCTCTAAACTGCCGCAGTGATATTAGCTCAATCAGATGGTCCACGTGTCTGACTGTGTTTCAAAGAGGACGAGGTGATTGGTTTGATTGATGGGAGTATAAAATGTTTGGAACAGCTGCCTATGGCGAATCCCTCTCAAACACTTAACATGATTTGTATTAAATATAGCTGGATCCTCTCTTTAGCAGCGAGTGGCGTCTCCTTTGGTTTGCAGGGGCTCACCGTTGAATTCAGCGGGTTGTTATCACACTTGTTTTGTCCATCATCGTGCTGTTTCATCAGATGATCCGGATAATGGCTGATAATGGGTAAATAAAAGGTCATTAAGGGAACAGCTGCTTTTGAATCATTTCCTGGACTGCATAGTTTGAGAGGATGACGGTGGAAAGTGAATGAAACTGAGAGAATAGAAAGTCTATGATGGTATGGCAGTTTTATAATAGCTTTCTTCTTTTCTCAATCGTGGTCTACAGACAGTGGTTCAGGAATGAGTCCTAAAAGCTAGGAATCTTGGCACTTGGCTTTTGAATGGATTTAGGGAGTGTGTAAAAAAAACTACTTGGAGGAGGTGAAGGAATACCATGTGCAATATTTTAGCACTTATTAAAAGACCAAGGTGTTTCATTTTCAGATTAGACTGTGAAGACGCTCCAGAGCGAACACACACACACACACACACACACACACACGCACACACACGCACATACACACACACACACACACACAGCATAAATTAACCCCCAGGTACTGGCCAGCCAGCACACATCACATCAGCAGCTTATTTTTTACACGCGTCTTTCCACTGTCCCAATGTGTGTGTCGACACTTTCAAAACGACGTGGCCTGATTGGACAGTGATCCGATATGTATTTTGCGGTCAAAGGACACACAAATTCTTTGCAATAAATAATTCAATTTGGTATTTAAAAGCTTTTTCCTTTAGAGCAACATGAGCAGACGTTGGGTTTTCAGCAGCAGCAACTGTACAGGACAGCTGGGCCTCATCCCGGGTGTCCTCATCTCTTCCCTTTGCTCTCCTCGGGAGAGGAACACCCATGTGGAGGGAAGATGAAGGAGAACACACGTCCAGAACCTCCTTCTTCCACCTAAGAAACATTGCCCGTCTCCGCTCATCACTTTCCTCATCTGCTGCTGAAACTTTAATCCAACGCCTTCATCACCTCCAGAATTGAGTATTGCAATAGTATTCTTTATGGCACATCTTCCAAAATCCTAAACAAACTCCAATACATCCAGAACTCTGCTGCTCGCCTGCTCACCCACTCCCGTTCCCGTGATCACATCACCCCTGTTCTCCAGAGCCTTCACTGGCTCCCCGTCCCACAACGGGTCCAATACAAAATCCTTCTCTTCACTCACAAAGCCCTCCATAATCAGGCCCCCTCCTACCTCACCGACCTGCTCCACCACCACACTCCATCAGGCCCCCTCCTACCTCACCGACCTGCTCCACCACCACACTCCATCAGGCCCCCTCCTACCTCACCGACCTGCTCCACCACCACACTCCATCCCGTCGGCTCCGCTCCTCTGATGATCTCCTGTCCATCCCACACAGGACCAAGCACCGGACGTGGGGTGACAGAGCCGTCTCCATATCTGCCCCCTCCCTCTGGAACTCTCTCCCCAAACTCATCCGAGACTGCACTGATCTTTCTTTATTCAAATCGCAAATCAAAACCCACCTGTTCAGAACTGCTTTTAATGTGTGATTGTTTGTTTTTTTGTTTTTGTTTTCTTATCAGGGTCCGAGCGACTCAAAGTCCCTATTTATTTGTTTTATTTGTTTTACCTGTATTTTAGCTATTCTTATTTATTTATTTGTAGCTTTTAGGATGTTTTAATTATGTGAAGTGTCTTTGAGTATTATGAAAAGCGCTATATAAATTAAATGCATTATTATTATTATTGATCATTTATCTGGATTGTGCCCAAATGCTGTCCACACCTCGCTAGGCTCTCCCGATCCACATGAAGTACCCAGATACGGATCGAGCCACAGATGAGCGTCGAGTTCAGGTGCTAATGGGAAACTCTGTATCCAGGATTTTAGCACGTTCTTCACTGACTGTACCGCACTGTCTTGACTTGTATACCGCTGTGTCTCTTGACAGGTGACGGGTGAAGGGTCATTCTGGTTCAACACAGCATCGCTTGGTCTCTGGCTCGACGCTCGAGTGCCAGCTTTGGACGCTTGAGGGATGCTGCGTCAAGTGTTCGTCTCTCTACGTGCGTACAGCCTCTTTAAGCTAGGTTTGACAGAAGTACTTAGTTTGTTTAGGAAAAGACGGTGGTTTTGTTATGTAAAATAAGTACACCGGTTACGTAACTGCTGTACTTATAGTGGTTAGCAGGTCCGTCTTTCAATCAGAGGATCGGCGGTTCAATCCCCGCCCGAGTCGATGTGTCCTTGAGCAAGACGCTTAACCCTGAATTGCTCCCTGTAGCTGTTCTACAGTGTAAGTCGCTTTGGATAAAAGCGTCAGCTAAATGAAATGTGATGTAGTTATGAACTAAAGGCATTAGTTAAGAACGTGAGCTACTTAACAGAACTAGTGTTAAATAAGTCCACGTGAACTTTGGTCACACGGGACACAAACAGAGGTCTCCTGAGTGAAAGTCCTGTGGCTGCTTGACACAACCTTCTTTATACTATGACAATCACTCCGACCGGCTGAACCTCAGGATAAAACAAACAGTTACACTTTCAGAACACCCAAGAGGAACAACCAATTACAGCAAACGGATATCCTTTTGTTTCTCTCTGCCGTTTTTTCACACGTGGTTTTAAACACAACATGCTCCCCTTTCTGATTATTGCTTATCTGACACTTTCTGTGAGGATCTGCCTCTTCAGGGCACGCGGCGACCTCATGTCTCCACGAGGATGTGATTGTGTTGATTAGCATACTTGTGTCAGGAACTGATAACAAATCATATGAATGCAAATGCATGTGTAGATTGGATAAGGCAGTGAGTAACACCAATGCACTGGCTAATCCTAACAAAGTCTATATATATATGTATATATGTGTATCGCGCCATATTGGAATATTTCGACTGCGTTGATGCTGGCGACTTTCATTTCTATCTGAAGCTCATTTGATGTGATCTGTACGTGACTGATGCATTTGATTTCATGGCTGCTTTTTTTATGTATGTATTTTGATGCTTTACTACCATGAGAAACAAAACAGAATTGAACACTTTGATGGTGATTTAAAGACGAAAGCTTTGGAGAGCCACACACACACACACACACACACACACACACACACACACACACACACACACACACACACACACACACGTCCTCCCACGGGCTGCCGTTTCAAAAGTTGTAATGTTGTCTCTCTTTGTTCACGTTTCAAGGACGTGCACAGCCACCACTCATCTCCAGATGGGCGGTGAGAGAGAGCCATTGGGAAAGAGAGAGACATTTCTGCATTTACGATTATGAAACATCTTATTGGACCTTGAGGGCGCTGCTTACGCTCAGAAAAAGAAGAAAAAAGGCTGGGGTGGGCTATCGGGGGAGTTGGATGTTTTACTCAGAAACTGTTGTTTGACTGAGGAGAACACTGCAAACACATCTGTTGCTTTTCCTGGTCTTGGTAACTCTGGCATCAGTGGTTAGCAGGTCCGTCTTTCAATCAGAGGGTTGGCGGTTCGATCCCCGGCCTAGTCGATGTGCGCCTGAGCAAGACATCTCACCCTGAACTGCTCCCCGTAGCTGTGTCTACGGTGTATGATTGTAAGTCTCTTTGGATAAAAGCATCAGCTAAATTAAATATAATGTAGTGGCATAGCTACAACTATCAGTCTCCTGAAGCCCCTATTGTTAACTCCTCGCGTTGATGTTGTTAACAGCCATGTGAAGCTAATGTGGAAGTATAATAAACTTGCATGCTCTTTACTGATCATCAGAGGGAGATTACTATGAAGAAGTCTGATTGTATAGAAGAAAATGACTCTACTTCTCTTGATTTATTCCCTCAGTAAACATTGTAAACATGAGTTTATGGTCTCAATCTCTAGTTTCAATTCTTCTTCAATACAACATGTTTGTTCATTTAGTAAATGATGTCATTTAGAGTCAAAACGGACCATAAAGCATGGGATGCTTTAGGGTTGCTGCCGCTACCAGAGACGTACAGTATACGCTGTCTCTATGTCACTCCTCTGCATTCAAAATATGGCAACTTCTGTTCATTGGTTGCAAAAAAAAAACAAGATGGCGGAATCACCGAACTCGAGGGTACAAAACGGCAGTCCTCAATCCAACGGGTGACGTCACGATGATGACGTCCACTTCTTATCCACAGTCTTGGCTTGTTAATAAAGTAAAGTAATAAGTGTAGCTGTGTGAAAACACTGATGTCATCGTCTGAGAATTTGGGATTTTATCAACTTTAGGGAAGTTTAAATTCTACAATTAATCCTGTGCAACAGTAAGAACTCGTCCAACACAGTGTTAACCCACAAATGGAGCGAGCCTCCATATATGCTGTTTTGTATGTTCGCGTGTGTGTGTGTGTGTGTGTGTGTGGGCACATGGTGTCCTTTCAGGCTTCAGGGTCACAGCTCTCTCCACCCCGAAGGACACAGTAAACACTTGCTTTATTATGATTCGAATATCAGCTCCCTAAATCTGAAGGGGGATAAATGATTATCATTAATTATAATAAATTTGCCTGTCAAGACTGCAATTATTTTGTTCCCACACAAATTGGCATTCATTTAATGGCGGCGGGTGGAATGCAGCGACGTGAGCGAGAGGCTCGCGATTGTAGTTGAGCAATCAAAGCCGAGGAAAGCTAATTGTTTGCTCGTCAACATGTTTAAAATGGGGACACTGTGTGTGTGTTTGTGTGTGTGTGTATGAAACACTTAACTCCATCTCCAAGACAAGTTTTCTCCTGCTGAAAAGCACCGATGTGTCATCAAAAATGAACACTAATAATAATTTAGAGCGTCACGGAACCGTATGCTCACACATTAGCAACTTTATAAGAGGATACATTGTTATCCTAAATGTTCCTACATAGTTCCACTGCATCATAGGGGCAAAAAGTACAACTTGCCGACAGGTTATACATCTGAACATTCATCTAGTCATAATAAATTGATACGCCTTCTGTTGAAAGGGGTCACTTGATTTAGCTCCTGATATTTGTCGAGGGCTGATTCATTACCATAGCGTCTGTACGCACGGCTCAAATATTATTATTTTGTATTTACATGGCGGCTAAAGTTTGTTAACTGCATATTTCTCGGTGGAGTGTTCTGTCGCCGGCATAAAGTGCACGCACCTCTCCGGAGAAGGCCTGTCCGTTCAGCAGGTGTTCGGAGCCCTGGCCGTCCTCGCTGCCGAAGTGTAGCCGGATCTCCTCCAGACGGTGGCTGTACGTCATTGGCCCTCCGGAGATGTTCACCAGGTGCTCCTTGTCCAATCGCAGGGAGACGTGGCGGCCCGTGTTGTACATGGTCCCTCCCACCTGGAGAAAGGATGAGTAATTCACAGACCATTGTTATAAAGAATTCCCGACAGGCTTTATCTTTAAATTATCGGAGGAAAAACGGTTTCTTTCCAGGATCCTTTCCATAATATTGTCAAAGAATCAAGTCAGTGGCAAAAACAATACATTACAGCCTGTATAGCGGCTTTAGCGTTGTCCATTCAATACGCAACCCATTTCTAAAATTGTTGTCACCTTAGACACAAAAACGTGGGGAAAATGATGAAAAACACCAAATCTCTCTTTTCAATTCATTATGATATTGATTCTAATTGGTTCCGGGTGGCTTTAAGTATTTCTTTTCTACAGGTATTTGCTGAATAATATGTCTACGTGGGAAAAGTGTAAAATAACGTGTTAATCCTCAAACAGTTTAGTTTTTTACTACAGGTTTATTTCTACAGAATAACAAATTAAAGTCAACAATATATGACAACAAATTAGGCAAGAAAACTTCCAAAAATATTTTTCCCGTCCAATCTTTTTAAGCCTGAAGTTAGGGAACAATTATTACTGAAGGCTATTTATCGGTGTATTCTCTCTCGTTAGTTCTGGTTGATTTGACAGAGCAGTGGATCATTTGTTTAGTAATGATTTTAAAAAAAACAAGTGGGGAAAGCCTTGATGTCTTATCCCGCTGCGTTAGCTCCGGTTTCAATACAAAAGAGACGCTGTTGTCTCGCATGGTTGACAGCTCAGGGTTTTCTTTTCTTTTCCTCGGTGATGCCTGTATCATCATCAGCACAGCTTATGCAGGAACAGGCCTGAGGGCTTTATTTAATTAGGCAGCATTCTGAGCAGGAGGGAGAGGCCATATTGTTAACGCAACAAGGCTTCAACAAACAACACCAACGACAGAGTGGAGCCTCCGGTGAAAAGGAAAGGACAGGTAAAGACGGGGAAAAAAACAAGGTTTTTAAGGAAAACACGGCGCCGCGAGTAACACTCTTTATAGCTGTGCTTATTTATTTATAACGGGAAGCCACGACTTTTAGGTGGACTTCCATCGCTCATATCGGCCTCTTTCTCTTCTTTTCCAATCCCTTTGCTTTTTTACCCTCACTCTCCCACTCCGTCCCTTTCCTTTTTTTTTTTCACTTCGCTTTCAAAACTATCCTTCCCCCCCCTCCCCTCCAATTCCCAGAGAAAGAACCCTGCCCACACATTGTAAATATTTTATAGAAGCTCTGAGGAGAAGAAAAAAAGAAAATCAATGATTTGAAAGGAGAAAGAGAGAAGAAGAGGGAGCGATACAAAGAGGAGATAAGTACGGGGGAGCAGGAGGAGAGAAGGTAGAGAGGAGCGAGCGAGGGGAGGTCTTTCAGGTTTCTTGGCAAAGGCGACGAGAGTGAGGTGAGACCCCTGAAAAGGCCAGGGAAAACCTCCGCGGGCTATTATTCATGAGGAAGAAGAAGTGATGAGAGGTCTGTGGACTCTCCTAAAATATCCCAAATAAGGCAAAGTCCAGCACACCGTGAGATAATAAGGCAAAATGTGCAGTGGTGGGAAGACATAGCCCAAAGTATGTCTGTACCCCACCATTAAACCCGTGTCACTGTTAGACATGAACACGCTGCTATACCAGTCGACGGTGTGTCGTCCAAAACTAGAACAAGAAGCTTTTAGCATCTAGAAGAGATTTATCCCCTGAGGAGCTGGTGGAGACCAACAACGGAGCTAAAAAAAGGAGAGTTGAGTATTAGAGAGAAAAAGTTACTTAAGAAAATTAGTGATTGTGTCATGGCATGTCCTTATTTATAAGGCAATTCTTAACATACTTCCATCTTATCTATGTACGTTAATTCATCAGAAAAATGCCGGAAGCTACCATCTTCGCTCTGTGACCCATGAGCAAGGCCTCCTCTTGCTATCTGTCCCTAATGTCCGTCTGGAAATGGGAAAAAGGGCTTTTAGGTTTGCTGCTCCTGCGGCTTGGAATCTGCTGTTGGAATTTGGGTCTACGGGAGCCGGTCTCTTTAGGTGGTTTTAAAAAGAGATTGAAAGAATTGGAGGAAGGTTCATCTGGTTGTAGATGTTTTTTCTGAGGTATGTGCACCTGTGTGAACTGGGATGTGATGACTTGAATCTTAGTTTTGGTTTTTATTGTCTGTTTTATGTTGTATGTCTGAAACTTTGTTAAATGTGCTTTTGCTGTCTTGGCCAGGACACTCTTGTAAAGGAGATTTTTAATCTCAATGAGGCTTTTCCTGGTTAAATACATTTTAAATAAATAAATAAAAATAACAGTTTTACAAAACCATACTATGTCAGACCTGTTTGATCTTTAAGATGTTAAGCAATGCAGCTGTAAGACCTTGTACACACCGCGTTCACGGCAACAGATTGGTGCGATTAATTCACAATGTATCATGAGTACTTTCTACACAGAACTCAAATATCACGCCATAAATAAGGTTGATTTGTCTGAGCTTTTGCACTTCAAATAAAATACACTGTATATAAAAGTGGACGCAGTTGTCGAGACGCCACCCGTTGGTTTGTGGACCGATTTTGTCGTCGCCATCTTTGATTACGGCTGTCGCCATGTTGTTGTGTTATGCAGCCAATGAACAGAAGCTACCATATTTGGAATGCGGAGGAGTGACGTAGAGACAGCGTATACTGTACGTCTCTGGTAGCAGAAGTGACCTGTCAATCACAGTACGCCCTAAAGCATACTCTGGTTTATGGTCTATTTGACTCTGAACGGTCCATCATTTGAGGGGGCTGCACGGTGGTGTAGTGACTAGCCCGGGTTTGGTTCCCGTTCTGGGCGGTTCTGTGTGGAGTTAGCATGTTCTCCCTGTGTCAGCGTGGGTACCATCCGGGTTCTCCGTCCAAAGACATGCAGCTTAGGTTCATTAAAATTGTCTGCAGGTGTGAATATGAGCGTGAATGGTTGTCTGTCTATATTTGCCCTGAGATAAACTGGTGACCTTCGCCCAATGTCAGCTGGGATCGGCTCCGGCGCCCCCAGATAGGAGAATCTGCTTGGATAATGGAATGGAATAGACCATAATTTACTGAATGAACATCATGCTGTATTGAAGAAGACTTGAAACCATGAACTGATGTTTACAATGTTTACTGAGGGAATAAATCCAGTGAGAAGTCATTCCGAGGCCCTTCCCCAAAATGTTGCCACAAGGTTGGGACAATAAATAGCTCCAAAGGGGCTCGGTAATGAAAAAACAGACCAACGTCCAAAAGTTAACAAAAGTATGTGGACGCTTGTGCCACACAGCACACACTATTGTTTCATGTGACTGTTTTACACAACAAACAATGTGCAGTTGTTGTTGTTTATTTATTTTTACCCTCATGTAAGGATAAACGGCTCGCGGCTGGCAGGGTAGCGAGGTGTGTTGGTAATGTCGTGTTTGTCTCACAGCGAGGGAGCTCGTGTACAGCTCCTTTGTCTAATTGGTGGCGCCTCCATCTCCCGGGATCGATATAATCCACTGTAGAGAGGACATCACAGCAGAAACTCTGTTGCTGATACTGATGGGGAACGACAAAGAAGCCTTACGTGATGCAATCTCAGATATGCAAATAGTCCGACTCGAAAAAGTTTCTTTTTTTTTTTTTTTTTTTTGATGAAAAACAAAACTCTGCTGGGAGCACAAAAGCACTTTGTGGAAAGAGAGAGACACGTTATTAAAATCGTTCATATTTCAAGTGAAATTGTGACTCTTCTGAGTCTGGGCTTGAAAGAGATCACATTTTGTCTCTTAGCTGGCTTGAATACTAAAATGAATGCACAGTTGAATACAACTTGCTTATTTCATCTGTCAAGTTTCCACCACAACACATACCGGACAAAGTCAATGTGGTGGAAAGGTTGCAGACGAAGCACAGGCTCTCTATTACAATTCTCCTCTTTCTCATTATTTCCCAAAGTCTCGACACTTTGAGCGTAGTGGAGAAGTAATTATCGGTCGTGTAGTTCATATTTACATTAAGTGCTTCTGACAAATCACTAACTTGTGCCACATTCTCGGCCACAGATAAGCAGAGGACTTATGCATTACTTGTATATCAGGCGCCGATGAACACGGCAATCGACAAAAACCGCTGTCCAACTCGTCTCATGCATCAACATCAAAACTATTACACTCATTATCCAGTCGGAGCTTTTACACTAATGGCTTCATCGGAAAACGCCTCCCTGCTCTCGAGTGCTGTGTCGACTGCGTCGCCTTGTACAAACTCATGATACACATGAATATTCATGTAGCCAGAAATGCAAAGCATTGGTCTTTCGTATAAATTGTTGTACAAAAACTATTAATAAACACATCAATGAGCCGCTCCGTAATTTATCTTGGGTTTTAGTTTTGGTGGACATCCCTAGTTATGAATATTAGATCAGTTTGCTGCGAATAGATCTCCCTAAATCCGAGACTCTGAGTATTGAGTAACGTCCATTTAATTTATAATTGATATTGCTTTGATAACAATGCACTTACTAACAACTATTACCCAACTCTGCGTCTCCCCGCGGCTTTCTGGTTTTGGTTCACTCTCACAGCTCTCATAACATAGTTTATGGCGGCGGTCGGCAGCTGCTTTCAGTGTAAAAGCTCAAAAAAGCCACCGTACAGTACCTGCTCAGCAGCACACAGACACAGGAAACCAGCCGCTAAACATAGTGGAGAATGTAACAGCTAAAAAGACGGATATCTCCCTCAAGAGTTGGAAGACACCAAAAAAAAAGAAAAGAAAAAAAACGGCTAAATAAGCAACCGTTTGCTATGAAGTTTGCTTAAACGGTGAGGTATCAGTAACACAGTGGATAACGCCGTCCGAAACGGCAACGTGGGAGAGTAGCGCCCACCCTCCGGCTCCCCCTGAGGTAAACACCGCTAGCTCCGTCAGCGCTGTGGCACCGTTAGCTTCTAGCACTGTTAGCTTCTAGCACCGTTAGCTTCTTAATGCCAGCTCCGCTGTTGAGAGTCGCACATTTTTTTCTTCTTCTAATTTAGCACCTTTAAAACCTTTTCCTTGACCTGAAACTCCACCTCTGACACTATTACAAACCAGTATTAACTTGTTTAAGGTGAGGACCCACAGAAATGTCCTGACTTTGTGGGCTGCTTCTGGGCGTCTTCACACCAACACACTCACACTGAGTACTACCCACTGTCATATGTGCTGGCAGCAGCTTCGACTCGTTACAAGAAGTGTATCTAAAACATGTCAACGATTTTGGCGAGCTGCCAATTTAGACAGACACGGGAATCGAGCAAACGGCATCGGCGCTGAGCCTGACGGCTGACACAACATTTCACACGTTGTACACTGTTACGACACAGTCCCGATAAATAGATGCACAGGAGTGAGAAGAGATCGCTGCCAGACAGCATTTACTTTTCTTCTTTTTTAACATTCAGTCTCTGGTTTAAACTCTGGAACCAGAACTTGGCGGTTGCTGGAACGGGTGGAAAGACTAACAAAGGCGGTTTTGATGAGTGTGAATTTGTTCCGGTCCAGTTTGATCAGAGAGCTACTGACGGAATGAACGCTGATTGTAACCTTTCCCCACTAAAGACAAAAGCCAGGAGTTAGTGGGTGTTAAATGTGTTTCTGCCAATGGGAAAGGGGCTTTCAGTGTAAATTACAAAGCAATGGACCATTTCACTTATATGTCAGGTGTAACCCCCACTCCAAGCAGCATTTCATTTGTTTCCGAGAAGCTTCCAGGAGCGATTGAGCCGAAAAGGACAATCGTGTGCTGGCCATCCCTGAACGGATAGCGATGATCGCAACGCACCGCCACATTAGAGGTAATAGCTCGGAGAACGTAAACAAGTCATGAAGGAGATTGTTGACTGTCTGGGGCAGACTTGGTGGTAGTGGACGGTAATAATAAAAAAACATCAGTGGTGTGCTGGTAATGAGAAAACACAAGGATCATGGTCATTATCTGAGCACACGAATCAATAGAGTGAATTACCCCGACAAGATGAAGTCCTCTACTACCTAACTACTGTTAGGCTGCAGAGATGCTCCGCTTACATTTTAAATATAAAAGCCGCCGTCACCTCACGAAAAAGGGTTTTAGCTGGAGGAAAATGCTACACGTAATTGGCAAAAATAAAAATGTTCATAGGTCGGGAGTAGTGTACCTGCCAACACGCGGGGCGAAATGGTGGAAATGGTGATAACGTGAATGAATTAGACGGCAACTGTGAAGTGCACATGTTCTTGTAGCAACCGTCAGATGGGTTTTAACATCTCCTCTAGAAAGGTCTTCAGCTTTGAAGCACCGAATCGTGGCAAAAGCGTAATCCGTTTGATTAAAGTAGAACTGGCGCTTTTTCATTATGGTGCGCCGGTATGGAGGGTGAATGGAACGGATAGAGATAGCGAGGTGACGGTGTCTACAGAGGGCGGGAGGGAAGGAAAGCAAGAGAGAGCAGGGAGGGAAGGGGGGGGGGGGGGGGGGTGGGGGGGGGACCAGCCATGAAGAATTTAATAGAGGGTGAAGTTGTGGACACATCCCAGTACAGCAGTTCCAGCAATGCTACATGATGAGAGAGATTCGACACTGATCCGAGGCATTTGCGACAAGATTTGAAGAGATTGTGCTGTCCTGAGCAGAGAAACAACAGCATCAGTAGTTGCTAGAAGAATGCTGACATTGGGCCCGGCAAGCATTTGGATTTTTAAAAAGCATAACTAAACTTCATATTTTTGCCGTACTATGTCCATGCATGAAGGACGCGGGGCGGTTTCGGAATCAGAACCCTGTGCTCTCGACTTTAACTCTGATTAACTGCTTTTAACTGTTAACTGAAGGTCCGTCAACCCGAGCTGCCGCTCGCCCCCCCCCCCCGAATCACTACAGCCTCTCCAGGTACACGTGGCATCAGGAGACACGACAGGCCGGGGGCCAGCCGGCCAGGATGCTCATTTGAGTAGAAATCTCTGCAACACAATACACAGGTCAACGCTGTTCCCTCTTTCTCGTTCTGTGGTTGATGTCAGTTCATTGTTATGATGTTTTCGAGGAACTCTTTCTGGCAAGAGCTCACACATTGCACATGTAATGGTTCATGCGCAAAACGCTGACTCATACTTATGTTGCTGGCGTACGAACCAGACTAGGTGTTCAAGCGGGCCTCCCTCGCTCATCTGAGAGTCTCTGAGGTTTGAACTGTTGAAATAGGCTGTTAAACTCAATGGGTGGAGCGCTGCAATTAATTAGACCCTGTAAAACATTAGGAATCCAATCAGGCTCCGGTACCCCGGGGGATCTCATTTATAAAAATGTACTTGGATTCCTTTTTTTCTTCAACTTGACGGCGAGAGCGAACGCACAGTGATGCACAAAAACAAAAACAGTGTCTTTTTTTCCCACTTCCGTGTGGGAACTTAAACGCGCGCGTCTGCTCGACAACTAGGACTCCACATTTACATGGTCGCCATGCGCGCCGCGTTGAGGCTCCACAAGGCAAGGACGCATTTTTGAAGATCATAGCCCCTTTGGCCACAGAAATTCCTCATTTCGGCATGAAATAAACGTCTGCACGTCAGCAGCAGCCCGGACGGGGGAGCCGAGGACGGTTTCCCTGACAGACTCTGTGTTCTCGTTGGCGTCTGATGGTCGGAATCCTCCGCAGCACAATGGGCAGTTGCAAAAACTAAACAAACACTTTGAATCAATATGCGCACAAAGATCCAGATAATACATTTCTCCTCGCAGTAATTCTCTAAATTGTTTTGGCTGGAGAGAAAAGAGGCTTGCGAATGCTGCGCGCTTTGACTCTGGCTCCTTCATTGTGAAAGCCTAACAGGTTCCTTGAAAACAAGACTATACCTCCCCCCCCCCCCATATAATCACATGAGCAGAAAAGCAGTCAGGGGAAAATGTGCGGTTTTACAAAGTGATTATGTTACATTTTTAATCCTGAGCACCTCTCTGAGCCTTTAAAGCCTTTAAATCTGCGAGCCGATTCTTTTTCAAAAAGAGCTGTTGGCGCGTCTCCTGGATCCGGCCATCAAGAAGATGCCATTTTAAGATAACAAATCATGTCACCCAAAATGAGCACAATAACAAAAAGCGGTGGGGCCGGAGCGAGAGGAAGTCGAAGTACCAGCCTGAAACAGTATGTTCCAACCGTGCTAGCCAGGGGGTGATCAGCCCATTCTGAAAGAATAACAAAGGTGGGCGCAGTGTCTCTTTTTCTGCAGCTTTTCTTTCTCCTCTCTCTTCTTTGTGCGAGCCTGTTTTTTTAAACTTTTATTCAATCCCACACCCATTATTTTAGGGCACTTTACTTTAATCCTGGAGCAGTTCCTCCACTTGTCGGGTCTGTTTGGACTCGTGAGAACACGGCAATCACAGACGAGGTTGCAGACTAAATCGATTGGACGGAGCTCTCGTCGACAAGGAGTTTTCTTTCTTGGTATCATTCCAAACCGAGCCGGGAGCTCCGATTTGGACTGAGAACGTGATCCGAATGCGACAACGGGCATTCTGGTTCCGGCACGATTTGAGGAAGTTTCAACGGTGCCTTAAAATACAAATGGTGTATGAAATTCTCGTTTGAAATATGCAAAAAAAACTCCCGCTCATCACGGAGACACAGTAGTCCTGAGGGTGTGAAGGTTGACTTTAAACTCTGACAGCTCAGGTTCAGTCGATACCAAGACGGTGCTTTTTTGCCAAGATGATCGAGTCTTAGCTCTAAATTTTCAGGGGAAAAAAGAAATGTGTTCAGAAGAACAGAGAATCTAGACATTATTTAGAGACTCTGAGAAGTTGACCACAATATGAAAGGAATGGGTCAACATTTTTGGACATGGTTTATCAGATCCCTTTGCAAAAACAAGACGTAAAGATCAAAAATCAATTTCAAGTCTGTGAGTTAACTATGAAGTTTAGCCTAGCTTAGCATCACGACGGGAGTGAATCAGAGCGAGTTTTGGCCAAAGTAGTTTTTGGTGGTGGGGAGGGGAGGCATTGATAAACATAAATATTCAACTTCAGCTTTGGACATTTGAAATCAACATATTGCCTATTTTAAGAGAACAGATCAATCAAGGAACAGGCTTTTTTTATTTCAAAGTAAAATATGTCCATGCTATAAATTCAGTGGCATTTAAATCTAAATTTGAAGTATTCGTATACGTGTCTTGTTGACTTCCATATCAGAATACTATTGACAGTGTGTCCTGTGGATTATGCAAAGGAGTGGGCACAGTGTTTCTAGACGGAGACGTTGCTGTTGAACTCTTTGTAGTATGCAAACACTTACTATATTAGAATATTAAGCTCGCTGCCCTCCGCCAGGTCCTTTTCTCCTTGCGAGCGTACTGCTCTGCTTGTCAGTCGTGCCACGGCACCGGCTTTCAGATTAGCTGTCTGTAACTGCTGCAGGAAATCAAATAACAGCTGATAAGGCGGAAAAGGGAAGAAGAAAAAAGAAAAAGACGGGCGTAATGTCATAGCTCTTCTATCTGTGACGTTGATTATCTAAACACTGGACGCGGGCTCTATTTTGGAATTTAATAAAAAAAGGTTGAACAGAGTTTAGCTTGTTCTCGAGTTTAAAAGTTCTCTGGGCTCTGCAAGGTCATACGCACGTATAAAGTATACAAGTATCGAGAGGGTGAATGAAAAATAATAGACTTTTTCTTCACTCCCACTTCCCTGACATTGTAGCGCTTACCTCAGGGCAAAGGCAGCCAACAGCTTTGATGGAAGACAGGTATGATGATAAATATTTGATGCTATTGACGGGTTGTTGTGCTCAGAATGAGATTCTATGGAACTAGTACATAATACAACACAGTCTCCGGCCAGCAAACCGACTCTGCAACTGTGTGAACAGTAATCGTTGGACGAGTTGATATCAGACCTAAGAGCTGATATTGAATCAATACTTTGATCCGGGAATACTTTGGAGACCCTGCAGAGTCGGCTAATAATAAGAGACACATAAATGCAACTATAGCTCTGAACATCAATTGCTTACTTGTAGGGATGCAAGTGAATACCAAGGTATCTTCCTTTAAAATGAATGGAACCAAGATAAAACACAATTCAACCTTCAGGGATCACAACTATACGGTTATCAGACCCCAAACAGCATCTGGAACAACGTATCCTCGCACAACAATTCATATGTTATCTTTGGATCAAGTTATTATTCGTGCGTTGTCCAAGTAGCAACTCGCGCTCGTTGTCAACTTCCATCTTGACAGGAAGCAACTCAGTTAGGTTTAGGCCACAACAATACTTAGTTAGGTTTAGGATAAGATCATGAAATACTTAGTTAGGTTAGGATAAGATCATGAAATACTTAGTTAGGTTTAGGATAAGATCATGAAATACTTAGTTAGGTTTAGGATAAGATCATGAAATACTTAGTTAGGTTTAGGATAAGATCATGAAATACTTAGTTAGGTTTAGGATAAGATCATGAAATACTTAGTTAGGTTTAGGATAAGATCATGAAATACTTAGTTAGGTTTAGGATAAGATCATGAAATACTTAGTTAGGTTTAGGATAAGATCATGAAATATTTAGTTAGGTTTAGGATAGGATCATGAAATACTTAGTTAGGTTTAGGATAAGATCATGAAATACTTGGTTAGGTTTAGGATAAGGTCATGACATATGTAGTTAGGTTTAGGATAAGATCATGAAATACTTGGTTAGGTTTAGGATAAGGTCATGACATATTTAGTTAGGTTTAGGATAAGGTCATGACATATTTAGTTAGGTTTAGGGTAAGGTCATGAAATACCTAGTTACGTTTAGGAAAAGATGGTTCTAAAACTCAGGTTCAGGCAATAAAACTAGTGAGTTAGGTTCGGGAAAAGATTGTGGCTTGTGTTAAAAATAACCACGGAGGTGGAAGATATATGACAGCTATTTAATCCACCCACCTCTGCTCCCACCTGCCCTGTTTGGGTGTTTGCCATCTTCATATTTCATGGTTTGTGAATACATGGATTACATACGAACTGATTTCGTGGTTATCCACCAATTACAGCGCATTCATTTCCGTAGGTACAGCCATGAACGCCGTGTGAGAACAGCCTGTCTGAAACCATCTGGCTGTCACTGCTCGACAGACTTCTGGATTTCGTTTCTCTCATCCAACACAGAAGAGGGGGGTGAGGAAGATGAGGCATTCCTGGCCTTCTGCTCAGAGCTTCAACTTTCTGGTCGAGTGACAGTGCGCAGGTGTACAGTGACAACGGTCGGGCCCCTGATTAAGACCGAGGCCATGCCAGCGAAGGTGACAGAGTAGTAGGATGTGGCGCTCTGGAACCTGTCCCATGATGCCATCTGTTTTCTCATGAGCCACGCTGCGGAGGGTAGACTGAGGGAGAGTGGCAGCGAGACTCACAACGCGCAGCCAAGTCTCTTGACTTCAAATGCTCTCCTCGAAGCTTTCTTATTATTATTCTGGTTTCATGGAAACGTTACTGATTTAGTTCGGTCACGGTGGACTTCTATTTGTCGAGTGGTCGGAGACACGATGACATGCTAATGTTGCTGGATGTGTAACCAGGCAACAGTTTGCCATCATTCACCTGATACATGACAATCAGTGCTGCTTTAAGTACAATATTTACTTGAAATATCGTCTCTCGCCTGCCGGGGTTGGATCTGTGTCCCTCTGCGGTGGGCTTGTTGTCGGAGCTTCTGGAGAATTTGCATGATTTCATCGCACTAAAAGAAGTGGATCTGATACTACTTCCACCACAGGTTGGATTCAGACAGGAGTCATATTCTCATTTTACAATGATGTTTAATGCTGATCCTGCCCAAGGAAATTCATCACATTCCTACACTTTCAAGGGGTAACGTACTCAATATAGTGATTCACGTGAACTGTTGTGGCTCTCTGTTTTTAATTTTCTGGATAGATACTGGGCCACGAGGAGTGAGTGATGACTTGGCTGTGTGTGGCATTCACACGGGGTCCTGAACCCTCCAACATACCCCACAGCTCTCTGGGTAGAGGAGGAAAGGAGGTCAGGATTAAATGAAATTAGTGTGAGGACACTCGTCGACTCGCAGCTCGCTGCTGGAGCTCTGGGAGCCTCTCTCCTGATTGTGCCGGCATCCACATTAGCATTCAGACGCGGTGCGGCCCTGCCGAGCTACTGTCGGCCTACTTATCACTGTGCGGCGGTTTAAAAACCAGAGACATATCAGCGCGTCAGCCCGCATGAAGTACTGTATCTTATCTCTCTCCGAGAAGATCTGGATTCATAACCACAGCTCCAGTTGCTCCGGTGATGCAAACGTGGAAAGCGTCACGTTTGCATCACTCACGTGGAAACAAGTCGCGGTTGTCGGTTGAGGCTTCTCATTTAAAAATCACTTTAGCGACTTAACAAACACATTTGCAGATGAGGGACATTAAACCCAAAGAGATTATCGACCGCCATGCTTTCTGGGACTTAACTCGTGGACGCAGCGTACCCCGGCAGGAGAGGAGCCCGACCAGCGTTCACAGAATGACACACATGGAAGAAATATCATTATCATTTCAGAGATAGAGAGTTGAAGTGGGGGGAAAAAAGGAGGGATGGGTGCGGAGGGGGAAAAAAAAGTGAAGGTGGGGAGGGAAAGTGAATCAAAGAGACGGAAGGGGAGAAACAACGTGGCCTCATAATGTGTCCTAAAATAGGGTAGGTCGCCCGCACAGACACTCTGGGTACTTGGCTCTGATTTATTTATTTAGTTTGTGGTGAGAAGCGATCCACTGGGCATTGAATAAGGGGAAAGCCCTGTGCCTGAGCCTCGGGCTCTCCTTATAGGGCCAAGGCAGCAGTAACTCTAAATTTAAACCCCCGGTTTCTCACATCATTATCACCATGGCTGTTTTTTCCCGGGAGCGACAACCGAGACCGGCTGCAGAGTTGTTTTCCCGGTGGCCGGAGTGTGTTTCAAGAGCACAGAATGGCTGAGAAACCTTGTGATCCGAGTTGTGCGAAGCCCCCGGTACCGCTCCGAGACCGCGGACAAATACAAACCAGCGTGATTTGTATCGGATTCACGGCTGGTGTTTCACATCTCAGGGCTACAACGGGAAAAAGACGAGCAGGCTGACAAGGCCATGGGAAGAAAGAGATAAAGCCGCCGATGAAATGTGTGCGTGTGCACTAAGTGGGGGAGAGATGAAGGATGCGGTTCAGGGATGCTGCTCGACTGGTTGGATGCACAGCTCAAAGCGCAGCTGAATCATAGGCTGAGAACTGAACCAGCAAAAACAAAGGAGGTAGAACGAGAGGAAGGTGGGAAAGCAGAGGCCTCCTATCGCTTTAACGCTTGTTCCCTTCCTGTCGCCGGGCACTGAAGTGGCAGAGTCCTCGACTCATTAACACTAGAAACAAGTAACAGGGGCAAAGGGCTTGCCCCCCCCCCCCCCCCAACCGCTTTAAAGTTGACTCTTCAGACGCTGCAGTCCTGTTTGAATACTGATTTACTGCATACATACGTAAAGCATATTTCTCTTTTGCCACGATCAGAACACAAAACCATTTCGGAGGTGGTCACTCCATCAAGTGAGGGATTTCTGCCGTGACTCAGACCCAGACTCAGTTGAACCCCGACCCAATCACAATCCACCCAGTCAATCATGTAAGCACTCGCCTTGCACTGTGGCAAACTTCATGCACCACATCTTCAACTGAAGTCGACACCTTCTCTTCTTGGAGACCTGTCACTCACTGAAAGTAAGTGACAGTTACTGTGAATCATAATGAGTCGATCCAATCACTGACAAGAGTCAATGTTTGGGCCATCTAGTCCTGAATCAAGTCTTAAGTCCAGACAGGTACTCGGGACCAACAAGTCCCAAGTTAAGTCCAAGTAAAGACTAACAAGTCCCAGGTTTGACCTGCATCAAGCTCAAGACCGGATGGTCAAGTAAAGTCAGAGTCAAGGCCAACAAGTCTGTCAGGACCAACAAGTCTCGACACGACGGAGACGATCAGTCGGATTGGTTGTCAGTCAAATTAAGTGTTATGATAACACATCATCAATCTGAGTCAAACCAGAATTGTGTATTTTCTACAAAAGAGCAGACTGCAGTACTATATCATAAAATATATAGTACTGCAGTACATAATGGACTTCATCGTGGCTCGGGTTTTACAACACACATTTTTGCCACTTTTCATCATCCGGTCATGTTTAATGTATATGTGGATTGACGTGCAGTAGATAGATACGGTATATAATCATACCCTGGGCAGGGTTATCAATGGTGAGTTTTATAATGAACCTGCGAAAGATTTAGATTGGTCAATGATGGAAACAACCCCGACGATGCGGACCTCCAGCACCTCCTCAGTCTACCTCCTCCTCAGTCCCAGATTAGTGATTCCTTTTCAACACGTTCTCCCGCTGACTGGCCTCCCCAGCTACCTCGGATGTTGTGCTGCAGCCAAGAACAATGTGAGTAATATGGCAACAGAATCGAGGCCGCACAACAAAAAGAAAAAGAATAGAAAAAAAATAGTAAAAGGAAGATAGAAATAATAATCACCCACATGAATTCCTGGATTTCCACATAGACAGCAGGCTTGTATTTCTAGTTATTACATGACAACCCCCGCAGTCACACCAAAATATAATAACAACCCAGATTCATAGGGATGTGTAGGTGTATCTTGAGAAAAAACAAACTGCCGCAGCCCTATGTGAAAGAGGTCAGAGGCTTACGATTGCAGCACTAATATAGTCCAAAAACACTAAACCCCTGACTGCTGTAGTAACACACGATGAAGTGAAAAGCTGTCAATAAAACCATCATATTAGCTAAAGTGAAAAGCATAGCTCTCCAAATTGGTATGTGTCTTGCAGCAGAAGATCAGAGGCGCGCTGCTGTCAGGAAGCATGTCAGATGTACGTAGAGCTCAAGTTCAAGCTGTGCTGTGATCCCAACACGGAGAATGCAGCTCCTTAAAACCCACCTGCTCACCACTGGGTTATGGTTTTAGGGTTTAACAATGATCATTATATGAATTACTCATTCAAAAACCCAAGCACCGTTACAACAAGTCAGTGACCGCACTGCTGGAGGCCCACCGGATGGAATAGGGAGGCACCGGAGAACCAGAACCAGGACTGAGCGGGGAAGACTAAAGAGGCTCTTGTGCTCGGAAACACGATTCCCCACAGGGACCGACCAGAATCCACCACAAAATGAGGAACAAGTGATCTTGATCTTTGACTTGTGTTGATCTGTGCCCGCTTCTTGAATCTTGGCAAGGCGCCTTATTGAAGCTGCAATAACCCGTAGTTTTTAAATAAACACCGGTTCAAAGACAACGGTGGCTTGTAGTGACAAACTCACAGATTATCCCAGGACCAGGGGTCTACTCTCGGATGACGGAATGATTCTGCTTCTTGCGGCTCATCGTCTTGGTTTCACAGCCTGCAGCTTTGTGGTTTCAGTCCTCCCTCACCTCCCCTCCTCTCATTAACCTCATTTTCTCTGTTTTTCAGAGAAAAAAGCTCAAACTAATCCACTGCACACCACCAGATCTAGCTGGTGACCATAGTGACGCATATAGCAGCTCACGGGACGGCTACTTGTGAGAGGCGGCGCCAAAAATCGATGGCGGGCGATCGAGCCGACTAAACCAGCGGGAGACTTGCGTTGGTCGATGGGGACGTCAGGATAATGGCCTCTGACACTTGGCGTGCCTGATGGATGTTCCCGGTATCTCCTGCCATTGACCGGCAGCTCCCCCCCCCCTCCCGCGTTTAAATGATTCCGGAGCGGGAAAGAACTGGGTCGTCCGAAACAGATAAGATAACTTGAGACGCATCCGACAGCACATCGCTCATCCCCGCTGCACCGGGCTGCTGTGCGTGCGCCTCTTTAGACGGCGGCTCGGAGACTGCGAAGAACGGATTTGCTTCGAGCCTCGCGCTTCAGTATTCATTCACAGCGAAAAGAAGTGCGCGAAAGAGAATATTGAGCTATAGCTCCGTCTATCCTCTCAAATCCATGAAGGTAAAACTCCCCCCCCCCCCCACCCTTCACTGTATTGGCTTTCTTTTTAGCACACCTCTGCTTTTTGTTCTTTTTTCGCCTTTCATTACTAAACAAAAAAGGAAAGGAAAACATTGATGTCTTGTCTTTGGGGAGCAAGCTTTGAAACTTCAAAACCTACCTGTGAATAACAACCTGCACACACACACACACACACTTACATGTCATTTCCAATACGTGATTAGTTCTTTTTAAACTGGAGAAGGGCCCCGTTGGTTTTGATCAGCAGAGCGGGACTCAAAGAATGAGTCGCAATTACAAATCTGCCCGTTAGTTCAGCGCCATGGATTGACCAGTACACAGCAGAGTTCGGCTACTGGTATTCCAGATGCTGATTGGTCAGTGGCCCTACGCTTCAAACTGTGCCACTCGGGGTTTGACTCCTCCCTCTAGCGCCTTACGTGACTAACGATATTAACGACTCACGTGACTAACGATTCTAACAAAAGATTCACCTGACAGACTATATTTATATTGTTATTTTTTTCTCTTTGCTCCTCTTTTATGGAACCAGCTTCCACTTTCAGTCTGGGAGGCAGACACAGTCACCTCATTCAAGAATAGACTTTCCAAACTTTCCTGTTTGATAGTGCTTATAGTTAGGGCTGAATCAGGTTTGCCCTGGTCGAGCCCCTTGATATGCTGCTATAGGCTTATAGGCTGCTGGGGGATGTTTTAGGATACACTGAGCACCTATCTCCTCTTCTCTCTCTCCTTATGGATGAATTTACATCTCTCCATTGCACCTTATTAACTCTGCTTCCTCCCCGGAGTCGTTGTGACTTCACGTCTCATAGGGTCCATTGGACCTGGAGGTGTCTGATGCCTGATGAACCGGCCTCCCGCGTAGGCCATGCTGATGCGCCCCGCCCCCCCTCCTCCATTCATACATTGTCATATTCATGTAATGTGTTTATGTAACTCTGTAATGCTGTTCATTCTGTACACATGACATCTATTGCTTCTGTCCATCCGGGGAGAGGGATCCTCCTCTGTTGCTCTCCTGAAGGTTTCTTCCCTTTTTTCCCTGTCAAAGGTTATTTTTGGGGAGTTTTTCCTGATTCGATGTGAGGTCCTGGGACAGGGATGTCGTATGTGTACAGATTGTAAAGCCCTCTTGAGGCAAATTTGTAATTTGTGATATTGGGCTATACAAAATAAACTGAATTGAACTATATCAATGACTTATGTAACAAAAGATTCACGTGACTAGCGAATCACATGACTAAATGTCAACGTTCACTTAGTTTCACACAGGAAAAGGACAGCGGTTACCTGGGTGAAAGTCCTGAGTTTGTTTGACCCATCCATCCAACCCACCCTCCCACCTGCCCCACTTGGACAGTTTCACATACTAAGTCAGTTGCTTCGACCGTTTAATAATGACACTGATAGGTTTACATTGGTGCGTCATTATCAGACGGGTCGGATATTTTAGCGCTGGTCGGGGCCATAGATTCGCTGTCTTCTAGACAATCTCGAGGTTGTGGCATTGGCCAGGGGGCGGGGCCTCGGCGGGGTATGCAACTGTCAGCATACATCCAGCGTGTGGACTCTCCGATAACCCTATTTGGAGTTGAACTGTCACACCTGTATGTCAGGTTGGGTTTTTGTTCTGTCTCCATGTTTGTTTTGTGACTTCCTGTTTTATTTTGGAAATGGACTCTCCTCTCGTTTCAGGTTCCTTGTCCTTCCTCATGTGTCACCAGTCTGATTGTCTTTCCTGATTGTGTCCACCTGTTTCCCCACTTCCCTCATGTGTACTTATAGTCGGCGTCTCCTCTTGTCCTGTGCCAGTGTGTCAGGTTTCGTCATGCACACACGCCTCATGCTATTGTCAAGTCCAAGTCATAGTTTTGTCTGTACCGAACCTTGTCATAGAGTCCTTGGTTGGCCTTGCGCCATTTAGTGCTTCACAGCTCTTTTATTTTCTCCTTTCCTCGCTAAGAGAGGTTTTTTGTTGGCTTCCCGTTTTTTAGTATTTCCCAGCTCTATGGGTGAGCCAGAGCATTTCCCCATTCATCCCTCTTCGGAGGAGTTTTTTGTTTCCGGGGATTTCCCTGTGATTTTTATTTTTTTTTTTAAATAAAGGATTGTCAGCTGAACACTCTGCGTCCGAGTCCTCCTCAAGAGTTCCCCCCGTGACATGAACGGTGCTGTGGGAGGTGATGCTGCCCACCAACTATTTGAACCGCTGGAATTAAAAAGACAGTTGGGGAACTCATTGAGTCAAGTCCTCACCTTCAACATCGCATCTCCTGAGAACTTTCTCTCCGGTAAATGTCAACAGGCTGAATCCCCGGCGGCACCCATTCCAACCAGCGCTGTTGAATATTAAAAACAAGTGATGCTTGCTTGAGAACAAACAACATGTAGCCAATGACTCGTCAATGATCTTTAACCCTCTGGAGTCCATGGAGGAAAAACAGACTAAAAGATATAGTAAATATTTTGTTTGAAAAAAACAAACGGTTGTATTGTTAATTTCTTAATTTGCATACATCCCATGATGCTTGATCTGTAGTATGAAGTCATTTCTCAGTCATCAGTCATTTCTCAGTCAGTTACAAACAACACTTTTTACTAAAAAAACCAATATTACAACATTTGGTTTTAGACCAATGTATCTACTATTTTATTAATATATTCCACCACTTTTGTGGACCTAATGCTTTGCTAAACCAATTTCCAGCACCAAGACAGTTTGTCCACATGAGTAAAGGTATGTTTTCACAAGAGATTGGAAGAATTGTAATACGTTGGACTTCAGCTTTAGGGCCAAATGACCTCTTCACACTGTGCCTAAAGACAATGGTGCTGCATTATATAGAGAGCGGAGATTGTTTTGCAATTGTTGATGTATAACACATGGGCATGAATCAAATGCAAGTGCCTTTTAAAAAATGAATTTAAGAAACACACACACTGAAGCCTTGGGGAAATACAGTTCTGCTCCTGCAGATTTTGATTTTTTTTCCTCCTTGTTCTTACCCACGCACGCACGCAAACAGCTCTCCTACTTTGATGTACCATTAGCAGCGGGGGCCTTATGCCTCCTATCCACCATTAAATCCTAAAATATGCACACGGTTTGCACACACAGGAACCGGGCGTGCATGGGGTGTGTTTTTACACCTGTGTGCACTCGACGTACAGCATGTGTACAGACGCGTGTTTTCACACCCCTTTCTCAGCCACATTATCACCTCGGTCTCTGCGGCTCCGGAGCGCCTGCAGCTTGCAGCTTTAATGTATATGTTGTCAGTGTGCGAGAGGAGCGGCGCTTTACTGCCGAGGCGTTTATCCCTGCACCAGCCAGCTGTCACTGTCAGCTCTTCACACTCACACACATACAGCAGAATCATACGCTGACCCTCTCGCTCAGCAGATGTGTGCTACGCTGCTCTCCGGGGCAACGGCTGCTTTTCCTGCTGTAACCGCCTCCCGTTTTTCCTGCTGTAACCATCTCTTTCTTGCTGTAACTGTCTCTCCTCTTTCCTGTAACCGTCTCTTTCCTGCTGTAACTGCCTCTCGTTTTTCCTGCTATAACCGTCTCTTTCCTGCTGTAACTGTCTCTTTCCTGCTGTAACTGCCTCTCGTTTTTCCTGCTATAACCGTCTCTTTCCTGCTGTAACTGTCTCTTTCCTGCTGTAACTGTCTCTTTCCTGCTGTAACTGCCTCTCGTTTTTCCTGCTATAACCGTCTCTTTCCTGCTGTAACTGTCTCTTTCCTGCTGTAACTGTCTCTTTCCTGCTGTAACTGCCTCTCGTTTTTCCTGCTATAACCGTCTCTTTCCTGCTGTAACTGTCTCTTTCCTGCTGTAACTGTCTCTTTCCTGCTGTAACTGTGTCTTTCCTGCTGTAACCGCCTCTCCTCTTTCCTGCTGTAACCGCCTCTTTCTTGCTGTAACCGTCTCTCCTCTTTCCTGTAACGGTCTCTTTCCTTCTGTAACTGTCTCTTTCCTGCTGTAACTGCCTCTCGTTTTTCCTGCTATAACCGTCTCTTTCCTGCTGTAACTGTCTCTTTCCTGCTGTAACTGCCTCTCCTCTTTCCTGCTGTAACTGTGTCTTTCCTGCTGTAACCGCCTCTTTCCTGCTGTAACTGCCTCTCCTCTTTCCTGCTGTAACCGCCTCTCCTCTTTCCTGCTGTAACCGCCTATGTCTTGCTGTAACCGTCTCTCCTCTTTCCTGCTGTAACCGCCTCTTTCTTGCTGTAACCATCTCTTTCCTTCTGTAACTGTCTCTTTCCTGCTGTAACCGTCTCTTTCCTGCTGTAACCGTCTCTTTCCTGCTGTAACCGCCTCTTTCCTGCTGTAACCGTCTCGTCTCTTTCCTGCTGTAACCGTCTCTTTCCTGCTGTAACTGTGTCTTTCCTGCTGTAACCGCCTCTTTCCTGCTGTAACTGCCTCTCCTCTTTCCTGCTGTAACCGCCTCTCCTCTTTCCTGCTGTAACCGCCTATGTCTTGCTGTAACCGTCTCTCCTCTTTCCTGCTGTAACCGCCTCTTTCTTGCTGTAACCATCTCTTTCCTTCTGTAACTGTCTCTTTCCTGCTGTAACCGTCTCTTTCCTGCTGTAACCGTCTCTTTCCTGCTGTAACCGCCTCTTTCCTGCTGTAACCGTCTCTTTCCTGCGCTGTAACCGTCTCTCCTCTTTCCAGTAACTGTCTCTTTCCTGCGCTGTAACCGTCTCTTTCCTGCTGTAACCGTCTCGTCTCTTTCCTGCTGTAACCGTCTCTTTCCTGCTGTAACTGTCTCTTTCCTGCTGTAACCGTCTCTTTCCTGCGCTGTAACCGTCTCTTTCCTGCTGTAACCGTCTCTTTCCTGCGCTGTAACCGTCTTTTTCCTGCTGTAACCGTCTCTTTCCTGCTGTAACCGTCTCTCCTCTTTCCTGTAACTGTCTCTTTCCTGCTGTAACCGTCTCTTTCCTGCTGTAACCGTCTCTCCTCTTTCCTGTAACTGTCTCTTTCCTGCTGTAACCGTCTCTTTCCTGCGCTGTAACCGTCTCTTTCCTGCTGTAACCGTCTCTTTCCAGGCATCCATATGACATTGTGTGCTTCACAACTGGTAACTGGAAACATTGTGAGTGAACCTTTACCCTGACAAAAGAATCAAGACTGTGGCTTAATAGAAATTATTTTGACCATAAAAAACAGTATTTTCTGGTACTGGGGTCCAGAATCCTGTAATATTCAGCGGTATCAATCCCCGTGTTTCCTCCCTCTTGGACAAAAAGGAATACAGAGCTCGATCCCTCACGTGAATTCAGGATCATCAAAGTTATCTACGAGTAAATACAGTATATCTGTTTTTACAATCGAGGCCATCTTGTTTGGCTTCTCCTTCCTCCCGACTTGGTGCGGTTGGTCTCCGTTGTGTCGGATCATGGATTAGTCTCTTAGCAGGGATTATAGAGTGGGCAGTAAAGATGATTAAAGACTCCTCCAATATTCTGCCTTTGGGGGACACATGGTGAGGCAGGGAAAGCGAGCCGAAGAGAATGTGTGAGATAGAAAGCTCACAGAGAGACGGGTTGTATTTCAATGCCAGCCCCCGCTCGTTTGTATTGTTGACTGCCACCGGCCCGGAGAGAGTAAATCGGGCGAATAGCTGATGTAGATCCTCGAGACAGTGGCTTTTCTTTGTTTTGCAGCCGCTGAACAATAGCAACAGCATTAACAGACTAAGCTCTCTTTCTTGTTCTTTTCTTCTTCTTTATTCATTAAAGAATTTATTGCCAGAATATTAAAATGAGAATGTTCTAATGTGCCTCCATTAATATTCCTAACCTTGGAAATAGTCATTTAAAAGAGAAAACAAATAATCTGGAATTAGGTCCACTTACTCAGTTATCATTGACCCTTCAGAGACACTATGTGACAAGAGAGCAGATTCATGAGATGTGGCTGGAAGGTTGCTCAAGGTCCGTTACAGACTGGTGGGAAGCCGTGTTTTATGTTACACATAGTAATAAAGACAACAACACGTGGCAACTGACACAACATATCCAACAGTTCATATAATACAAATATATAGCATATCAGCAAATATATATTCATATATGCAAAGTTTCTAGGAAAGTGAGGGTTAGTGCACTTGTGTCCCTGTGGTGTTTTTGAAATGAAATGATGGTGGTTGGTGTTAAAATAATAACACAGAAGTGTTGCTATTTAAGTATGTAACATACAAATACGGTGCATTACTTTGCATAGCGACGACCAGCGTATGAGGACGGACAAAATTAAAAATGCATGGCGGCCTATCAAGGTCGCCGTGCACCTCGGCCAACGAGCAATAAAAATTGCTCTTTGTGAGGACGCCAGAGCCGATGAAAATGCGGGTAAACATACACTTCTGAGAACATGGAGGCCAAATTTGCCTCAACAATCTCTGCGTCACTGCATTCTTTTGTATCTATATTTCTCTCTCTCTCTCTCTGATGTTCATGTTTGTTTGCATGTCTCGGATTGAATGGGGGCCCATTTAGAAATCTTGAACTCGAGCCCATCAATGCTTGTGGCAACACCAGGAAGAAGACGCCGTGCAACCAGGAAATTCAAGTGGATTTGTATTGCAGCCCTATTTCTTTTTTTTATATTTGTTTTCAACAAAATACGGGCATAAGTCCTCATAATGGATTAAACCACATATTCTGGGAATTATTATTATTGCTCACAACGAGGTCCTTTCAGTAGAGGGCTAGCAATGTATGTTCAGTACGCCAGTTACTGCTGCAGAAAGCGTGCTAAATTGGGTAAAAGAGGATTATGCTAAGCCTGGCCAGGGGAGAAAAAAAAGATATTATCACACTATGTCTAGCCTATTGAAATTCTGACCACAAGGAAAGCACATGCATGTCTTTAACAATGCAAGCCTGTTGTACTACAAATACTCGTGGTATTGGGTGGGACAAAGGTCTTTTACTGAAAAAAAAAACGTAGTCAAAATACTCCACTACAAGACAAAGTGATGCAGAGACCTCTTTAAATGACGTCATCACAGTGCGGCTTCTTCTTCTGCCGTGGTTTAGCAGCATAAGGCTGGAGATTCAGCGCCATCAACCGTTTATCTCTAAACTCCTACTGTTCACAAAACAGCAGGAGATTTGGATTTAATTTGTTTTAATCTAATCGTGCGATACATTTAGTTGGAAACCTGGCGATAGACAAGGTGCCCCACATAGTCTAAACTATTGTTCAGTTAGAATCTTTAACCATGAGGTTTTTTTTCTTACATAAAACCGAAATGCGGCCTCTCGCTTCCTCTGCCCGATGCAGAACACGTGATGCTCTGCAGATGAAGGAGATGATCCGCGAAGAATTAAACTTTTAAAATTGTTAGATTTTTTTTTCAACCATTCCATTCCTCTTTGTTCCAAGAAGAAAATTGCCTGCTTGAATCAACAACCTTGATAAAGTCAACGGCCTTGTTGACAATGCCCTCCAATTGAATGGGCGATTACAGCACGGAGTAGCAACTGAGTGACGGGAGGCTGCTGGTCACGATGAGGCTGACTCCGTTTCCACTACAAGTTCTCAGTTGAAACTTTTTCAATGAAAAACTATCTGTGCGAGAACATTGCTCAAGTTAAAAAGGTGGGGTCCATTAAGTGCTGTTATTTCTTTTAGGTTTTTATATCGTTCTGTGGCTTCGTAAAGTACCGCTGTGGACGCTTCTTTACTTTGAATCCGAGAGTCGACAGTACAATGGAACTTGACGATCGAGGCAGCGCCCCCTGTGTTCAGCCAGGTAACGTTACCGGAGTCTGGTGGCTTTAAAGGGACCAATTTAAGGCTTTTTTGACGACCTTTCGGATCGCTCTCTTCAGAGCCACGAGACAACAGAAATATTACTTCACAGAGCACAGGATCAAACAAACAACCCCAGTTCAAAAAAACAATTTGTTTGGTCAGCCAACGCTAGCGTTCGCATTATTCATAAGCTAATTGATTAGCTTACTTTGGCAACCGGCGTCACGGCTTTTTGCGAGTTTCCAATTGAACAACCCCTGAAAGGAACGCAGAGGGAGTCGACCTTTTACACAAAGGGACAAAGAGCATCAGAGTGGTGAACATGACAAATCGTGCTGTGCAAATGTATATTTGAGGCCCCAACCATTATTTGCTGTATTACAAAATGACTCTGTGTCCTCTGGGGATCTATAAACTTTATTCTCGTCGTCATCATAAACAAATGCATAATTCTTGTCACTTTGAGGGTCAGATAATAGCTGTGTGCTGCAGTAGTCTCGCCTGGATCTCCCAAATCAGGTCTTTTTTTATTAAATATTGCAAATCTCTTTGCGACTGGTTCACACCCATCAGAAGCCACGGACAGAGTGACCCGAGACAAGCCATCTTGACATGGTCTCGCCTTAACTGGGAAAAAAAACTATATCCTCCGTATTTGCCCAACACGGTTTCACATTTGGAGGTGAAAAATCACATTATGGAATCACGTCGTGTGACGGCGGGGGCATGTTCTGTGGGGGCCAGAGGAAATGAGCGTGACACATGCACACCATTAGCTTTCCTTCAGGTAAAGCTGTCAAACATGCAGGATGATGCACAGACACGCTCATCAACGCTATTGGTGGCTTACGCATCTACAAATCAACCCAAGTGTTTCCAAAACACACATGGCTGTCATGTCGAATCGCATGGGGTCTAAACCTCTGACTCCTTCCTCGCTCTGGCAGACATGATGGTTTCTCTAATGGAACGACGGGGAGCAGCTCCAGTGCCAATACTCGGGGGGAGACATTCGGGATATATGTAACGCCCTTGAAACAGATCAGATTAACACCGGTGCCTGGGGGGAGGGGGGGGAGGTATTATCAGTAAACCACGAGGACGCGTACCATTGCGAATTGCAAAAAAAAAGAAAAGAAAGGAAAATCCATGTCACGTCAATGTCATCCCCGTGAACACGGCGCCGTCGTAAAGACATTGCACGCCGTGCCAGACGATGTTCATTGCACCCATGCGGATGCGAGATACTGTATCGCAGTGAAGAGCTGGGGAGAACGGGAGCTTAAATTATTTAGTTTTAAACCATCTTTTTGATGTATTCAAGCAATGTTTTGTACTTTCGTTTCAAGTTCAAGACACACATGCCAGTACCTCTACACAACCTTGTCTCCTTTGCAGCAAGTTCCGTAGAACCTGAAATCCCCAAAATAAGGACGAGTAATATAAGAAGTGGACGTTGTCATCGTGGCGTCACCCACAGGTTTGTGGACTACTGTTATAAAGCCTTGAGTTCGCAACTGATGAACGGAAGTTACCCTACTTGGAATGTGGAGGAGTCACATAGTGATGCCAGATACGGCTCTGGTGAACTGTCAATCACAGTAAGTCCGCCCTAAATCATACCCTGCTTTACAGTCTATTCTAAATGGAGCATAATTTACTAAATTAACATCATGCTGTATTAACGAGGACTTGACACTAGAGATTGAGACCATGAACACATGTTTACAATGTTTACTGAGGGAATAAGTCAAGAGAGAAGTGGAGTTATTTTCTCATACACTTCTTTACAACTTCTTTTTGCAACGGGTTGACTCGCCCCCTGATGGCTATTAGAGAGAATGCAAGTTTGAAGACACTTGCGAATCGGCGGAGATTGCTGCCTGCTGGTTAGAGACATGTTTAAAAGAGGTATGGTCAAAGTTAAAGCAGCAGTGGCTAAGACATCCTGACCTTTGACATCTGACCACCAAATTGTAAATCAGTCCATCCTTGAGTGGACGTTTGTGCCAAATTTGAAGACGCTCGCTCTCGGCTTTCCTGAGATATCGCGTTCCTCGAGAATGGAACGGAAAGACGTACGGACCAGAACACATTATTTCTCTAACCATTACGACGTCATCGTTACATGGGAGCACTGCAGACGACAATTCCATCCAATCTCTGCGATCTCAAAACCTTGACGAATACAAAGCGAACACCAACTGCATAGTTAGATCACAGTTGTCCAGGTATTCCAATCCATCGGCTGTGAAACAGGCGCGGATGCTTTGCTTTAACTTCCACCCACACTGTGCTTCATCACATCCCAAGACTGATATATTTTTATGAAAATGTCTGAGCTGAACGCAGCTTCCCCCGACTTTGCTGCCAACCATCCGTCTGTCCACATTCTAGTTGATGGACTTTCAAAGTGATTCAAGGAAACATCTTTTATATCCATTGCCCCCCTGTGGCCACGTTGACCCTTTGTTGGGCCGCAGAAATCTACCGTGCTCGCTGGAGTCAACGTGCATCATCTGCTTATGTAAGAGAGGCGGCGGGCCAACAGGGAGCGACCAGACAGATAGAGTGAGAATGCAGGAGATTACGTGTGTGTGTGTGTGTGTGTGTGTGAGCGACAGCTTGTGTGTGATTAGATGAGGCCGTGTTTGTGTACACTTCTGCATAGTTCACGGTCTGCGTCTCCTTCCCCCTCAGTCTCTGCGTTTTTTCTTCTTTTTTCTTTCCTTCTGCCTTCGTGTCCTCGGGCTATAAGCAGCTAAGCTAAGCAGGTAAGCAGCTGAAACTTTCTGGAGCCAAAGCAGTGGGGAGAGAAGAGGAATGAGAGATCGCCCTCCAAAATCCTCCCCGTAATGCCCCCGCCAGCTCATTCTTTAGCTGTAATTATGTATCAGATACGGCGACAACAGGCTACCGCGTCCAGGACCACAAAAACATTACAAACCGTTGCTTTTCACAGACATTTTGCCGACACTCGTCCCCTCTCTTGATGAGTGTTGCATGCCCTGTAGATTTGCTCAGCACCTGTTTGAGTGGCTGTGAACCTGAGTCTCCGTGAGAGTGGTTGAGTTTAAAGGTTTGGGTTATGGTAGTTTGTGCAGTGTGAAAACACATCAGGTCAACGTGCGGTGTTTCAAGTGCCATATTGCTGGCGTATTTTCCCGTAGGAACCCATGGTAGCTTGAGGCAACCTTTAGGTTTATATACCAGTACTTCTAATTTACTTTGACAAATACATTTAGGAGGAACATGTAATTCCTCCCTGGATAACTGGATTATGTTTTATACCACAAAGAAGCCACTGGGAGGAGTTTGGGGTAGCAGGTTTGGGTTAATCCCGCCTCCTGTGGCTACACACACACTGCATTAAGGTGGGTTACTTTAGTCACAATAAACACCGTGCTACCCAAAGTACTTGAGATGATCTGGGAATATTGTGATGTTGTGTAAGAAAACAAATGTGAGCATCAGATGATCATAAAGGTTGTAAACATTCTGACTGCGTTGCTGGAATAGCTAATATTAGCTACCAACACCAACATGGTGGTCGCCTAAAAAAGTGATATTCAGTGCAAAAAAACTAAATAGTGACAAATGGCTTTCAAATTAGAGGTTTAAAAAACAAAACTGCAGGCCACAAACCAATGACAGAATTCCCCGTATATACCGGTAAGTACGGTCATACAATTTAGTCACCAATATATTTACCGTGAGTGTATTATGTTTAGGAAGTCTGGTGTTTGCTCTTCCAAATAAATTGACGTGGGATATTTGGGATGCATGCTGTCTTTTCAAAATAAACTTGGAACATAACAAAACTACTTGCTTAGGTTTAGGAAATGATCGTGGTTTGGGCTACAAGTACGCTCCTTACTTAAAATAAGTCGCTAATGCTGCGTTTACACCAAAAAGTAGATCCCATGCAAAGCCCATGCGAATCACGCGAATTTTCACTGGAAAAAAAAAGTTGAAATATTTCAACTATTTGTGAATATTTGCAACGCTTTTGGTGTGAACGCAGCATAAGGGGTTTGTTGCATTACTTTCGTTACTGAAGTGCGTAAGTTACATAACACAACTACGGTAACATAAGTCAACGTGGGCTTCACACAGTCTTTTTCATGTTGATAAAGACATAATCTTTCTGGCATTGCGTTGCCTACCAAGTGTTTTGGCAAAATGGGATTTATTTGACCATCATTTGTCGGGGACAGCGTCTGTATGTGTGGGCGTGCGTGGCCATTAGCGCCGCCGAGGAATCTTAGCAACTCCTCTTCCTCCTCAATCAGCTTCGTCCACTGCTGCAAGGTCCCTAAATGTCATGAGCACTCACTGTGAAATTGCAATTAAGAACGTAATAAATAAGTGATGGAGACACAGTCTCTTGCAGGCCCAGACGGACGGAGGGACGCCCGGCTAATTAGGATTTTATGATCTATTAGGACCGTTCGCATCGAGCGAGAGGAGTCGTTCCGCACAAAGCAACACAGGGCCTTTTTTTGAAGAATCGTTCCCTTTTTTCTTTTTCCAGACGTTGAGCAAGTCTCAAGGAGACTGCGCCCACTCCTCCGCTCAACACTCCCCACTGGCGTGCACCTCCAGCCCGTTTGGCGTGGGAAAGGGATGCGGAGTTCACCGAGCCGACTTAAAGTGGCTGAAAAAGTTCCCCGCAGTGCCTTTTTCCATGCCTTTCACGTGGAGTGGGCAAAGCCGACGCTGGAATTACTTCCCCGCACGCAGGGAGAGCGAGAAAGAGAAAAGAAAACAGGGGCCCCCAGACTGCAATGCGCTGCAGGTTGAAACCAGATCATGGACAATTAGAGGAGAAATGGCTGACTTGGTAAACAGCGGTCCTCCGAGGACCCATCTGAGATGGAGCCTGATTCAGCTCCCTGTGTCTGTGAGGAAGTGCTGTCTCTTGCCGTCATTAGCGGCGGATTGCCGCAGATTCTTCCCTCATTGTTTAAATCATTAAAGAAACTGAACAAATGACATCCCCCCCTTTTCTGTCTCGCTCACTTCTCCCCTCGTGTCTTTCAATCTATTAGCCTGCTGTTTCCTCCTCTCACACACACTCCAAATGTAAAATCTAAAATGTCCTGGCCGCCCCCCCTCGACGTCTTCGGGTTGCCAGAGTTCGTCGGAAAACGCGTACAAAGCCAGGGCCGAGCGGGGGACGTGCGGGGAGATGTAATGAGCGTGACAGATTTCCGTCTATAAGCAGGCTAATTGTAATAAGGCATATTCCCCTTTTAAAAATAGATGAGGAGTAATGAGGCGGGGACACAGAGGACGAGACAGAGTGTAATGGTGTGCGCGAGAGGCCCCGGACACAGCGACAGTGGCACGCTACAATATGCCAACATGCTGTCTTATTTTGGCCCGGGACGCTCTGCAGGAGTCCTGCAGGTTGTTTGGCTAACAGAGCTAACAGCTAATCACAGGGCAGCAAAATGGAGTGTATTCACCCACAATGCAAAGCGCCAAGAAACTGTTGGAGCTGCTCACAGCTGAGAGTAAATACTGTATCTCTGAGATGAGTGTCTCTTTGAGAGAGTATGTTCTCTATTCACTGAAGTAATGAAGGGTGAACCTGAAAACCTTTTATTTATGTTTCTTTATGCACATATGATGCCCAATGAAGGGATGATCTACTATCGTGGCTTATTTATTTGAATAGAAATATCACGAGCATATCAAACTCTGAGCCCTGTATCATTATTCAAACTGAATCCACTATATTGTTAAACCTCTAATGTGCTAGCATTTATATTTTATGTTCCCTCCTACATTTGACTGGATAAAAGTTCTACCCTCAGGGAGTCCGCTTTAATGCTATGTCTAATAAAGTCCTCGGTCTTTCTGTCGATATTTATTACCACTCTACTTCTCATTTTCATTCTTTTGCAAGAAGTCGGTGGAAAAAATGTGAAAGAAAAAAAAATATATATATATTGGTGCAATATGTAAAAAAATTTTTTTAAAAAATAGTGTTTTTAATGAAAACACAGAAACTCGATGCATGTACTTGAGACGTGATTTAAAATGCAGATGTGGAACCACAGAGACATACAGTACAGAGGGACATTTTAATCGTTGACCTTGAAGCGGCGCCTGTGATTGCGATCAGACGATGACAAAACAACACGAGATGTTGTGCTCTCCATCGTGCCAACGGGACAACACACTGTCGCTGTGAACTTGCAGCCAATGAATGTAAATCCAATCCGAAACCTTTTGCCAAGGCCAATTACCCGACCCGGCATCCAACTGCCTAATTATCTCAAATTAGCTGAGTCAGTGGATTGCGACACAAATTAGTTGTTATCAGAATCATGCAGCAGGGCTGAATATTAAAAGTTGCTGCAAATGTAATTCAAAGGGAGCGGTTTTCAAGCTAATTTCAATGTACAGGGCAAGAACACGGCAGAAACAAGTGTACCCTCGTTTAATCACACACTGCAAACTATATCCTCATTAATGATGGTTTCTGAGCAAACATGCGGATGAGTTTTTGAATGATTTTATATGCCATGTTGTTGGTGCACACACTTTGCATGATATCAGCCCATTGAATTGACGTGATCAGCGTTCATCAGCCTCGTAGATCTGGGTTACAAGGAGCCCGCTTGCCCCGCCCTAAAGCACACCCTGCTTTATGGTCTTTGTGACTCTAAATAGACCACCATTTACTAAATGAACATCATGCTGTATTGAAGACTTGAAACTAGAGATTGAGACCATAAACATGAACGTAAAACTAATTTTCTCATAGACTTCTATACAATAATACTTATTTTAGCAACCGGAGGAGTCACCCCCTGATGGCCATTAACGAGAATGCCAGTTTAAAGACTTCTAAGAAAGGTTTTCAGAACTGGAGGTTGCCGTCTGGTTGCTGGGCAATAGCCATCGAGGCGTGGCCATTCACATGAACGTGCTCCGCTAAGGCTAAAGTTAAGACGAGGCTTAAGTTTGAAAACCCACCCGTCTTGAAAACATAGACCCCCGGCTCGACCATTTACATCTCCACAGGATTCTATGGAACATTAGATCATACATCTAACTTCTTAATTTCTCAAAGTGCACCAGATTGATGAATAATGTGTGCATGTAGGCGGGCACATTCACGAGTACCAGCAAATAAATAGGGCTCCCCAAAAAGGCACGTTGTCATTCCAACACTGTAATACCGCTATTAGAGCACTAAACTATTATTAGTAAATAGAGGCAATAAGAATGGTAAATGTGAACTGGTATGATTTTACTCAACATGTGAGTCTCTTCTTCCTGGCTCGATTTGTTCTGTGTGCTCTGTTGGAGCTCTCTGTGGTGGGGAGCTCCTCATGCAGCTGTGTTACATGTCACTCAAGCCCTCAGCGTGGGCTCAGGAAAAAACAAACAAGGGATGAGTTAGTGGAGGACGAGGAGGTCGAGTGGAAGAGGAGGAGGGGGGCAGATGGAGTAGTGGGGATGAAACATCTGCACGGGATGGGAGATGACAGAGCAAAGCCGATGTGACGGAGGGAAGGCCATCTGTGGGAGATAAGAGACAGAAAGGGGGGTGGGGGCCGAGGCGGAGAGGCGGCGGGATGCCGGCCTGGTCTGTCAGGTGGAAGCAAACGGCCAACACGCGATGTGCTTCTGAAGTCAGGTAGATTAAATAACCCGAAGACGGAAAAGAGAGCTGACGTTCGCGGCCTGTTGAACTGAACAGATGATTTGGGTGACCTCTGGAAGTCCTCTTTTTCGCTAGAAGCGATTTCGTAAGACTTTGCAAATTGTCAATCCCTCCCACTTGGTGGTTACGCAACGTGATGAAAATGACACTTGGTTGATCACAGCAGCGGAGAGTGTTCCACTTTAAAAAGGGACCTCTGATAGCATCAAGCCATGCCCAGCATTGGCTCTATTTGTTCCAGGCTGCAACCTCCGGTTCTGCCGAGTGAAGCGAAATAGCCTTAAAATGTGCATTCTCTCTTCTGACCAGCAGGGGACGACTCCTATGGTTGCAAAAATAAGTAAGATTGTATAGAAGATCTAGGAATATCAGGACGATGCGTAGCTTGCACTGAATTTAGATTTTAGCCAGGTGTAAAACTCTGGTTCTGAAAAGTGAAGTTAATGCGGAAGTGCCTCAAACCTGCATTCTTCTTAATGTCCATCAGGGGCCGACTCCTCTGGTTGTATAGAAGTCTATGAGAAAATGACTCTACTATTTATTCCCTCAGTAAACATTGTAAACATGAGTTTATGGTCTCAAGCTCTAGTTTCAAGTCTTCTTCAATACAGCGTGATGTTCATTTAGTAAATGATGGCCCTCCTTCCCAATGGCCCTGCCTCCTTCTTTGTGCCTCCTGCCTCAAAGGCCAACCTCATTGGTCTAGCCTCTTTCGCGATGCCTCATGCCTGGTGGGCCGGCTCTCCTGAAGGGTTCTTCCCTTTTTTCACCGTGAAAGTTTTTTTTCAGTGTTTTTGGGAGTTTTTCCTGATCCGATGTGAGGTCAAAGGTCAGGGATGTCGTATGTGTACAGATTGTAAAGGCCTCTGAGGGGAGTTTGTAATTTGTGATATTGGGCTATACAAAATAAACTGAATTGAATTGAATATAGAGTCAAAAGGACCATAAAGCAGAGGATGCTTTCGGACAGGCCAACTGTGATTGACAGGTCGCTGCTGCTACAAGAGCCTTATACGGCGAACTGAATTGATTTAAACTAAAATAATGGCATCGATAGCCTGTCCAGCTATTTGAGTCAGTATCGCACAGATACCGGTATCACAGTGGGCGCATCTCCACTAAATATCCCATATAAATTCACAGTGAGATTCTATAAACTCAGTTCTCTAATCTCATCTTTCTTGCATCATGACCTTTGGCGAAGATTTATGTGCTCCATCCTAATCCCTTGCGTGTTCAACTGTTTAAGGTCAAGTGGAGGGCTGCCCGCCTCGACATCTGATAACAGTTGACCTGTGACTGCATACAGCACAGGATTATCCCTTTTCAGGGCAATGCCTTTGTGGATTGGTCTGAGGCTGAGCATACGGTCATGATCCAACACTAAGGCACTGGGATGTTTAAGGCGAGGCACTATGGACCAAACATTCTTTGGGGGCTATGTTGCATGCACAGCGTGTCTTCTTTCAGAAGAAAGAAAACCTCCACAATGCCCTTTTAAGTGTTTATTTTACTACTTTGTCAATTTGCGTCGGTAGATTGAGTGAATTTAGGAAAACAATTGTGAAGCGTGTGAGTGGCTTTCAACCTGGGGGTTGGGACCACCAATGCATCACATCAGAGGGTCATCATATTGAAAAACTACATAAAAAAACTGATTTTAGACCGGGGAATGATTTTTACATGACATTGTCTGTACCAATGATATCATTTCATGGTGATATCTATTAGTTCCTTTAAAATGTATGTAGTTTTACAAAACATACCTTTCAAGGCCGACTGAGCCATAAACCTCCTCTTCAGTAGCACAAAACCTCTCTATATTCTGAAGGTTTCTACAGAGGGGGTTGTCCATACATCCTACACAGCCTGATTTATACTACAGTTCATTCCTGCAATCATGGCGAAAATGGTCGGGTTTCAAAAATATGTAAATATGTATCTTAAATTCCCTCAGTCAAAACACTTGACTCAAACTAAACGAAATACAATCTGAACCTTTCTGTCCTGGAAACGAGGCAAATCAGGACATATTTAAATGAGGTGTCAATAAACGTCCCACACAAAAGGAATAACTGTCATAACGTGATCTCCGTTAGTCACGTTTTGCACCCGGTCCACCCGTCGTGTCACCCGTTGTGCGTGGCGCTTTGATCAGAAGGTGAAAGCCAGACGGGAGGGAGGCCGGCGGTGCAGAGGACCAGCGGCTAATTAAAGAGCACATCCGTGAGCACAGGAGCGGCGGACTGCAGCGCTTCCCGGTCCACGGGCCGAGTGGTGGCCGGAGAGAAGCTCCACCTCGCGGACGCGGATTGTATGAATCCACGTTGTGTACTCATCCCCAGTGAAGGTATCTTACAGGCTACAACAAGGCCGCATCAGCATAATCGTTAATCTTACCCGTAATTACCAGAAGCACACAACTAAGGCGTTCCTGATTAATATGTGAAAGACTTTCATTTGCAACGCCTCTCTCTCTCTCTCTTTCTGTCTCTCTCTCTCTCTATCTCTTCTTTTTTTCCTGATTGGACCCTAGAGGTTTTGGTGGCGAACATCAGGTGCTGGCACTCCAACTCAACCTTTGGACCATACATAAATATATGTACCGATATATTAGGAATGTTCGCTTTGTCCGGTTGTTGCTTTAAGTGCTCGAGGATCCAATCGTTGATGGAGCGTATGGGTTATGCCAAGAGAGCCGATATCTGCCGGTGGGGAAGCCTTTGAATTAGAGAATTGTGTTTCTCTGTCCATCACGAGAAAGTAAACGGAATTGTTCGAAACACAAACTGGTGATTGGTCAAATGCAATTTTGTCTTGCATTTCGAGCAAAGCAGAAGGTTTAAAGCTCACTAGAGAAATATCGGCAGGCAGCGTTCCAAAGAAACTTATTCAGAACTTTAAACTTTAAATGTGTAAAAAAAAAACAACTGAGCACCTGATAATTGTGTGAGGTGATGAAACGCATGAAATAGAAAACAGTAAAAAGCCTCAACCTCTTTCAGTCGTTGGTGGTGGTTAATTGCTGCACATTCATTTTAATACTTTGCGAGATTGTTTTGGGTGCTATGTGTTGGATTTGAAGCAATTCGCACTTTGAAGCGTTTGCAAATGTTTTTTTCTTCTTTTGAGCCATAAGAGTATATATCAGAGGCCTGTGGCACAACGCTGTTATCAAGCTAACGCACACACTCCTCAAACCTGTGAAGTCAAGACTATTGCTTTGCATGAACGGTAGCAGATGTTTCTTTATATTGATACCTTTTGTCATGCCCTAAATATTAATGTGGAGTGCTTGTCGGTAAGATAACTGGCTAACAGCATCCTGTCACACACAGGCCTCAGGTCTCTGCTGCTTCTTCATAGCAGGAGAGAGGATTGGAAGATGAATGCACTTTATTGGACACTACGGACCCTTTGATCAGATGGTCGTCTCCACTCTACCCATTGATTTGATAACATAAAGAAATTCATTTAACCAAAATTTAAATTGCATGGTGGGAAAAAAATTATTCGTCAAGTCTAAATCAACCCCCTAAGTCACGTTGCTGATAAACAAAACTACGGTGGAGGCCGCAGTTAAGTGTAGCCAATGAACCCACTAGGTTAGATTTCAGAAAAACATCACGACTGTGATTGAAACAAGTACGTAAACTAAGTAAAAAAAAAAAGAGGAAACGTAACTAACCCCTCCTTCCCCCCCGTAGCTTTTCAGTATCTTCTAATATGTGATTTGGGGCGGAGTTACAAAACATTGCCACCTGTCGAACCACCTGTTAAAAAGGCACCAGAATACAGGAAGTGACATCACTGACATGTTCGTTTCTGCTCCCTTTCCCCGACTATTGTTGACGGGAAGAGCTCCTCTGGGAACTTGTCAGCATTTAACTACCTGTAGATAATGCTGACAAGTTCCTCTGGTCGCCTGCCCGGATCCATCCGCATCGAGAGTCGTGTGTTTGTTGGTGGGAACTGGGGGGGGGGGGGAGGGGGGGGGGGGGGGGGGGGGGGGGGTTGGCTGTAGAAGGGGAGGGGCAGTAGATCAAGGGGGACTTTCTGCTTGTCAAGCTCCCTTCGTCTCTCCGAGAGGCGAGGAGGGAAGCGGTGCAGCTGTCGCTACACTCCCCACCTGGGTACTTCAAAAAGACGCCCAGATGTTCAACGCCGCGACGTGCACACACACACACACACACACACACACACACACACACCATCCACCGCCAAAACCCGACACCTCTACACACACACACACACACACAGAGACGGCTGGTGAGAACATTACCCACTTGACTTGAAACTCCCATTGCATTTGACACGTCCCTCCCATCCTTGTCTGCTCCCATATTACACTGGCAACTGCAGCTATTGTGAGATCGCACATCATTTGCTCCTTTCCTCCTTAATGTCATGTAAACAAAATAAAAATAATGAAAATAATAAACCCTGACTTATGTTGCACCAAGCCTGAGCCTTTATTGCAACTATTTGTGTTTAACTGGGTGCATCGAGGGCAAAGAGACAATGTGGGCCCACTGCACTGTGGGAGGCCGTAATTTGCTGTTAAACGGGCATCCAGATGGCTCGGTTGATTGGACCATAATGGCGGCATCATCAAAATAGTCGTATCATCAGCCCCTTTTAATTTTAAGATTCTGCATGATCAGAGAAAATAAAAAACAATCTGCCATAAAGCTTCCTGTGTTGGAATGGTCCAGTTTGTACACACCATAGACTGGATGCAGGCATCGTCGCCCATTGGTTGCTTTTGCAAACCTCCGAGTTCGCCGTGTTGGCCGTCTCCATCTTGACATTTTGCAACCAGGGAACGGAAGTGACCATGTTCAGACTGCGGAGTGACGTAGAGACGCCGTATATGGCTCTAGTAGCGACGTGTCAATCACCAGGTAGCCCCGTCCTAAAGCATACCCCGTTTTATGGTCTGTTTGACTCTAAATGACCATCATTTACTAAATAAACATCAAATTGTATTGAAGAAGACATGAAACTAGAGATGTTTACTGAGGGAGTAAATCAAGAGAGTCATTTTCTCAAAGACTTCTATACAACCACAGGAGTCGCCCCCTGCTGGCCTGCCTTGGCTTGCCTGCTACATATACAGAGACTTCACCCTCTTTAACATGCAGCTGGCTGTTTTAAAATGGTCCAAACATGGCTGGATTACTGTGTTTGGGGACACTGGGGCAAAGTTGTCCGTTGGACCCCCCAAATAGAGTGCATTCATCGGACTCTACATGGCAGCTTCATTATTTGTCCAGACAGTCGGAGACCAAACAGGAGTCGCTCGGAAAATACTACTAGGGTGTTTCTTCTTTGTGTAAGTCAGTTTGTGGACACTTTGATTAAACACAACTTATTTTGTGTAGTCCAAAATGACATAAAGACAAACTCGAAAAATGCAATAGAGTGCAGGTCTCCAGCAGGCGTGTCTGGCTCCTTTCCCAAATAAAGAGTTGAATCTTACTCAATTGGCCCTCTCGTCCCCGTTACAGTCGAGATGGCAGAACATATTATTTTCCTTATAATATCAATTACATATAATATATATTTTTCTTTTTTTTGTAATTTATTTTCGCGTTTTGTGTGATATAAAAGAAATACGACCTGTGATGCCTGTGAGACCTGTGATGCATGTGAGACCTGTAAGACCTGTGAGACCTGTGATGCCTGTGAGACCTGTAAGACCTGTGATGCCTGTGAGACCTGTGATGCCTGTGATGCCTGTGAGACCTGTAAGACCTGTGATGCCTGTGAGACCTGTGATGCCTGTGAGACCTGTGAGACCTGTGAGACCTGTGAGACCTGTAAGACCTGTGAGACCTGTGAGACCTGTAAGACCTGTGAGGCCTGTGAGACCTGTGATGCCTGTGAGACCTGTAAGACCTGTGAGACCTGTGAGACCTGTGAGACCTGTAAGACCTGTAAGACCTGTGAGACCTGTAAGACCTGTGATGCCTGTGAGACCTGTGAGACCTGTGATGCCTGTGAGACCTGTGAGACCTGTGAGACCTGTGATGCCTGTAAGACCTGTGATGCCTGTGAGGCCTGTGAGACCTGTGATGCCTGTAAGACCTGTGATGCCTGTGAGGCCTGTGAGACCTGTGATGCCTGTAAGACCTGTGAGACCTGTGATGCCTGTAAGACCTGTAAGACCTGTGATGCCTGTGAGACCTGTGATGCCTGTGATGCCTGTGAGACCTGTAAGACCTGTGATGCCTGTGAGACCTGTGATGCCTGTAAGACCTGTGATGCCTGTGAGGCCTGTGAGACCTGTGATGCCTGTAAGACCTGTGAGACCTGTGATGCCTGTAAGACCTGTGATGCCTGTGAGGCCTGTGAGACCTGTGATGCCTGTAAGACCTGTGAGACCTGTAAGACCTGTGAGGCCTGTGATGCCTGTGAGACTTGTGATGCCTGTGAGACCTGTGATGCCCGTAAGACCTGTGAGGCCTGTGATGCCTGTAAGACCTGTGAGGCCTGTGATGCCTGTAAGACCTGTGAGACCTGTGAGGCCTGTGATGCCTGTAAGACCTGTGATGCCTGTGAGACCTGTAAGACCTGTGAGACCTGTGAGACCTGTGATGCCTGTGAGACCTGTGAGGCCTGTGAGGCCTGTAAGACCTGTGAGACCTGTGATGCCTGTGAGACCTGTAAGACCTGTGAGGCCTGTGATGCCTGTGAGACCTGTGATGCCTGTGAGACCTGTAAGACCTGTGAGACCTGTAAGACCTGTGAAACACTTGTTCCACCCTTTCAGTGCCCGCCAGCAGAGGGAGTGTTAAGACTGAAAAAACTTAAGAGGACACACTCCGGCAATCTGTCCATACATGGAAGCACACACACCCCTACACACCCCTACACACACACACACACACACACACACACACACACACACACACACACACACACACACACACACACACACACACAACAACGCAATCGGGAGCCCCGGTTATTATTCTCTTTTTCTTCCAGCCGAGCCAGGTTAAATTTCAATGCTTTGATCTGTGAAATAATGGCAGCGGGCTGCAACATTGTCATTTCCCGCGGGATGAAGTAAAGAAATTGAGAGAGACGGGCTAATTCCTGACAGAGGCGGACACGGTGGGGTCGGGGGGGCCACGGGAAGGGAGCAGACGCGAGCCACAGAGACCGGGAAATACTAATAGCAGGAGAGGAGACAGGAGGAAGAAAGAGAGGAGGATGGGGCGAGTGGAGGAAGAGACGGTGGGGGGCGAGTGGAGGAAGAGACGGTGGGGGTGAGTGGAGGAAGAGACGGTGGGGGGCGAGTGGAGGAAGAGACGGTGGGGGTGAGTGGAGGAAGAGACGGTGGGGGTGAGTGGAGGAAGAGACGGTGGGGGGCGAGTGGAGGAAGAGACGGTGGGGGGTGAGTGGAGGAAGAGACGGTGGGGGTGAGTGGAGGAAGAGACGGTGGGGGCGAGTGGAGGAAGAGACGGTGGGGGTGAGTGGAGGAAGAGACGGTGGGGGGCGAGTGGAGGAAGAGACGGTGGGGGTGAGTGGAGGAAGAGACGGTGGGGGGTGAGTGGAGGAAGAGACGGTGGGGGTGAGTGGAGGAAGAGACGGTGGGGGGTGAGTGGAGGAAGAGACGGTGGGGTCGAGTGGAGGAAGAGACGGTGGGGTCGAGTGGAGGCAGGATACAAATGCGAGAGAGTTCAAGGAGTCGATGAGGAGAAGGAGCACCGGATGATAGAGAGTGCCCGGAGGAGGCAGAGAGAGAGAAAAAGAGAGAGAGAGAGAAAGGGAGGAGGAGGTGGAAGGCAGTAAAGTAGTTGTGGCATTTGGCAGTCACCAGGTGAGATGAGGGCAGACACCTCTATTCCAGCACAGGGCAGACCGATGGCACCCAAGGGCTCCAGGGGGGGGGGGGGGGGGGATCTGCTGAATATTACATGAGCCTGACACACACACACACACACACACACACACACGGGGGCGGCTGGCTCAGAAGAGACTCAGACTGGGATCAATGTGTTTCCTCTCCGCTGACTCCGCTGAATGTTCCTTCATGCACATATGTGACCGACGTGCTGGGCTGGTGGTGGTGGTGGGGCGGGGGGTCGAAACAGGGAATGTGGTGCCGATCTCCATATCTACATCTACATTTTCCGTTATCAAAGAAATACTCATTCTGTTTCTGTGTCGCCGCACTGCGCTCCATGTCAGGTTTCAGGGTCAGTCCACCAAAATGACAAAAAACCATCTCTTACCACGAGCTGTCTCCGTGCAGATAGCTTCGCTTTAATTACCATGAAGATGAAATCTATGCAGCTATAATAAAAAAGGAATCTGAGTGAGTGTGTCCTTAGTAAATTTTGAGAACCGGTCATCTGAAAACGGGACATGTTCGGCATTAATAAACTTTGAATCGAGAAAACAGACCACCGGTTTGGACCAGCAGGGGGCGACTCCCTAAATTGCAAAAGTAAGTCAGATTGTATAGAAGTCTATGAGAAAATGAGTCTACTACTCTCTTGATTGTCTCAATCTCTAGTTTCAAGTCTTTGATTAAATGTAAGTAAATTATGGTCATATAGTCAAATAGACAATAAAGCAGAGTATGCTTTAGGGCGGGGCTTACTGTGATAGAAGATGTCATTATTGACCTTTATTCATCATACATGTTGACTTGCCCTGGCCTGAACCAAGGTTGGTTGTATTATAAGTTATTTAGTTATGTAGAGTGTCTTTTTTCTCTGATGCAGAAATAATATGTATGTTCAAGAATTCTCCTAAAACTCACCTTTGGACAGCTGATTTTAATATTTGGTAACTTGGTCTTTCCCCTCACAAGCATCTCTCGAGTATCTATTAAGGTTTCAGGAACTATTTCTTAATATTTCTTCAACGTAAACTGTCATCTAAAAATGTACTTTCCCATTGCTGTGTGTGTGTGTGTGTGTGTGTGTGTGTGTGTGTGTGTGTCCCAAATTCACTTGCGCTGTATTTGGGCGGAGAAGTCTGCCTCGAAGACGTAATCCTCACTCTCACTTTTACGACTCTGTGAACTCTTTCAGAATCTATTTGACAAATCACAGTTGTCAATCAAACACAGCATCTCAGCCACAGGTTACTTCCTGCGCGTTGCTGTCACAGATCAGCCGTCAATCACAAAGTTGTTGTCAAAGTTGATATATGCGGTGTTGCTGTTTGTCTATGTTCATGGCTGTTACAATTGTGCATTTCTTCTATTCACCCCGAACAAAAATACGAGTGTGAAAAGCATAACTTCACCACACGGCAGAAGATGTGAACATGAATGAAAGTCAGATGGAATCTGTTGGCAAAATAGATCATTCTGTTTCTTTGTATTTATATTTATATACATGTTTAGACAACATGAAACCTTTTTGATGTTTCCCCGACAGCAGTCACCCCTCCTCAGTCTAATTCCAGGCAGCTCTCCAGTAAAAATTCAACGCCCTGATAGAGATAGAGCACCCTGCCTCTCTCTTTGTTCGGGGGGGGGGGGGGGGACTCCAGCGTTTATGGATTAAAACCTGTCGACAGTAACGGGATGTTGGCCCGTGGACAGCTTTGATAGTCCCGCTATTGATTTCCTCCCGCTGGCCATCACTCAGCCTGTCTGGAAGTGAGTTGTGAAACTCTTTGCGTCTCACCCCTTTGTCGGCCTCCGGTCATTCGGAGAGCACTTGTGTGTGTGTGTGTGTGTGTGTGTGTGTGTGTATTGGTATAGGAGGACATTAGGGGTGTGCGAGTGTGTTTGTGTGTGTGTGTCGGAGAAGAAAGAACAACAAATAAAACTAGAGGAGTGCACTCAGAGCGCCCATCTCGGACGCAAACTCTGGCCCGCTGCCCGCCCCCAAACCTCCACGCTAAGCTACATTAAGGAAACACTACCTCCCGCATTGGCACTGAATGTGGGCATTGGGTGGAAATCGCGGGGTGTGGAATCGGCCAATTGTTACTCGGCTGGAAAACAACAAACAGAAACAAGCAACGGACAAGCTAAAAGATGGATCCCACTCCAAAACACCGACCGCCTGCTGCTTTGGAATCAAAGAACAAACACGGGACTTTCCCGAGTAACACCAACATCTTTTCAATCCTTCACTTGAATAATGAAACAAACGCTCTATTTTGTTGCAAAATAACGTGTTAAGAACTGCGACGGGGACGAAATACCTCGAAACATCGTTTAGTTGTACGGGAACGTAACGCCGTCGGAGACAGGGTTGCGCAACTATTCCTAAAGCGCAGTTTGCCTTGCAGCGGTGATGAGTGCTGTGGGAAGAGTGACGGACTCAGATTTGGATAATGATCAGTTTTCATCACACATTAATCAAATAATGTTGACGCCTCATGCATTTCATTCATCTCCCTCAAGAGAGCAGTCTTTTTCTCAGAACGGAGAATGATTTGAAAAAAACTATATAATAAGCTGGCATACTAAGTCAGGTGCTACTTATTTTAGGGCGAAAGGACATTCAAAATTGAATGAAGGGCAATTATTGTGATCAAAGCATTAATATTCCGTTGTATTACACATTTCTACGAGTGGTTCGAGGGCCCAAGGGCACTACCTTTTTCTTCAGCTTGTTTTTTTCCACACTTGGTCTTTATTCAGGGGCACTCCAGAAACTCCCCGTTCCCTCTCACACACTCACATCACATGGTTATCCGTAGTTCAACCACAGTGAGCTCTGGTGGTCACCAACGCGCCACCGCCGGAGCAGTTGGGGGTAACCCGGGTCTCACCGGTCAACATTAAAGATAAAGATATTTGGCAAGCCATCGTGCGTGTTTTCCTGTTACTACTTGGCACCTCAATAACTGCATTGTGAGGCGCCGACACGCAGCGCGGAGGTCGTGGTCACGTCACGCGTTGTTTCCGTGAGATCTGGCCGGCGACAGCAGTCGTTCTTTAGCCGACAGAGTCGCACGTCCAAATGAGAAAGAAGACCTCTCTCGCCCGTGTCTGTTTTTTTTTAATTTTTTTAATTTTTTTTAAAATGACAACGAATTTGTAAACGTGTTAGCGTTATCACTGCGAACTACAGACGTGCGGTGCTGCCTTAAAAAGCTAGACAGGCGTAGCGAGAAGCTCTGGGGCTTAGCAAGGAGTCAATTGAGCTCCGCCAGATAAGGAAAGTTTCCATGCAGAACACGCTGGGTAGCAACGCTGTTTGGCTGGGGTGAGGGTATTTTAATTTTAAGGGGAGTAAAGGACAATTACAGCGATACAATTTACTAGTTAAGCAAAACACATGAAATTGGATGTCATTTTTAATTTGTGAAAAAAAAGAAGAAAAAAAACGTGTGTGTGTTTTGTTATGATCCCAAGACCAGGATGAGAAGAGAGGATGTGGATGTCTTGTGTGGTGGGGGGGAGATATGGCGCGAAGGTGCACGCGCCACGGAAACAACACAAGAGTGGGAGGCGGCCTGAGGGAGGCTCATAATGTTATTATGGGGAAACTCAACTTTTTTAATGGCTTTTGCACTCTGCCAAAGCGGACAGAGCGTGCTTTAAAATGACTGTTCTGGGGGATTAACGCTATCAGGACTCCAAAAAAAAAGCAATTTTTATTCTTTTTTTAAACCACCGTCTTTTCCAGGAAGGATGGAAACGCGTGCGTTTAAAAAGGAGAGGCCTACTCTACATAGAGGTGATAAGTTACCTCATTATCAGACGTCGGCGAGGTAGAGAGGCTATGTGGGTTTAAATGCAGGGCATCACAAAAAATTAAGTACACCAAAAAAACAGATAAAGAAAGGGAGAGAAAAATCCAACGCTCATAAACAGCGCTACTAAATGTCCTTGAGACGTGGCATGTTGACAAATGTCTCAGAGAAAGAAAAAAGTTAAAGATTTGAAGCCGCTCTCTTATATGAAGACAAAAAAAAAGACATAATAGACTAGATATCCATCCATCAGTCCAGCCTGATACCCTTCAATTCCACACACACTTTGATCTGTTCTCACATGGCCCTCTCTCCGCCATTATCGTAAAGTGACACTGGCGGTCGGCTGCCCTGTGCCAAACCGGCATGCGAGATGGAAGTTGAGATGTATGAGCAGCGTTTACCCATCCATCAGCGGCCCCCGTGGCACGCAATAACACCTGGCCAGGCGGCGGGCGCTCCCAGACGATCTGCAGTACGAGGTTGACGCACGGTGAGTGATGGCGACGTTGAGCGAGCGGCGCCCGGATAAAGAAAATGAAATGGAAGAAGGCTGATCTGTTGAATGGGAACCTCGCAAATAATAATGTGTTTGTTTTCTGTCGTTTTCCTGTTTTCATCAGTTATTAAAGATGCGTTGAATGAATTTGCAGATCTTCATCACACAAGGCAGCGATGCTCACGGGAAACAATACCGCTTGTGTCCACAAGGGTCCACCAAAGACAACATTAAAATGAAAGTTCCCCGTCGTAACTTTAGTACCATTCCAATGAAAGGTGAGAATGAAATACTCTAGTCTGTATGTACCTGTTAAATACAGGTAAATACTACATACACGACTCCCTCCGTGAATCCGACACATACCTCAAAACGTTAGCGAGTGGCCTTGTGCCGCAAACGCACACTCCGTGCACACAAAGACTTCACATGAGTGTGCAGGCGGAGGCACAAAGACCTCTTGCAGGTCCTAGTGCGTATGTTCTACTAATTACTTTCCCATTTATACCTAACCATGACGCTCCTTTCAGAGGTGCAGAATAACAAGACTTGCACAGCCACTGAGCATGCATCCTCTCCTGCTTCCTCTGCAACATTACAGTAATCATTTCAGTATATATATATGCAATCAAAGGCATAGACACACCAAACTCAAGAGCCACAAACAAAAAGGATATACTGTACATGTATACATATATATATATATATATATATATATATATATATATATATATATATTGATACATTATATATATATATATATGTATATATGTATAAATATATATATATATTTATACATATATACGTGTATGTATATATATATATATATATATATATATATATATATACATACATACATACATACATACATACATACATACATACATACATACATACATGTGATGTGAGGTCCTGGGACAGGGATGTCGTATGTGTACAGATTGTAAAGCCCTCTGAGGCAAATTTGTAATTTGTGTTATTGGGCTACACAAAATAAACTGAATTGAAAATTGAATTGAATTTAATACATACATACATACATACATATGTACGTACATACATATATTAAGCCCAGGCAGAAGTTAACAGAATGCATGGTGTTTGCTTTGTAATGTTTGTGTTCAAGGAGCCGGGCGATGGAAAGCCACATGAGCGTTGAAAGAGAATAGAACATCCAAACTGGGGGAAAAGGGGAAATGTAGAGGAACACAGGACTTTCACCCAGCAGGCCGCAGTGCGTGTCCTGTGTGAAATGTAGATTTATTTGAACTTAATCGTTGGACGTAACAAACAGACCTATTTTAACCCACACCTTGATAAAGACCCTGGAGGTATAGATCTAAGGATGAGAATGTTTATCCGCCACCCCACTCCCCCCACCTACGATGAGGCGTGGACACCCGGCTTCAAAAACCCAGCCTTGAACCGGAGCGAGGCCTCAATGTGTAAAGACATCGCTGCTTGGGGAGGGATGATGATGAACTCTAAATGTACAGCGTCTGCGTGTATTCCACATGCCGTGAGTTACTCTGCTGCATGTGAAGTCCAGCAGGACGCCGATGCTCAAGAGCGTAGGACGAAATAAAAAGATTCGCCAAAAACACGTAGCCTTGTTTCCACAGTGGTGCATGATAATTAGGGAGTATGTGGCACTCTTGAGGACGTAAGTGAAGAGTTGCGGTTACGTAAGCGGATTCTTGTGTAGGTGTACTTTTTGAGTGCTTTTGAAGTCAGTCCTTTTACTTGGGTTTTATGTATCCACACATTTTCCGTGTAAAAGCAGGCCGACCTGAATCAGTGTTGCAGCGAGACAAGACGTGTGTGTTTGAGGCCGTAGCATCCTCTAAAAGCTCTACAAATACACTGTCGTCTAGCTTTATGAACATGGTACAATATGTGAATAACAGGAAAATGAAAGAAATGTATTACAACATGCCAAATTAATAAACCACTTGTCTAGGTACAACGTATTCACTGTAAGTCATAAAATAGGAAGTATATTTTGACTCAATCCCACATACAACGTCCTGCTGCCAAAGATACTCACAATGGTGCTAAATGTGGATTCATCCGCCACTGAAAAGAGTCCACAACAAGATCACTATATCCTCCTGTTTGATTAATGTTTGCTAAAAAGGAACAGTGACCCGCTTTGAGACAACTTAAAAACAGCTCAACTTCGTCATCTGAAGAAATCAACTCCATGTCTGCACGCCTTGTCCTGGCATATTGCTTTGTGAGTTCATTTTTATAATAAAACCGAAAGGTAAACAATACTGTATAATGAACCAAAATAACGCTTGTACACTTCCTCCATCCCACCTAAGGCTACTGGTGATATGTCTTATTTGTCAGTAAAGGTTATGAATCATGCCTTATTACCATAATATAAATTGTAATAAGAATGTTAAAAAAAAGCAGCAAACTCTGGTTTTCAAAGGTGAAGTAAATGCCCAGCAGGGGGCGACTCGTGTGGTGGCAAAAATAAGTCAGATTGTATAGAAGTCTATGAGAAAATGACTCTACCTCTCTCTTGATTTATTCCCTCAGTAAACATTGTAAACACACGTGTATGGTTTCAATATCGAGTTTATTTAATACAGCATGATGTTCATTTAGTAAATGATGATCCCGTTTCGAGGAAAATAGACCATTAGAGCAGGCTATGCTTTAGGGCGGGACTATCTTCTGAGTGACAGGTCACTGCAATGGCATGGTCAACATTTTGGTGCACATTCCAGCGTTGGCCACGTCCAAAATGCCGAACTACGTCCACTTCCTCCTAACACTCTGAGCTATGAACAATCTCAGGGCAGCTGGAGAACACAGATGTTTCGTAATGCAGCTTTTAGTACGCTTCGACCGGCATCACGTCCCCTGTCCTCTCCGTTAGCACCATCGTTCGTCAGACAAAGGCCAAATTACAGGCAATGAAACAAAGTGATGGAAAGTCAATGAAAGTCGTCAAACCCAAATCAGCCTCAGGCCGGTTTCGGATCTGCAGCTCAGAAACTGCCACTAACACCTCGCCGAAATGCGTTCGTTTATCGACTTCATTCGGAAGGTTTCTTCCAAAGTGAAACACCATCAGCCCAAAAGCAATGTCCTCTCATACTTAACAAAAAGAAAAAAAACTTTCTGTTTCATTTGTGTCTTTTTCAAAGCAGTAATTAAGTTATGTAGAGCTTCCTCTACAGCTGAATGTACTGCAGCCACGACCCCTTGGCTGCAGTACATTCTATTACTTAGATCCGTGATGCGGAGAGAGTTGCAATTCCCTGAAGGCTGTGGCAGGTTTGCTGGTTCAGGAGGTTAGGCAGGTGGTAAGGCAGCGGGGATAAAACAGCCTAGACGTGCTCGCTGGCTGGATCTCCCTTCAATCACACCCAAGATTGGTAATGGATGCCTGCAGCACCTAGGTCACCCGGTGTGCGAGCACAGGCACTAACACGCACACACACGCACACGCACACGCACACACACACGTAGGTGGCGGTGGTAGTGTGCGCGTGCCACAGCGAGCTCCACTCCATCGAGCTCCACTCCATCTTTGTCACGTTCCCTGTGAGGACGACGGGGCCCATCCGCAATCAGAGCTCAAAATGTCATCTGTAGCCGGAGCCTTCCCTGCCCAGGACCACCAAAAAGACTGTCCATATATCAGTGTGTACACACACACACACACACACACACCCCTCAACCTTCACAACCTGAAGAGAGCTGAATCCAAGGTGAGAAGACGATGTTTTTTCCCTCCTCTCGAGCGACATGGACTCCTTAACCAAATGACGCTGGCCGGGTAACAAAAGCTCCATTTGCCTTCATTTGATTTGATCTCTTATGCCCGAGAGGTCCATAAACCGACTCGCCCCGTGGCCTGGTGAGCCATCGAAACCAGATATCACTCATGTGTCTGCTGAAAAACATAAAACATGTTTTCATGGCTTGTTTGATTATCGAGCGCGGCACTCGTGCCAAATGAGAGATAAAAGCTCAAAAAGGACCGCTGAGGAGGCCGTCCTCCAGCTTGTGTTACCACGATCCATCACTCTCTGATGTTTGCTGGCCGAGCTTGTGTTACCGACGCGCCAGAGAAAGCCACTTTACAAGAACAATAAATAGCAAGCACAATAGATACACCGAGAGAGGGCCAACAGCACGCCGCTCTCACGTTTCAAAGGCCTGCTCCAAAGTCTGCGGAGGGTGAGTGGATTGTAGTGGGTTCATATCCATAAATATCTGTTACATTTCGATCCGTTACTCATATCAGGGAGGCGGCGGCGAGCGTTTTGATGCATGGTGGAAAGGGAGAAGAGTTGTATTTTCGTCCCGCGTGCTTTGCAAGGTCACCGACGTGGTTGATGTGAAAACACCCGCGCTGGTCTTCTAAAGTCCATTCGCTGGAAGCAGCCCAGTCCTGAAGGTCAAAAGGTCATTGTGTTGCCCCGCGTTGGACAATTGAATACAGGAAAGCACACAAGGTTGCCAGGTTCCATTATTTTCTAAAAATGTAATTTGATCTTTGATCTGTGTATGGGCTCTAAAGCATTACCATTTACTCCTTCAGCTTTGCTTATTGCAACAGGAACTCCCTTCACCATAAACTACGATCGTCGGTGGAAAATAAATACTTACTAATTCATTTATTTTGCAGGGACAAATTAGTAACATTTACTAATGCTACTAAAAACAGCAGGGGGTTGGTTTCCCCCCCCCCCCCCCTGATCTGTCATCTTTGTGCCGCGCGCCGCGCTGCAGCCTGAGCACATGAAAGGGAGGTTATTTGGAAAAAGAAAAAGAAATATTTTTTCGCCGCGCATCATTTGCCACCGTCACCGAGCAGCGAGTTGGACGAGAGAGAGGGAAAGATCAAAGGCGGCTGGAGCGATGGCCTCTGGCGGTGGAGACTCGTCCTGTCGGGGAGGTGAATGACAACGTCTCTCAGAGGCCCCGCCCTTCATCCCCCCTCCTCCTCCTCCTCCTCCTCCTCCTCTTGCTTACTTTCAACCCAACCTGGGCTTTGTTCCCCTGGTGCTTTGAAGCAGACGTGCACACCTCTTGTCACAGTGGCTTACGCTTACTTTCACTACAGACGTGTTTCCCATCCACCTCCTCGAGCCCTTGCTCTTTATTTATTCTTTCTGCTGCTGTCGCTCACATGAGGCCATTAGCTGATCTGTGGCGTCGCATAGCAATATATATTTGATAAAAGATGTCTTTATGCGGTGCAGAAGGCTTTTAATTAACTACAACGTAGGCCCGTCGCATTAATAGTAGATGCTAAGAGCAACTGACGTAGTATACATTATTTAAGTTACTTAACTGGATACACAAGTTACACAAGGAACTTATGAAACAGGCATACATTATTTCACTTAAACATAATTAATTTAACCAATAAACACAATGAACTTAAACAAGTACTTTTGTGCACATTAAAACTCAGTGAAGCTACATTGCGAGTTTATTTTGAAAAGACACGATAAACAAACGGCTAGCTGGAGGTCACCGGCCTTTCAAAGCCACTGCTGTCATCCGATCGTACCAGGATAACTGTCAAGTCCGTATGCTCCGGGATCGGGTCTTGCTCGGACCAGGAACCGCTCAGCCAGACCACATGCCGAGGTGGTCTGGCTGGCTCAGTGAGGACACAATTTAGGACAATTTATCTCAATAATTTTCGGAGTTTTTTCGGGAAGTAGGAGGTAAACAGGGGCTGTTTCAAAATAAAACCTTTTTTTTTTTATTTATTTTTTTTAACAAAATAATCGTGGACTTCTGTTGTAAAGAATTGATAGGAACATGTGAGTATCACTGAATTGTCTGAGCTTGGTTAGCGCTATTCTTCAATTAAACAAGTCTACTAATACTGCAGAGTAAAAACAATGGGGGACTTTTATTGTGAAGAATATATAGAAAATCAAATGTGTTTATCTATCTATCCGATCAGGTAGGTTGCGTAGAAGTATCAAGCGTGAGTTCTGGTCTGGTGCATCCAATCACAGAAAGTGTAACTTATATAATTCACTAAAATGACATCGCTCACATAATCATTTGACCTCTTGTACACATTTATTCATTCACTTTCCAGCATGCCCACCCAGCTGCTCGCTAGTTTTGTTCATAGTGGAAAGAATCGTCAAATGTTGTGTGAATGTAATTGCCTCTACTAAATGAATGGATCCCGGTTTTAGAGACAGAAACGTAGCGTGTTGTGTTGTTTCACGGGATGTAGACCGCAAATTCTCCCCTTGGCATGTTTCGACGGCGGTGCCTAATTAAGAGACAAGCTCCTCTCACCCAAATGCTTGAAAACCTCAGCCGTGGTTGTATTAATTATTATTGTCCCTCTGAAGACATGTTCTCTCTCTCCAGAGAGCTCCCAAACAAAAGTGAAGTCGATTGTCTGAGTTAATTAGCGTCTTTAATAAAAAAAATATTTGAAACGAAAACACGCCGTCTGTGACACAAGAGGAAGACACAAAAGGAGACGCAGAGGTGAAATGAACGGGATGCTCAGACAGCGTCGTGAGCCGGAGGAAAGAAACGGAGACAGACTGGGACCGCAAGTCGGGTTCAACTGGAGAGGCCTGCAAACACTACGGGCGGACAATGGAAACAAAGTCCTTGCAGCAATACGTTCCCCTCCAACGAACCTACACACGATGACCCTGCACTCCATCGCAGAGACGGGAAGGATTCGTTAGAGGAAGGCAGGAAGCCGGGCGGGGGAACAATGGGGCGGATGTTTCTGTACGCGGACGTGGTTAACATTCGCGTGGAGGGGACTGAAGTGTTGTCCTCGCTTCTTTTCATCACCCCATCACCCCATCACCCCGCCTCCCTCGCTGTAATGCTCTCTGTCGGATTCAGTCGGAGGAATTGATCGAGACCGGACCACGGGCACTGTCTTACTCTGACAATTCAAGTCAATTCGGTTGCTCTTTGCTTTCATTGGAAATTGCTCAATACCGAGAGTGGACCAGAAAGGGTTCATTATGAGTCTGAACTCATAAAAAGGTAAAAGGTTCCAAAGGGTGGAGGAGCCTGCTGTCGCAGAGACAAAGTGAAGGGTACATATGGCGATAGGGGAAAGTCTCTTCTCAAAGGCATCCGGTTGAACACGTGGAGAAAAAGAAAGAGTCCGAGGCCTATCGAACATAGGCGTGATTGGATCGCCCCTCTTCGGGGGAAGACGTTTAATCATTTGGCAGATGGTTCTGTCCAAAGCATCATAGAAATGAGGAACAATCCAAACCAGAAGGAGAAGCCTTCAAGAGTTCCCTTTAAAGCCTTCATCTACCAACCGGACTCTTTCAGTACCTGGAGGTCATTTTTGTAGCTTGTTATTAATTAGCTTTCTCTAAATATAAAATGATGCTTTTTCAAAATTCCAGCGTTAGTGTGAGTGCCCCCCACCCAACCCATTCCCTTCCCTGAGTGCGAAGCAATATTGAGTGAGGTTTATTGTGAAATCTGTTAACATGTGCCTCCTTGGCAGGGTCCAAACACTTGATTGATGAGAAAACAGCAAGGGATTTACTGCCTCTTCTACTGACGGTGAAACTACCCCCACGTATCAGCACACAGGGAAATATGGCCACAAATTGAAAACCATGGGAGGGGGTAGAAAGAAAAAAAATATATATATCTATGATATATATGGTACCGTTCAACTTTCCCCAAATTCATTTTCGGAGGGGAAATACAATTTTTAGGATGCTTGCGCTGCAGAAAGAAATAAGTCTCGGTGGGGGGGGGGCGAGGAGCGAGAAATGAAAATTAATGAAACGATACAGAGCCTGGAGATTTGTGTGTGGAACCGATTCCACGGCTTCTGGCGCGCTCTGATGTGGCCGACACCTCTACAGGCAAATTTATTGAGCAGACTGAATTAAAACTCGGCTGGGCCTCTCCGTGCTGTTTACCTATTCAGAGGGGACAGATATCCTTTTCTTTTTTTTTTTACGAGGTTCATTCCACACCCCTCGTGACTCCCTTTGAGTCACGAGGGGTGTGAGCTGACAGCGGCGTGCGTGCTCAAGTCCTCGAGTTACACCACTATTCTAAATCATGAACGCAGACCCCGCAGAGAATGACCGGGCCTGCATCGTTTAATCCTTGTCGGATTTCCGTTGCATCCTCCCAGAGATCGAGGCCACGCGGGGTCCTGGAGGCAAAGACGAGCACCAAGACTTTGAGAGAGGGAGGGCGAAATGGAAGAGTGGGGGAAGATCAGATTGGAGGACTGCAATCATGGACACAAAAAGAGGAGGAGGGGCTGGAACAAGGCGGCCGAGGCAAGCGGCAGATAGCTGATGGGGTAAACAGGCCTGGCACACGGGCAGCGATGAAGGAGTGTCCCTCCGGCTGGGACTTGAGAGAATAAATGCCGGTGTTACAAACAGCCCAAGCCGGTATTAATCTCCCCGATAGCCTTCGCGCCCGCCGTGCATTAGAGGAAATGGCAACGCTGAGCCACAGAGGCATTCAATCTTACCCCCGCACGCTCCCCGAGTGCTGCCTGTAAACAGCTGAGGCCCAGCGCAATAAGGAGTGATGGAGGAGCCCAGTGTACAAGCAGGCCCCATCCACCGCGGCGTTTTACATTTTAATCACATCACCCAATAAGACAGGTGGAAATCAAATGTGGGCGGACGGACGGATGGACGGGGGTGGGGGGTGGAGCAATTAACAGTGACAGTAGAAGGAGATGATAGAAAGGAAGAGGGGTGAGTGAAAAAGAAAAAGTGAGGAACGAGTTCTTGTTCATTTCAGCTCCTGATCAGATTGGGAGTTTTTAAAAAAAAAATTCATTCTCCGGGTACAGATTTAAGGTCGGATGCACACAGAGTTTTTTTAATGACATTGAATTATTATGGAAAGTGTTCAAAGCCGAGGCAAAGAGGATTAGTGCCATTTCGTCCTGTTTGGGGGAGAGTGACCTTGTTTGTGGACTCACACCGTCAAAGAGCCACATCGGTCGTGCTACCTCTGGTCAAACTGGGAATTAAATCCAAATTAATTGCTCCCCAGATTATTCCCCAGGCCTCGGGAGGGTTTCATAATCACCCCAGAAAGAATTGTGGGTTTCACATCCTATGCTTCCTTCTTACGCGGCCCCCCCCCCCCCCCCCCCCCCCACCCCCCCCCCCACACCTCCAGTGGCCCAGTGCCAAAATCCAATGGAGTCCAATGGAAGTCTGGCCCCGACTCCAGTCAATCTCTTAATCTGCAGCGAAGTGCAGGTGAGAGGTGGGTGTGCACCGGGCTCCTCCAGCAGGCTGCACTCTCAAGGTTTGACTTAAGTGTGACAAATGAAGAGCGGGACAGCACGGGCTCCTGTGATAGAGCGGCTCCAGAGGGGCGGATACTAATTAACAGGTCTTGAATGTTTGCTTTTCTGTGGCTTGACACTCCCGACCTCTTCTCCTTTGAAATGCACAACTGCAGATAGAAATTGAAGGTCAAAGGTCACTCAGCCCTCAGTTTTTTTTGCTATTTTTGACAATTTCACACAAACGTCTCAACGACGGGTTGACATTTTGGACATGGATGTAAAGTCAATTTGACTGTTTTTTTGGGGGATTAATTGTTGTTCTCGCATCAATTGTTGTACATCAGCACAATCAGTGTTAAAATGCCTGATTGCTTTTCAGAGGAACCAAAAACAAGCATCGAGTCGCAGTTGCAATATGATGCAGGAAGATCAGTTTTACCGACTCACACGTGAGCTGCAATTTGCAACATAAAACTCGTGAAAAGCGCGTCGGAACAAACGTATTCGCAAATTGGGAGCAACGGTCATTTGTTCGGATTGCTGCCGTTTGCAATTTTCATGCTACGAGCGCTCACGGACCGCTTTGTGAAACGAGACCCTGATTCGTGACTTTAAGGCTTATCAGACCCGGCACAGTGGGGACCGTTGTGACAGGGTTTCACAACTCTGGAGAGCTATTACATCGACACTCATTTCATCCCAAACCCCGTCTGCCGACACGGAGCCTTACTGGATGACGCCACACCGTGTTGGGGGACACACATGCTCGAAACACGGTTCCCCCAGGTCTCATTCCCAGGGCGTCACACACAGTCACGGGTCTTCTACCGTCTGTATGAGACGCACCGGGTGATTCACTCCGATGTTAACTCATTTATGGCAGTTATTCTCTCACCTAGGAGACCGCTGTTTGTGTTGTGTATAGTACTCAACTTATGTCAAGTTACGTAGCCTATGTAACTAGCCCACGAACTAAAAACTCATTTTCACCACTGACGATATCGAAGTAGCGGACGAACCCATCGTCCCGTCACCCCCATCGTCCCGTCACCCATCGTCCCGTCACCCATCGTCCCGTCACCCATCGTCTCGTCACCCATCGTCCCGTCACCCATCGTCCCGTCACCCATCGTCCCGTCACCCATCATCCCGTCACCCATCGGTTTGTGGGCTACAGTTTTGAAGCATCGAGTTCAGCTTTTTTTTGCCGTCGCCATCTTGTTTTTTTTGGGAAACGGAGAGGGTGGATCTGTAAAACCTACAACCGAACTGCCTGAAGGAGCCGCTCAGCCAATGAAAACCTTTGGATATTCTTCGTGAATCTTAAGAAGCCTTTTCCTCCCTGACAGGAATTAAGATCTGAAGGGAAAAACAGAACCATCGCGGTTCAGGTGATGAAGGAGAGCCCGTAATATCGTTATCATAAATACATTCCAACCATGTCAAACTGCACTTGACGGTGCGAGTGCTCGGAGCGGTTGAACTTCTTAAAAAGTGAAGTGCTGAAATGTGGCTCGGAGTTGCCCGCGGCTACGACGCCCTCCGCCCTCTGCCGAGGAGCACATGTCACGTCATTACCGCCCGTGAGCCCGCTCGTTAGCGCCGGGGCCAGCAGCCCAAGAGGTCAACGGGGCGAGGAGCGGCAGAGAGGTCAAGAGCCGGGGTCGAACCTCGGGAAGTCAGGGCACTAATGGGATACTCGGTGCGGGGCTTGAAAGTGCACACGGACGCACACACACACACACACACACACACACACACACACACACACACACACACACACACACACACACACGCGCGCGGATCGATCGGATGCCACGTGTGCTTCCTCCCGAGCTTTCAGCTGCCGATCCAAGCGTTAATTTTCTCCACAGTGTGCACTGGATGAACCGTGTTATGGAACTCCTGGGTGTGCGATCGGCTGCGGAGGTGTCCGTGACCTTTTGTGCACCGTCTTCCTCTCCCCACCCACATCTTTAACCCCCAACCTGTAGAGCCCCCCCGTCCCCGGCCCGAGGGGCACAGCCTGCCAGAGGGGAGGTTACAGAGATACAATGAGACGGAGAAGGTGGGACGCTGGTGAAAGGTTGCATTTGCCTTCCTCCCCGCCGCGTCGTCGCCACCACCTCGCCTCTCTCATTAGTGCCGTGCTGCAGAGCGGAGGGAGAGGGGAGGGGGAGGGGGAGGGGTAAACTGCCCCCCCCCTTCAGGAAACACACAGCGAGCTTCTAACCACACCGGCCTGCGGAGAGGCTTTAGTGCCTGACAGAGCAGCATATGTTGTTTACGTGCTAAATTAGCAGAAATCTTGAATTTCGAAGACGGCCACCGCCTGCGAATCTGCAGCAACAGCCGGGCGGGCCAAACAGCTGAAGTGTGACTGATGCCTCGGCCCTTTTTCTGATAACTATCCAACTCAAAATGATTCCAGCTCGCTGTGGGAGCTCTCTGCACCTATCGTCTTGACAACCTGACAAAGAAAGACTAAAGTGGGGAAACCGGTGAATGTACGTCGTCATTTAGAATCTAGTGAACAATTAAGGACTCTAACGGGCCCCTCAATCTACGGTCTGAAGTTTGGCACTTCCATCACGTTGAGGAGGTCAAAAGCGACGGAGCAGGCGTTTATTGTGCAAACCATTCATGAAAAATAAATACTTTTACCACTCGCGCAGACATTTGTCAACAAAAACTGTTGCTGGTGGCTGGTGCAATCTTGTCTTTTAACGTGGTGAAACGGTATAAAAAAACACAATACAGTAGAAATAAATATAAATGGAAATGAAAATCTGCTGCATCACCCTGGGCCCTGTCCTTTACAAGGCTTCCTCCAGAGCCAGAGGAGACATGACACAACTGTTTTCACAGGCTGAGCGGGGCCCTCATGACAAGTGGACTGAACTTTGGGTGTAAAATTGTCCCTTTTGAATATTTATAATATGCAAACGCCCGTCTTGCCGACAAATGTTTTATCCCTTTTCTTAAATTATATGACCTCCAAGTGGACGCTTCATAAGTTTTGAGGGAGTAGAGCAATTCAATTGTTTCTAAACATTGTGAGGAACCTATAAGTTGTACGAATGAGAACGGGAATAGTGACAATAATAGAAGTTTTTCAATCACTGGGAATTTGTAGCTGGGATGCGGGCTAGAAAACAGTGATGGACCCCGGACTAAGACGAGCCAGGACGGATACAGTGCCGACTAGTCAACTCTGTATTTTATTGATTTTTTTATTTATCCTCATTCCCTCACGGAGAACTTTCCAATAGACATCCATACTGGCACCAACCGGAGGAACGTCTGTGTGACAGCAGACGAGAGGAACGGCAGGAGGATAAAAGCAGAGCAACTTCTAGTGCGGTGGCATCATGCTGCGTTACACCAGGTGCAGACGGATCATCTGACACACACACACACACACACACGCACACACACACACACACACACACACACACTCCAATTAGGGACGGAGCAGAATGCTCCACAGCTGACGCTGTGGGCCACGGGGCTCTACATGCGGCCGGACGCCGTTTCTTACCAACGCTCCTCGCTGACGATAATCCGACTGAATGTGATCGCGGCCCTGAACGCCACGCACGGCCCTGAGCGCCACGCACGGCCCTGAACGCCACGCACGGCCCTGAACGCCACGCTCGGCCCTGAATGCCACGCACGGCCCTGAACGCCACGCTCGGCCCTGAACGCCACGCACGGCCCTGAACGCCAAGCACGGCCCTGAACGCCACGCTCGGCCCTGAACGCCACGCACGGCCCTGAACGCCACGCTCGGCCCTGAACGCCACGTACGGCCCTGAACGCCACGCTGGGCCCTGAACGCCACGCTCGGCCCTGAACGCCACGCACGGCCCTGAACGCCACGCTCGGCCCTGAACGCCACGCACGGCCCTGAACGCCAAGCACGGCCCTGAACGCCACGCTCGGCCCTGAACGCCACGCACGGCCCTGAACGCCACGCTCGGCCCTGAACGCCACGTACGGCCCTGAACGCCACGCTGGGCCCTGAACGCCACGCTCGGCCCTGAACGCCACGCACGGCCCTGAACGCCAAGCACGGCCCTGAACGCCACGCTCGGCCCTGAACGCCACGCACGGCCCTGAACGCCACGCTCGGCCCTGAACGCCACGTACGGCCCTGAACGCCACGCTGGGCCCTGAACGCCACGCTCGGCTTCCCTCTTCCTTTTGTGCACTTTTATTGGACGTGCGCCGTTATATTGGAGAGCTGAAATTTGTTCCAATATTTGTTGTCAATTGTGTTCACGTCCGGCGTGTGCTTATCTAGACATAGATAAGATGCGTAATAACCTGCTTATAGCACTGCGATTACAGTTATGAGCACCCATAAATACTAATAAGGATTTATAAGAGCAATTAACACACATTATAAAGCATTTCATAATGACTTATAGGAATCAATATCAGTATACTTTATGATTAATGAAAGTTCATGCATTAATAATATACTGTGAAATTTATTAATTTGATAAACAGGTCGTTTACACAATTGTTTGACTAAAAATATCGATAACTACTAATTCTACAATAACAATTCTACTCTACCTGTTTAGTTACACGGTGCTATCAGCAAACTGTCAATAATGAATAAGCCGCACAAACAAAGGTCCATTCATTTGTCACATAACTTGCATACTTTAGTAAAGCCACGTTGCGTTGTCATTTGAAGCCAAACACGATCTTTTCCTAAACCTCAACATAATCATCATAAGACATTATTACAAAAACAAGAGTGACCAGCAATTAGCAAGTTGTATGATACTGGAAATTATAAGCAATCATGAAATGCTTTATACCTTGTTATGATTCTTGATTTTATAAAGCATTATTAATATCAATGGTACGGAACAGCATTTCGGACGCCACAGCCGTCCAACGCGACGCCGGTATGGGCTCAACGCTCGCGGGTGATTGGCTGCCAGCGAAACCCTACAATCAGTAGTTTGTTGTCCTCGATCTGGGTCCAAAAAGGAATGGATTGCAGGTATTTGTTTGACCGGTGTGCCGATACCCGGTCCTAACTCAACATTATCAGGGATCTCCATTCGGAGGTGAACCTGAGAACATGGCAGTTATGATCACTGATGAGCAGGGTGAGTGTTGCAGATTCACAGGTTGTGTTTTTTCTTCAAATTGCACCGGCGACGGGTGATGTGTGTTCACTCAGCCGGTTCCTGGAAGGGAGAGCTGCACGGTGAATAAATGATCATCACGGAGGAATCTGGACCAGGAACCGTGCACATGTGACTGCACCGTGGCATTCTGGGAGGGGCCATCACATGACTTACACCACCGCACAGTGAAAAGCCAAACGCATGCACCCGTGTGTTAATAAAGGAGAATTACAGCCAGTGAAGGATGGAGGTTTGCATTGCCCCCTCCCCCCCCCCCTGTGGCTTTATTATTGAGGGAAACAGGCAGGACTAAGCAAACATCCAGGATGGGGGAGCATCCCTGTGGTCTTCGGGCCTTCCTTGATGGAGGGGACTCTATGTATCCTGCAAACTGCTGACACTCGGCATGCGAGAGAGGGAGCAGCTCCCTGCACATGCATTATGCGGGGGTGTTAATGTCGGCATTTGGCCAATAATAGATTTTCCTTCTCTCGCATGTAAGATGTATTCCTGTCGCAAGAACATAACAAAAAGCTTCATCTTCTTCATCTTCTTCTTGGAGCTTGTTTACCCCTCAAAGGACGAGTTATCCACTTTGCATCGTCGTTGAAAAAGTGCAGAAGACATGAAATGTGTGAGGGGGAAATCTGACAGTGGGAACTTAAAAGGGAAATTACCCTCGATTTGGTTGCATGAGATTTCACGTCTAAAGGAGGTATGTGTGTGTGTGTGTGTGTGTGTGTGTGTGTATGTGTGTGTTCATGCTCGATGTACGTGCACAACAATGTTTCTGAGCTCAGCAGGCGGCGAGATAGCTCGAGACTCACGACGACATGATATCAACTTTTGTTGCGTTGGCCGTGCGCTCGTGCTCTGCACACTGTGCACGGCTCCAGAAAAAGAGAGAGAGAAAACAAGTTCCTCTGGGTGTCACTGGCCTGATCGCCTGCTGCCCATGTGCTTCTCTGCTGGCAGGGCAGCACACACGCCGTGCACAAACTCACGCCGTGCACACACACACACGCCGTGCACACACACACGCCGTGCACACACACACGCGCCGTGCACACACACACGCGGCGTGCACACACACACGTCACGCCGTGCACACACACACACGCCGTGCACACACACACGCGCCGTGCACACACACACCGCCGTGCACACACACACACGCCGTGCACACACACACACACGCCGTGCTCACACACACACACGCCGTGCACACACACACACACGCCGTGCACACACACACCACCGTGCACACACACACACGCCGTGCACACACACACCGCCGTGCACACACACGTCACGCCGTGCACACACACGTCACGCCGTGCACACACACACACGCCGTGCACACACACACGCCGTGCACACACACACACACGCCGTGCACACACACACACGGCGTGCACACACACACCGCCGTGCACAACACACACGCCGTGCACACACACACACGCCGTGCACACACACACCGCCGTGCACACACACACACGCCGTGCACACACACACACACACACGCCGTGCTCACACACACACCGCCGTGCACACACACACACGCCGTGCACACACACACACGCCGTGCACACACACACACACGCCGTGCTCACACACACACACGCCGTGCACACACACACACACGCCGTGCACACACACACACGCCGTGCACACACACACACCACCGTGCACACACACGCCGCCATGCACACACACGTCACGCCATGCACACACACGTCACGCCGTGCACACACACACGCCGTGCACACACACATACGCCGTGCACACACACATACGCCGTGCACACACACACCGCCGTGCACACACACACCGCCGTGCACACACACACGCCGTGCACACACACACACTTCACGCCGTGCACACACACACGCCGTGCACACACACACACGCCGTGCACACACACACACACGCCGTGCACACACACACGCCGTGCACACACACACACCGTGCACACACACACTTATTTTGGAAGACACGGCGAGGTGCAGTGCGACGGCGTGTCTCGTCCTCTTGACATTTCAGAGTGTTTACAAAACACCTGCTGCTTAGAAAATAAACAAAAACCTGCCTCTCCTCAAAAATCAGCCGATAACAAAGAAACAAAGGTCATTGAAACAATTGTCAAAAAACGAGCCAATGCAGATTTCATGATGAAAAGAAGTCAACTCACACTGTTGGGAGGGCGATGATTTCAAATTATGAACACTAATATCAACGCTCTGGGAAAGGTGACAAAGTGCTTCACGTTTGGCAGATAACATGAAACGACGGCAGCAATTTGGAGGGTATAAAATATATGTCCTTTCAAAAAAACATAATAAATCAGCCCGAAACTTCACGGGCACTAAGAGTGTCAAAGATCGTTCTTCATGCTCGGAAACGGGAAGTAAAATTAAATTAAAAACCAGGAAATGATAGATTAATGTTTGTTGGATCCATCTCCCAAGGATCTATATGAAATGTACAGTACAATCAACAACTGTCTATATTACATACAGTAAATAATACTGTTAGATAATAGACTATATAACCACTATGCCCAATGCATTCAATTGACATTAAACCAAACATATGACTAACTATCATTTTGGCAAAGCTTTCAAACATGCCAAAATGATAATTGTGAGGATCCAACCTGAAGATATAATCCAGTAATTTAATATTGCACTTTCACGAAGTTTGGAGACTTACAAGACACAGTAAAAGACGAAAGGTCAAGATTGGTGCACCGGAGGCTCGAATGTCCAGACGTTTTTGTGCCCAGAAAGCCGAGACCGAAAGACACAAAGGATGTCATTGTGCCAAAGAAATGGAGTTATGGGATGTTGGGGTGTAGGCCGACCAAGGGCGCGAGCTGGAGCAGGGCAGGACTATAGATTTCAGACATGATTGTGCCCGGCCGTCATTAGCAGTGGGATCACGTCCACCCCGAGGCCCCTCGCTCTTTCCCCGACCCCGTCCTTCACCTCCCCGGCCTAGAGATGGAGAGCTGGCGGGGCTATATTTGGACACACATGAGGGTGTGCAGGATTCCTTCACACACACACACACACACACATGCAGACGCACACTGAGCAGTGAGGAATAGACTCAGCTCTAAAGGTCCTTCGGTGATGGGAGCGAGTGCGGCCCTCCTAGACGGGCCGGATCCTTGGCTCTACGCTCGGCTGCAAGTGTGGAATGAAAAAAAAACTCACATCGCAAACCCCCAGCTGGACCTCTGTTTAATGCCACACCACGCTGTGATGATGCCTTACATTCAAGTGAACTGCTTGAACTTCACAAGATATTCTTAACACCTCAGAACTGGTGCCGACCTCCAGTAAAGTTCTCAACGTCCTGCAGTGATGGAGAAGTGTCCTCGGGGAGTGGTCAGTCCACTGTTGGCTGCGGTCTGAAGGGCATGCTTCATGTGAAGAGAGTTCAACTGTTAGCTTTGTCAACACAACGACAATGACACCATTACATTAGCTGAACCTCAACGCCACGGCAGAGACTAAATGGTAAATGTTATCGAAACCCAGGCGGCAACCTCTGGGTCTGGCAAGTGAAGCCAATTCTCCCCACTGACCAGCAGGGGGCGACTCCTCTGATCGCAAACATAAGTCTGATTGTATAGAAGTCTATATAAATAACTCTTCTTCTCTCTTGATTTATTCCCTCAGTAAACATTGTAAACACGAGTTTAAGGTCTCAATCTCTAGTTTCAAGTCTTCTTTAATACAGAGTTGATGTTCATTTTGTAAATGATGGTCATTTAGAGTCAAATAGACCATAAAGCAGGGTATGCTTTAGGGAGGGGCTTGCCGTGATTGACAGGCCACTGCTACCAGAGCCGTATACGCCGTCTCTACGTCACTCCTCCGCATCCCAAATATGGTTCATTGGTTGCAAAACAAAACAACAACATGGCGACGACCACAATCCATCATGGCGATGGCAAAATCGCAAAACTTGAGGCTTCACGTGACGTCACGATGACCACATCCACTTCTTATCCACAGTCTGAACCTCAACGCGTTGACTGAAAACAGCCGTGTGGAATAATGAACGGTGTTGAAATAATAAATGGATTATATTTCAGCTGTCCACATCCTGCGTGTGGAGACAACAGCAGGATTGAATGTAGAAAGAAAAAAAAAGGTCTGCTCATTTTTTAGTCTTTTGTTGGGACGGGGGGTATTTTTGCAGTGTTTATGTAAAACATCACTTCATCTACAGCTGGGGTCAAAATACTGCACATTCTAGTTCAAGATACTAATTGTTTCCCCGATATTTCCGAGACAGCATAACATCCCGTTAAACGTTCCTTAATGGGACAGAAATACATTCTATGACTGGTGGGAACCTTGGAGCGCTCACAGGCTTCGGGTAACGTTCAGGGACGAGCCGGTGGAGGCAGAAAGGTTACTTCTAGATGAAGGAAGCTGAATGATAATCCGAGCCCGGCCGATGATTAATACCGCTCTCCTCTCCCATTTGCTGTTCATTAACTCACTATCCGCCATAATGGCCGGAGCTCAAAAGAATAGGGGGTGGGTGGAGAAGTTCAGGTTGGCCATCATTAGAGCGAACGGCGATGGATGGAGAGGATGGAGGAGGGACAGAGAGAATGATTAGTGCAGCAGTTATCTACATCCTAATCAAGGCCCGGTCGTGCTTTTCTCGACCTGAAAAGGCCACAAAATGGCAACAAAAAAAAAAAAAAGGAAAAAGAAAGCAGCACCGTTTAGCATAACAGGCTGCGCACTGGAACAGTCTCTTCCAGGAGCCGCTGGAGTTCATTGACTGCAGCGTCTCGCCGAATAAATATTAAACTAGACATGCATGGCAAAGTCATTTTGTTAGCGTAAAAAAAGAGCTTGTCGGAGGGGGGACAAAATGTCAGGTAGGTTGGGTGACGAGAGAGTAAAAAAGGTAAATAACAACGGAGTAGGCAGGCATTGCGGGTTCCTTTCTGCCTGCGCGTGAGGGATTGGAAAAAGATGGACGTTTGGATTTGGATAGCCGGCGCCGTCTGCACGAACCTTAAGAAACGGGGAAACTGTCGGACTGACGGAAAAGAACACGAGGATTTAGCCATTATTATTCTGAAAGGGGTTCGGAAAGCAAAGAGTGACTAAGAGGTGACAAAGGGTTCAAAAGCTTTTCTGAGTGAGCAGTTATGGTAAAAGCAGCCAACCTTGACAATTCTATGGATCCATACGCAGCCGTGCACGTAAGCCTCAAGCTTGGAACATAAATGTTCTATTAAATATTCCTCACAAGGTGAGTTGAACACCTAAATTACTGCGTGTACAGTGCTGGTAATGCCTGTAACAGCTGTACGAATAACACGTTGCTATTTCATCTTCTAAAGATGGGACTGTCATTATTTTTAGCGGTACAGCGGCGTTCATATTTAATAGTCTTCCGGCAATGTTTCACTCCCTTAAGTGCATCCCTGCAGCTCCGGTTGCCAAAAGCAACGTTATGTCATCGGTATCGCTTTAAATGCCGCTCCGTGGGGCACGGAATCCGGGTCCGGAGAAGATGACCTCGCTTTCGAGATCTGGGAAAGATTCAGAAATGTTTAGTTGTCGTGTGGTTGCACATTTACAATGGAGACACTTTGGGTTACACTGTGGTGCAACGATGAACGTGTTCACGGCGAAAATGACTTGGACTTTCAGGAAATAGTTCCCGAAACCTTTTTTTAAACCTTTTTCCCGAACCACTTTTACCATCACATCTTTCCAATATGGCTGATGCCCAAGTAGATTGGCTCAGATTATTATTACTACACAATATTACAATTAATGATAAATACTTTTTTTAATCCAGAAAGTTGTGTCTATATGTATATATATATATATATATATATATATATATATATATATATATATATATATATACATATAGACAAACGTATTCTAGTTGGCTACAAGAAGAAGAAAAAAGGGGTTACGAAAAGGTTAAAGATGGGAATTGTAATGTTACGTACAATCTTCTTAACTTTAACCATCCACCGTCCGTGCAGTAAACTGTGATACGAGCCGATAGCGGCTGGCACTGTGGAAATGTCAAAAGTGGATTTGAGCAGAAGCTTTACTTGTTGCTTGTTGGGAAGAAGAAGAAAAGGGAAAAAAGTAAACCGGCTACCCAGAGAGAAGTGCTGCCAAAAGGGTAGTCAAGCTTTTCTTTCCCTTGTTTTCAGCATTCCACCTTCTCCACAAAAGACAGTAATGCATCTGGGCACTGAGACTAAGTGCCGTGTTTTAAGGACCACTCACGAATACGGAGAGTCAGAGGAAAATAACTGTGCCATTGGGTAAAAATGACGCCCCATTATGCATCTCTCCCGACTGAAACACCACGCTGATACAAACAGGACCATTATTATGCCACCATAGGGGTCTGAGGAATCTCCAAAGACCCCTCATGAGTGAAATGACTGATGGTGAAATATGGCATTATGGGAGAAAGAGAGAGAATAAAAGAGAAAGAGAAAAATAGGGAGCAAGCCGGTGGAGGAGAGGAGGGATGGAGCAGGTGGAACTCTCATCCCTCCCGTCTCGTCCCCGTTGACGGTCATACGAGTGCGGGGGGCCCCGGGCCGGCCGTCGGCCCGCTGTGATGGATGAGAGATAAGTGGTGGAAAACATGTAGATTGAAAAGACAAGCGTGCAAGAGGTACACAAAGGTGTCACAGTATGAGTGGACACAGCTCAGGAAAAAGCCCTGATGTTGAATGATTCTGCTACATTTAGGTCATATACAGGAAAATAAATAATTACTAAGCACAGAGAGGTTAGGGGATGAAAATGACACGGAAGAAGCTTCTGAAGTTCCTGCAAGCACGGTTTTATTATCTTACAAGACGAAAGGCTCGTTATAGATAGAATAAAACATATGCAGATGGGTTACTTGGTTTAAAGGGGCAATTTTGTGATTTGGTATTCTACTTTCATAAAGTCGGCATTCCCACAAGAGGCGAATAAAAAAAGAAAAAGAGAATGATTAAAATCGATGCAACACAAGCTGAGATATCCGGAAAAGTAGTCTCCAGTGTGAGTCGAGGTCCAAAGACACTACATTTCCCATCATGCAACCAACAGCCGATTTTGATGAGACCCTCTTTGCCTGGTGAACGCCAACATCTTTTAAACTTCATTAAGTTTATAAAGCAGAATTTCTGACATTCGTAGTCTCCGAGCTCAAGCGAAGGGAAACTCCACTGATTCTACACATCTGTGTTTACAGGTCTTGGCGAATACCAATGTGGTTGCAGCTCGCCAGACCTCGGCAGCCCACCCTCTTCCTGTCGTCTCGAGAGTAGCGGCTCGAGGCTACGTTAGCTGCTACGCGCGTAAAAACACCTCTCCAATTGAACTGTCGACGGTAAACTTGCATTGCGGGTAATGTAGGCGCCAGAAGAATGAGTGAAACAAAGGTCAAAGGTTCGTAAATCTAATCTGACTCTGTATAGTAAAATATGGCATTATATGTTTTATATTAACATGCGAATAAAACTTTCCTTTCTTCATTTATCCTGCGATATAGCGCGTCTTATGCAAGAGCTTGTCGACAGATTGTCTGAAAGAAATGATGATGAAACTGTAACTATATGACTGAAAAGGAGATATAGAAGTGAGATGCAGAATGAGATATAGAAAATAAGACGTAGGCTTCTAGCTAACGTTAGGAGTTAGCCAGAATGTAACCAGGTTATCTTAGCTTAACAATTTGTCACAAAGTATAACAAGCGGGTAACTTCCACCCATTCTCTGTGCTCTCCTCAGACAGTATAGTCTGAATTATAGAGTTCAGGCTCTGTTCAGTAAAATATGAGTACGGGGCATATTATTATAATGGTTGTTTGAAGGGGCTGTTTTCACAGCAACATAAATAGATATTAGAGAGGGAGCTGTTTAAACTAGCAAGCAGCTTATAATACACCATTAAAACTACTATTGAGTTTTTTAATCCATAAAAATGAAATCTTTCCTGATCATTTGAATTGTGTGTTTTCATGAAGAAAATAATCCCTCTAGATGACAATCACAAAGTAAAAGCATAACATTTTGAATATTCTTTTAGATGCGCTTGAAATGATTTTTGGGACGGCGTAAAAAAATGAAAATAAAAAAAGAAGTTTGGAGAGTTGCTATAATTAAGCAAAACAAAAAAGGGATCTGTATTTGCCAATATGGATCATCATTGATCAGCAATTAGTTTTGTGATCAACTGTGATCAAGGATTTTCTAAAAAGGTATATTTGCTCCCTTTTTTCATCCGATCCGAGAGCTTTATGATCCGTTGCACCCCTCTGAATAACAGAACCGTACTTTCCAACAGGACTCCAAATTTAACGGCCTAGTTTGTGCCGGATTGCGCTCCGACACTCGCAGTGACCATTTACAGACACACCAAAGATATCTCTGGCACTGCCAGTTCGAATTTAATCACACTGTCAATTTCGGGGGTCCGATGTGAGAGCAATGCCAAATCTTTGGAGTAGTCTTTCATCAAAGCTCTTCCCGAGCCATTGGAGCCATTATGCAACCATTTCCACAGGCAGAGTTGTACCAACCATGACGTGTGAGCTGACTTGTATGTGTCAAATCGGTGGAGTGTAATAATTAGAAAAGAATAGGACGTCATGAACTAACGAATGAACGTTAAATAACGGCGTGCATAATCCAAAGTGTGCGTTTTACCGTAGGAAAGAGCAACGTGCCGTGTGGTTCTCCAGAAATAGACGGCTGTGTGAACTGTCGCATGGACGTCACCACTGTGCATTGGGCCCATTGAAGGTTCTGTTGTGTTCTGGCCTCACCAAAGTGGAGGGAAGGGGGGGGGAATGGGTCAGTCAGATGAGTTAAAGAACAAACGCTAAAGTGACCGAATGCGTCTTTGCACTGTAGCCCAGAGTTGTTCATTGCACACTGGGATAAACAACCGAATACATCTGATATGCTGAAGCAAGGATAATCTTCAGAACAACTCCGGGGGACAAAGTGCATGTTCTATGTTTACATGGCGACCTTGGCGACCTCGGCGCATGGGCAAAAGATGCATTTATGAGGTGGTGAGACGATCGAACCGGGTCAGAGGTCCTCCGGCAGAACATTTTTAACAGATAAGATGTTAATACCAACATTCTGGTGCCTTTCAACATGTGGTTTCATACTTTTATCCGGCTATATTAGCGGGAGATAAATGATATTGAAAAGCTCAAAGCAAAGAAATGAACATCAGAACGCTCTTTAATAATAAACACAAGCTGTTTGTTTAAACTTAAGTATCTCTTTATGTATGCATGCAATTGCAATGTCTGTTCAATGAATTCCTTTATTTATCTTCCAATCCTCTCTCCTGCTATGAAGAAGCAGCAAGGACCTGAGGCCTGTGTGTGACAGGATGCCGTTATCCAGTTATCTTGGTGGCTTGGCTCATAACACTGCCCCCGACAAGCACGACACATTAATATTTAGGGCAACATTTCATGACAAAAGGCGTCAATATAAATGAAATGTAATCGTCTTGAATTCACAGGTTTGAGGCGTGTGTGTAACGTCATAACAGCTTTGTGCCACAGGCCTCTGATTTCAACTTTTATGGCTCTGAAAAACCCAAACAACATTTGCAAATATTTGACAGAGCAAATAGCTTAAAATCCAACACATAGAAGAAACCTCACAAAATACTGAAATGAATGTGGCGCAAGACTGAAAGAGGTTGAGGCTTTTTTGCTGTTTTTTTGTTTATTCAATACATTTCATCACCTCACACAATGATCAGGGGCCCAGTGGTCTCAACAGTAATGTAATGATAGCACTGCAGTAACTAAGGTCCAGAGTTAACGGTTCTGCTTTAGAAGCTAGAGATCTCCTCGTCTCCAACTTCCTCTCTCTGACTCACATCAGGGCAGATAGGAGAAGAAAAAGATCCAAAGTGTTGCTACATTGTTTTCCTCACAATATAGTACCGCTATGCATAAAAGTATCGGTAGAATACAGTTTAAAGATAAAGATACAAAATAAAAGCTGACAGCCTTGGTACCTCCTTCATTAGTCCCATTACTTCCCTTTTTGTTTCCTTGCTTACTTCACTCGTTCCTAACTGGCTAACCCAGCATGAAGCGAAGGCACTCGATGTGCCTTTCCAGGGCCAGACCTTTGATTTCAGTGTATGTCAAGGTATGTTATCATTTCTGTTAATGGCGCTCTAATTACTGACTGGCGTGTCTGTTCTCTGGTTAGTCTGGTAACCTTGTTGGGTTAAATTATTTGTCTCCATCAGCTGTAAAGACCGTCCCGATGGCCACTGGTTTGTCTCCATCAGCTGTAAAGACCGTCCCGATGGCCACTGGTTTGTCTCCATCAGCTGTAAAGACCGTCCCGATGGCCACTGGTTTGTCTCCATCAGCTGTAAAGACCGTCCCGATGGCCACTGGTTTGTCTCCATCAGCTGTAAAGACCGTCCCGTTGGCCACTGGTTTGTCTCCATCAGCTGTAAAGACCGTCCCGTTGGCCACTGGTTTGTCTCCATCAGCTGTAAAGACCGTCCCGATGGCCACTGGTTTGTCTCCATCAGCTGTAAAGACCGTCCCGATGGTCACTGGTTTGTCTCCATCAGCTGTAAAGACCGTCCCGATGGCCACTGGTTTGTCTCCATCAGCTGTAAAGACCGTCCCGATGGCCACTGGTTTGTCTCCATCAGCTGTAAAGACCGTCCCGATGGCCACTGGTTTGTCTCCATCAGCTGTAAAGACCGTCCCGATGGCCACTGGTTTGTCTCCATCAGCTGTAAAGACCGTCCCGTTGGCCACTGGTTTGTCTCCATCAGCTGTAAAGACCGTCCCGTTGGCCACTGGTTTGTCTCCATCAGCTGTAAAGACCGTCCCGTTGGCCACTGGTTTGTCTCCATCAGCTGTAAAGACCGTCCCGATGGCCACTGGTTTGTCTCCATCAGCTGTAAAGACCGTCCCGATGGCCACTGGTTTGTCTCCATCAGCTGTAAAGACCGTCCCGACCGTCCAGGTAGCATTAGGAGGGACCGTCACAGAGTGGGTGACCCAGTTCAGTGGCACAAGGGGAGTCATCTGTTGGCCTTGGACTAATTCACTGTTGATGATGTGACATCAAATCCCCTTCCTATTACATATTTTTTTTAAGCGCATTAGTAGAGATAGAGGAGTAAAACACGTTTCCAATACTGGAAGTTCAACCCTTAATATTACTCTGTACCTCCACCCGATTGCATTAAAGTTATTAAGTTGCACCAATTACATATTAAAAAGGAGCAATAAACCCTCTAGCACCGCTAGCTGTGACCCGCATCACCATGCTGAGAGCCGTTGAGAGGCAATAGAATCTCATAAGCAGCATATAGTTTTTTGACAAATTATCAGCCCATAAAGTGAAATGGCCAAGCCTCATCCCTCCTTTTAGCTCTGCTTTCTGGTCTGAACCAACTTTAAAGACCTTCTCCGTGAAAGCTTTTGTTTCCTGTATTGTCATATAATTCATTATATAATATAAAAATAGAGAACAGTGCAACCTTTTCTTTCTCTTTACTCTGTATTGGTCAACCTTAAGAGGTGGTTTTAGGTACACAAACATCTCGTTCTCATATACAACTCTGTTTAGCAAAAGAAATTGGTTTGGGTTGACATAAGTAGTACAATTTCTTCAATAAAGTTAAACTACAAAGTGCTATCAGTAAGAGCCATTTAAGTGCTACTAAAGTGCTACTATGGCGCTACCTTCCCTATTCAAGGTATAGTCAAAAATATGCGACGGAAGATGTAGAGACTTTCTGCTGTCCTGATGTCAATGGGGAGCTCGTTCCACCAATGAGGATATATATATACATATATATGTACGTATATATATATATTTATATATATACATATATATGTATGTATATATGTATATATATATATATACACACATATATATAGATATGTATATATATATGTATATATATATGTATGTATATATATATATATACATATATATGTATGTATATATGTATATATATATATATATATATATATATACACACATATATATATATATGGATATATATATATATATACACACACATATATATATGTATATACCTGTATATATATACATATATATATATACACGTATATACATATATATATATACACACATATATATATACATATATATATATATCCTCTACATATATATATATATATATATATATATATATACATATGTGAGGTGTTTTTGAATATGCATGTTTTCAGTATGAGTGTTTTGTAATTTCTGTGTTATGAATGCAGCAGGAGCCGACCATACAGGGCACATTAAACAAACATAGTCTGTTAGTGCAGCGTGTGTGCGAGAGGTAAACATCATGTTGGGAGGAAACACTCATGAATTATGACATCAAAATGCATCGTGTTTTCAAGAACACCATAAATTACTCACTACGTCTTTCCAATTTCACACCTGTGGGCCTCACAAGGTTATTATATCACTCCCGTGTGACATGACTGCGTTTGTTGTGCTATTGCATAGTTACTTTTAATAGAGTTTATTTGTGCTTACTCGCTGTGTGCATCCTGTCCAGACGCTCTCCAGTTTTCATTTTTTTTAAAAAGAGGTTTTGAGGTCAAGAAAAAGCAATTTGCCTTGAAACGTTTGTGAGGGAAAGTGATAGAACAAGGTCACACGTCTTCTGAAGAAGAACGCTGCGCTTTGGACAACTTTCTGATGCGTCCACGGGATTCCTTTTTTTTTTTTTGGGAGTACAATCAATCTGAGTAATTACCTTTCTCATTTTGCGTACGCTCCCAAAAGGAAGCATTAAACAACCATCTGTCTCCAACCAGCTGCTTGCTGTTGCGTCGTCAAGATATCTCTCCGCTTTTGACGGGGGGGGGGGGGGGGGGGGGCGCCTTCGAACTACGAGGGAAAGAAAGCAAATAGCAAAACAACTACAATTGCAATCGCAGTGTTCACTTATTAAACTTTTTTTCTTTTTTTTTTAAAAAGAAAGCCACCGAGAGCATCTGATCCGCCGAGACCCAAGCCTGCCTTTTTCCTGACCTCCTATCCCCCCGGCCCCTCTTTCTTCTGGTCCCTCTGCTGAGCGGTTTTGTAATGGAGATTCAGACTCACGGATGGACACGCCGCGGATGGACACGCCGCGGATGGACACGCCGCGGATGGACACGCCCGCGGATGGACACGCCGCGGATGGACACGCCGCGGATGGACACGCCGCGGATGGACACGCCGCGGATGGACACGCCCCCGCGGATGCTGCCGCGTCCGGCTATCCGTGGAGCCGGAGACGAGAAGACGATGAGAAGACTCCCTCCAGCCTCCGGGCCCCTGCATCGCCCTCGGTCAGATGACGGTAATTGCAGTCTAGTTTTTTTTTTCGCTCCCTTTTGTAACGCTGCGTCGACCTCGCAGCTCCAGCCAACCCAAAACTTGTGTCTAATTAATTTGAGTCACCCAATTTGCATAATTGAATAATCACACATTGCGATGCATCCGCCACCTTTTATCAAACTGACATCGCCGTGTGTTTGCAGACGCGTGCTTGTCAGGCCACTTTGACTCTAATGTGTACATATTATAGACGTGACCTGAACAATGTTTACGCAATTAATTTATCAAACGATAAATGGACATGACCAGGATAATGTTTGCGTTATCGACTTGACCTCTATCGGGTTTTTTTTACGATAATGACTTCTTATTATAATATTATATATATATATATATATATATATATATATATATATATATATATATATATATACACCTTTCATATTTCACATTTTAGGAAACATAATAGCAAAATAAACAGCCGTTTTTTCTCGACCATTATAAGACTAGCAAATTGCACATAGAGTCCATTTCATTTATTATTTTGGTATTGTATTTACATTTCTATTTATCTAAAATATTTTTCGTTTTTTTTTTTTAATATTATGAACATTGCAATTTCAATGATTTCATTACTCTTTGAAAGGGTTTCCTAGCATTACTATGCTAATATATTACCATTCTATTATATTGCGGCATGGTCTTAAAATGACAATACTATTGTTTATCGCATCGAAATGGGATTAAACTAATCAAACTGTTTGGTACACAACTTGTGACAAGTAAAACTCATTAGTTGTGGAACCCCCGCTGGACACAGGTTGCATCTGCATCAGTGATTTGCAGCCAAAAGAATATTATCTATTGGTCCAGGAGCACACGCATGGATCCCTTCAGCTACCTGCAAACATCTGCAGTGAGCCAACCTGGATGAGACCCAACACTAAGCAGCAGAACCTGCACACACTGAGTGATAGCACACACCTGCTATTAAACACACAATATTAAAGCCACGGGCACAGAGGGAGCTTTAGCGACCGGTTGGCTCGCTGGCTGGCTGCTATCTGATTGGTTGGCTGGCTGGCTGCTATCTGATTGGTTGGCCGGCCGGCCAGCTGGGCAAACCAGAGGATGTGGTTGTTCTCTCCGGAGTAAAAGTACAGCTGCCATCCAAGAGCCCGCTGTTTGTTGTTCTACCTAACACTCATTGTAATTAAGCAGATTCGGGGCTGCCAATAGCACACACACACACACACACACACACACACACACACACACACACACACACACACACAAATCAGGTATACAGGGAAGTAGTAGAGGCGGAAGAAGAGACGAGACAGAAGCTCGTTGAAGTAGAGAAAACCCTCCCGAAGGGTCACGGGTTGTCACCGCATCTCGGAGCTTGTTTATCAACCAAAAACACCAGATTCGAAAGCTTCGAAAGGCGCGACATTTTTCCATTTAACGAGACATCATCACTAAATATCCCCATCTTTACGGAACGCACCACCTGGCACCGGCGTTGGCGTCGCTCCTCTGCACCCGACCCGACTTCAAAGGCAGCCGAGAACAAAAGCAGAGAGCGCCGCGTCCCCCAGATGGGAGGAACGCCACCGATTCCACACTGCTAATGGATCCCCTGCGTGCTAAGTAAAAAATAAAATACATCCGATCCTGTTTCATAAGGACTATTCATAAATGGGCAGGAAACACTCCCAAATATCCCCCCCCACCCACCCACCCCGTTAACCTCCCAGGCTAAGTGATTAAATGTATTAAAATCTCTTGAATTGATTGCAGCTCATCTCGGGCAGAGTCAATATTCAATTAATGGGGCCTTTTTCATAACTGTGATTCCTTCAGTCAATCGCGAATAGGCTTGCATGTCTCCCTGTGTCATTAATTAAAATTTTCTCTTTGGAGGTCAATTAAATAATTCCCTTTAACTATTCATTAGCCACAAGACACAGGGCGGCACACACATCTATTAAAAGAGGAGCTTGGAGGGAGGGAGGAGGGGCGGCAGGTTAATCTTTCCTCCTGGGCACAAAGTGGGCTTAAGCTCTCTCCGTGTCGAGATGGCGAGCTGAGCCGTGGCGAGCCGAGGCGGCGGCTCTTTACCGGTCTCCGTGGCGTGTTTGGCCAAGGCTGACTGGCTGCCAAACAGCCAGAGACAGAGCGGGGATGAATCAGCACTGACAAGGTGAAGCCAGCTTCGTGTTCGCCGGCTGACAGCTCAGGTGCTCAGAGAGATGGAGACACAACAGATTACATTTAGGCCACTGCAGAGAGAGAGAGAGAGAGAGAGAAAGGAAGAGAGACGGGGGAGATAACGCTAGAGAGGGAAGGAGGAGTCCAAAATAAATAAATGGCTTTTGGACTCTGGAAACTTTGTCTTAGAGATAAACGAGAAAGTTGGACTCGGGTTTGTGTGGCTGGTAATGTTTTGGGGATGGGGGATGGGTTAGGGACCAGTGAGAGAAACATTTTTGCTGTTGTTAATTGTGAAAATGGGCAAAACAAGAACACTTGATTACCTGAGAGAGCACTACTGGCTGTGTGAATAACGACTTTAGAGCAGTAATTATATGAGAGCGCTCTACGAGAAGGTCCTTATGTAAGGAAATCATTATTCTATATCTGTTCATCAGCAATACATTCTGTGAACAGAACTAGCCAATCAGAGGGCTGGGTCTAAATCAATCGAAAGTACCGTAAATAACAGGTCTTTTGGCTCATTTGGCATGGAGATGAGAGGGTACTTCAACATTTCTCAAAGGAACTTCCTTTGCACACTTGTTGCCAACGATGGCGGGCGTCCCTAAGGTGGCTAAAGAGCATCAACATCTGCCTATTGGAAGAGGTCATGGGAAAGGGACGAATGGGTCCAGCTCCTTTTCTCATTAAACCAAATGTGATACTTCCATTCGGCCAAGAACCCGATCCGATACCATCGCTCTCGTCTTCCTAAGTTTATAACCCGCGTACTTTGCTGCGTGGAACTTGTGGTAAAAGACCCTTTTGATAGACAAGGACAAACCATTTATTTTATTATGTCACGTACAATTTGTACACCTCGACTACAAAGCCCTGCTTGGTTCACATGACCCGACAGATGGTCTCTGAAACAGTACCATTTGAGAAGCCTCCGTTTTGGAGAAAAGAATAGCGCTTTCACAAAATGCTTGGCAGGTGATTGGATGAGCCATCTGTCAATAACCATCAGCCAGTCGGTCGATCATACTGCCAGTAGCTCCTCGCAGGACGCCGATTGGTCCGATCCACCGCGGTTTGGACACAAACACACTACCTGAAGCCCGGAAAGTTAGTAGGGGGGGGGATTTGCGTGAAAATCTAGCTGCCACGCCAGAAAACTGCTCGGTGGCTTTTAACTTAACTCAAACAATGTCACGTCGAAGACTATTTCTTCTTAAAATGACCTTTTGGGTGTTTGTTGTAGTATAGTTAAAGATACGGACAGGAAAGGCCTCTGTGGACACACGGCGTTGGTAGCCACTCTCAAAGTGGAGTCTTTGAGGGAGCTACAAGTAGAAATGAAAGCAGCGAATAAAAAAACAAAATCACTGTTTTCCCAGCTGATTCTACATGACTAAACTCCTCCAACAGGAAGTCCCAAGGACAACTATCGGGTCAGATCAGATATGGGACACGAAAAGGGCCTATTTAGTTCGGGATCTGCTCAGAATGTACCATAGGTGGTCAACTGCAATGCGCCCCATGTGCTGAGCGACCGCCCAGGGATAAACTCTGTACTATCTGCTGGCATGTAAACATAAGCTAATCATAACATTAATCTACCCAATGCAACTGTGCACTTTTGGAAGCTGCCCATCTGTGAAGGCTATGCAATTAGCTGCGATCATATGGCACAAGACGGAGCAGAATCCTGATGCACGCCGTCCTTGGTGCACCACTGTACGGGAGGAAATAACAAACAATATGCATGACTAATCCGCCGTTATGCCGCTGGCATTCATCTGCAAAGCCCCGCGGATGAAGTCCAGGCTTTTTGTCTTGAACCGGAACGCAACCATTGTGCGCCTTCGAATAGGTGAACTGTTTTGTGTTTTATCTCCAGCCGAATGTTCATTTGGACAAATGGGCTCACGTCGTGGGCCAAAACCAGCAGCGCCAGGAGCATCCATCAGGGACACGCCGCCGTACCACAGCTACAACGTGCGACCGGCACCAGAGCAGTGCGGTGCAACGTCCAGGAAAAAAAAGGTCTTGAGTCGCGCTTACCTTGCGTCCGCCTGTGTTCAGCCGTATTGGTTGGAGGAAGGGGTCAAAGATCATGTGGCTGGTCTCGATGTTAACTGGCGACTGCCTCTTCCCCACCGAGCACAGGTTCCAAGCCGAGTTCACCAGCCCCCAGAACGACGGCACTGCAACACAAAGAGAGGTCAGAGGGAGGGAGAGAGAGAGCGTGAGGGTGTGTTCCAAAGGGGCGAGCGTCTGCAGCGAGGAGATACGGGGGCCGCGTTCCCACCGAGAGGTCGCCCAGAGTGACGGCCAGAGTTCTGCCGTTCGATAAATGTTTTTTTTCTTCTTTCTTCTTCTTTCAAATACCAGAGTTTGCCAGACTCACAGTGGGAGAAATGCAATTAGCAGAGTTCGACTGATGTGGGCTTCTGATAGCCGCTACAAGTACTCTGGGGGGGCGGGACCTACATTTATTTTTCTGGTTTAAAATGTGTTTTTTTTAAGTATTCTAAAATGTATAAGCATTTCTCGCAGGATCCTTTCCTTGGTGTATCATCATTATCATCATTGTACCTCATTAGTTTTTTGGTGTGACAAAAGCAATTATTCTTTTGCAACTGTTACTAGATTGAAGCGTGGGCGGACAGAATACCTGGTTATGGTCTGCTTTGGTACACATTCCCATTCATGCTGTGTTATACCATCATGCAGTAAGAAACCAAATAAACCTAATACGTGCAGACACATAAAGGAATTCAGGAATTCAGGATTTGTGACCCAAAAAAACAAGGACTGTGGAAGGATTGGGTCACCTTGGTCCTCCTCACCTATATTTAGGAACTACACTGCTGTTGAAAGGTTTGGGCTCGCCTGACACAAAAAAGTGTGATTTGTTACAGTCAGGCGGTTGAGAGGACTGCACGATATTTTCCAATTGTCTTTCATGCTGTTAGGTTTCAGAACGTCCTCTTTACAAATAGATGTTATTTTGTTTGAGAGGGGCAGAAAGAACGAAGCTCCCTCTGAACACCAGCTGAATAAGAATAGAAGAAATCATTGGTCATTGGTCAAAGAAACTGGAAGTTGAGCATCAGATTTAAATCAAGTGTACCATGAACAAGCCCACACAAGCCTTTCTTAAAGCGTCCCGATAGAAACAGAATTGGATGACAGGATATCAGCTGAGCAGACTGACACGTCACAGTTTAAACCTATTCATTGACGACGAAACGTCAGGCTGAATCATGTCGAGGCCAAATGGAAGGTTGGTTCACTTGTGCTTTTACAAGCTGGAAAACACATTCAAAACCGAAGGGTATTTACAAACACTCTAAATAACACATTTGGTTTTCTCTCCCCCGTTCAAATGGTTATTAATGGAGGAGAGGAGACCATTAAGACAACAGGTGACTCGACGGCAGCGTCGTGCCATTTAGCTTTGACCCTCACGGGCTCCGGTCGCGCTCGTACCATCCGTCTCCAACAGCGGCACGACTCGCCGACGGGCACAAATGGGATTTGCGCATGTCAGCACTGTGGGCGTGATAGGCATCTCGGCCAGGCTTGTTCTCTTATGTAAGACTTGGCCACCGGGAGAATCCCGTTCCCTTCAACAAGAGCGGGAGGCAACGGCTTATCCCCCCCCCCCCCTATTTAGGGAACACAGCAGATGAGTCACTGGGATTGTGCTCCGCAGAGACTTTTACCGGAGACAACTTGAAATTTGGATTTCTTTTCTTTTTTCATATGCAAATTCGTGGATTTGGAGCCGAGCCTCCGGCGAGTCAGCGAGTCCCACATTTTCCGTTTGCTCTGCGGAGAACGCGCCGCGTCACGGATCGGTTCAGAGCGCGGAGTCGGAAGAAGCCTCCGTCACCCTGTTTCCAGCCACTGAGCCACGGTGGCAGCCGGAGGTGTGAGCAGATGTTTGTGATGGAGCAGCTGACCTCTGATCCCCGTGCAGTTTTTGGGGCATTTTATGTTTTTTACTCCCTGTGTACAAGTACTGCACCTCCATGGAAATGACACAATGAAGGCTAGAAGTAGGAAGAAATGTATTTGTGTGCATCATAACACAGTTACCACGCTACAGTATAAACCAAAGAAAGAAAAAAAGAAAACACAAATTGCATTTCTTGTGCTCAAGAATATTGGAAACATATGGAGGCTCCACATGCGTTATTGAAGCCACAAGCGATAAATAACAGGCGGAATGTTCGAACTTTTAAATGTGGAATAACAGAAAATCCTTAAACTAAAAAGGTCATAAGGTCCCAGCTCGGCTCGACATAGCATGGCGCATTAAGTGAGCACTGCACATAAAGACTTTTGAAGACCTTGAAGGCCTCCTATTATTTATCCAGACTCGCATGTCGCAGAGGCCTTGATACAAAAAACGAAGATGATCTCGTTTATATGGTCACGGCAACTGCAGTTATGTTTCCAATCGCTTCGGGAACGACCGTCCAGACTTGATCCTTCGCTGACTGGAAGATGATGAATGGGTCCAGTATAGAAGCAGAGGAGACGGTGCTACAGGCATAAGTTATGACATACTGTAGGACCTCAGTCACACAGCAATAACACAAGTTTAACAAAAAAAAGGAGCTTTGCTTGGTGATGGGAGCGGAGGTGGGACTTTTCCCCGGGAGCTGTAAATGCTTTGACTTCATCCCAAGTGAAAACACATTTGTGTCGCCCCGCTGTGGAATAGTAAATCCTGTTGCTTTACGAGAAGGGCCTTTCAACTCGACCTCAGGCACAATGTCGTCCATTATGCCGACTTTCGGAGTCACAACACACCAGCAGGCCAGTTGCTGATTTTATTGGTGTGAGCAGAGGCCTGGGACTAAATGTGTGGTCGCCGGCCACTCACAATAATCTCCCTTCCTGGAGCTCTGATGCTCACGAAAGCCCCCGGAGCGGTGAAGTGCAACGTTCTCCGGTGACCCCGGCGAGCTTGGCATAACGTATCAGCCGCATTATTATTATTGTTATTGATTGGCTATGAATTTGCATTGGTAACCATCCACAAAGCACTCATTTTCTACCAGACCAATGGAAACAAATCCTTCAAACTCAATCCACCGACAAATGAGGTTCAATCCAACCCCAGGACTCCTGAAGTTGCCAAAAAAAGAAAGGATTGAAAGAAAGAAAGTGCTGGACAGAGCGGATTGGCTCCTGTTAAAGGCGGCGTCGAGTTGGGAAGTAATGCATTGCATCGGGGAGGGAGGTCCAGGAGAGAGGGGACCTCTGCTGGTGCAAAAGTCTTCATGAAAATGACAGCAAATCCATGAGCCGAGTGGGAATCGGAGTGCGAGCGCATCGATCCATTCAACCCCGGGCCCCCTTGTTGTACACGCACACATAATTATTATCCGTTGATAGATTCCTGAATGCGACTACAGCGGCGTGGGACATCGCTCACCGCTGACACGGGCACAAGCACGGCTGGTCAATAATGTTCAGACGACCCCCCCCCCCAACCCACTCCCTCCCCATCCCATCCCAGAGCTCTGATACCTCCTAAATTTCACTTACGTTTTTTTTTTTATTGGCAAGCTGTAGAAGTGGACAGGGATGTATGGCGTGGCCTTTCGTAGACGTCGGACAGAGAGGATGTCTAATGTGCGAGTGAAAGGGCACATGTGTGTGTGTGAGGGGGGGGGGGGGGGGGCTCTGTTCCATTGGCCTGGTCTTCGTACCACTTTCTTATCAAAGAGTTCTCTGCAATTAGGATTCCATACGGCGAATTTTGAAAATAGTGACGACACGGTCACCTCTATGAAGACGACACGGTCACCTCTATGAAGACGACACGGTCACCTCTATGAAGACGACACGGTCACCTCTATGGAGACGACACGGTCACCTCTATGAAGACGACACGGTCACCTCTATGAAGACGACACGGTCACCTCTATGGAGACGACACGGTCACCTCTATGAAGACGACACGGTCACCTCTATGGAGACGACACGGTCACCTCTATGGAGACGACACGGTCACCTCTATAAAGACGACACGGTCACCTCTATGAAGACGACACGGTCACCTTTATGGAGACGACACGGTCACCTCTATGAAGACGACACGGTCACCTCTATGGAGACGACACTGTCACCTCTATGAAGACGACACGGTCACCTCTATGGAGACGACACGGTCACCTCTATGAAGACGACACGGTCACCTCTATGGAGACGACACGGTCACCTCTATGGAGACGACACGGTCACCTCTATGAAGACGACACGGTCACCTCTATGGAGACGACACTGTCACCTCTATGAAGACGACACGGTCACCTCTATGGAGACGACACGGTCACCTCTATGAAGACGACACGGTCACCTCTATGGAGACGACACGGTCACCTCTATAAAGACTACACGGTCACCTCTATGAAGACGACACGGTCACCTCTATGAAGACGACACGGTCACCTCTATGAAGACGACACGGTCGCCTCTATAAAGACTACACGGTCACCTCTATGGAGACGACACGGTCACCTGTATGGAGACGACACGGTCACCTCTATGAAGACGACACGGTCACCTCTATGAAGACGACACGGTCACCTCTATGGAGACGACACGGTCACCTCTATAAAGACTACACGGTCACCTCTATGGAGACGACACGGTCACCTGTATGGAGACGACACGGTCACCTCTATGAAGACGACACGGTCACCTCTATGAAGACGACACGGTCACCTCTATGGAGACGACACGGTCACCTGTATGGAGACGACACGGTCACCTCTATGAAGACGACACGGTCACCTCTATGAAGACGACACGGTCACCTCTATAAAGACGACACGGTCACCTCTATGGAGACGACACGGTCGCCTCTATGGAGACGACACGGTCACCTCTATGAAGACGACACGGTCACCTCTATAAAGACTACACGGTCACCTGTATGGAGACGACACTGTCACCTCTATGAAGACGACACGGTCACCTCTATGGAGACGACACTGTCACCTCTATGAAGACTACACGGTCACCTCTATGGAGACGACACTGTCACCTCTATGAAGACTACACGGTCACCTCTATGAAGACGACACGGTCACCTCTATGGAGACGACACTGTCACCTCTATGAAGACTACACGGTCACCTCTATGAAGACGACACGGTCACCTCTATGAAGACGACACGGTCACCTCTATGGAGACGACACTGTCACCTCTATGAAGACGACACGGTCACCTCTATGAAGACGACACGGTCACCTCTATGGAGACGACACGGTCACCTCTATGAAGACGACACGGTCACCTCTATGAAGACGACACGGTCACCTCTATGGAGACGACACGGTCACCTCTATAAAGACGACACGGTCACCTCTATGGAGACGACACGGTCACCTCTATAAAGACGACACGGTCACCTCTATAAAGACTACACGGTCACCTCTATAAAGACGACACGGTCACCTCTATGAAGACGACACGGTCACCTCTATGAAGACGACACGGTCACCTCTATGAAGACGACACGGTCACCTCTATGGAGACGACACGGTCACCTCTATAAAGACGACACGGTCACCTCTATGGAGACGACACGGTCACCTCTATAAAGACGACACGGTCACCTCTATAAAGACTACACGGTCACCTCTATGAAGACGACACCGTCACCTCTATGGAGACGACACGGTCACCTCTATGGAGACGACACGGTCACCTCTATAAAGACGACACGGTCACCTCTATAAAGACTACACGGTCACCTCTATGGAGACGACACGGTCACCTCTATGGAGACGACACCGTCACCTCTATAAAGACTACACGGTCACCTCTATAAAGACGACACGGTCACCTCTATAAAGACTACACGGTCACCTCTATAAAGACGACACGGTCACCTCTATAAAGACGACACGGTCACCTCTATAAAGACTACACGGTCACCTCTATGGAGACGACACGGTCACCTCTATGGAGACGACACCGTCACCTCTATAAAGACTACACGGTCACCTCTATAAAGACGACACGGTCACCTCTATAAAGACGACACGGTCACCTCTATAAAGACGACACGGTCACCTCTATGGAGACGACACGGTCAGCTGTATGGAGACGACACGGTCACCTCTATGGAGACGACACGGTCCCTCTATGGAGACGACACGGTCACCTCTATAAAGACGACACGGTCACCTCTATGGAGACGACACGGTCACCTCTATGGAGACGACACGGTCACCTCTATAAAGACGACACGGTCACCTCTATGGAGACGACACGGTCACCTCTATAAAGACGACACGGTCACCTCTATGGAGACGACACGGTCACCTCTATGGAGACGACACTGTCACCTCTATGAAGACGACACGGTCACCTCTATGGAGACGACACGGTCACCTCTATGAAGACTACACGGTCACCTCTATGAAGACGACACGGTCACCTCTATGAAGACGACACGGTCACCTCTATGGAGACGACACTGTCACCTCTATGAAGACTACACGGTCACCTCTATGAAGACGACACGGTCACCTCTATGAAGACGACACGGTCGCCTCTATGGAAACGACACTGTCACCTCTATGAAGACGACACGGTCACCTCTATAAAGACGACACGGTCACCTCTATAAAGACTACACGGTCACCTCTATGGAGACGACACGGTCACCTCTATAAAGACGACACGGTCACCTCTATAAAGACTACACGGTCACCTCTATGGAGACGACACGGTCACCTCTATGAAGACGACACGGTCACCTCTATGAAGACGACACGGTCACCTCTATAAAGACGACACGGTCACCTCTATGAAGACGACACGGTCACCTCTATGAAGACAACATGGTCACCTCTATGGAGACGACACGGTCACCTCTATGGAGACGACACAGTCACCTCTATGGAGACGACACGGTCACCTGTATGAAGACGACACGGTCACCTCTATAAAGACGACACGGTCACCTCTATGGAGACGACACGGTCACCTCTATGGAGACGACACGGTCACCTCTATGGAGACGACACGGTCACCTCTATAAAGACGACACGGTCACCTCTATGGAGACGACACGGTCACCTCTATGGAGACGACACGGTCACCTCTATGAAGACGACACGGTCACCTCTATGGAGACGACAAGGTCACCTCTATGGAGACGACACGGTCACCTCTATGGAGACGACACGGTCACCTGTATGGAGACGACACGGTCACCTGTATGGAGACGACACGGTCACCTCTATGGAGACGACACGGTCACCTCTATGGAGACGACACGGTCACCTGTATGGAGACGACACGGTCACCTGTATGGAGACGACACGGTCACCTCTATAAAGACGACACGGTCACCTCTATGGAGACGACACGGTCACCTCTATGGAGACGACACGGTCACCTGTATGGAGACGACACGGTCACCTGTATGGAGACGACACGGTCACCTCTATGGAGACGACACGGTCACCTCTATGGAGACGACACGGTCCCTCTATGGAGACGACACGGTCACCTCTATAAAGACGACACGGTCACCTCTATAAAGACGACGCGGTCACCTCTATAAAGACGACACGGTCACCTCTATGAAGACGACACGGTCACCTCTATGGAGACGACACGGTCACCTCTATGGAGACGACACGGTCACCTGTATGGAGACGACACTGTCACCTCTATGGAGACGACGCGGTCACCTCTATAAAGACGACACGGTCACCTCTATGGAGACGACACGGTCGCCTCTATAAAGACTACACGGTCACCTCTATAAAGACGACACGGTCACCTGTATGGAGACGACACGGTCACCTCTATGGAGACGACACGGTCACCTCTATGAAGACGACACGGTCACCTCTATGGAGACGACACGGTCACCTCTATGAAGACTACACGGTCACCTCTATGAAGACGACACGGTCACCTCTATGGAGACGACACGGTCACCTCTATGAAGACGACACGGTCACCTCTATGGAGACGACACGGTCACCTCTATGAAGACGACACGGTCACCTCTATAAAGACGACACGGTCACCTCTATAAAGACGACACGGTCACCTCTATAAAGACGACACGGTCACCTCTATAAAGACGACACGGTCACCTCTATAAAGACGACACGGTCACCTCTATGGAGACGACACGGTCACCTCTATGAAGACGACACGGTCACCTCTATGGAGACGACACGGTCACCTCTATAAAGACGACACGGTCACCTCTATAAAGACGACACGGTCACCTCTATGGAGACGACACGGTCACCTCTATGGAGACGACACGGTCACCTCTATGAAGACGACACGGTCACCTCTATAAAGACGACACGGTCACCTCTATAAAGACGACACGGTCACCTCTATAAAGACGACACGGTCACCTCTATGGAGACGACACGGTCACCTCTATGAAGACGACACGGTCACCTCTATAAAGACGACACGGTCACCTCTATAAAGACGACACGGTCACCTCTATAAAGACGACACGGTCACCTCTATAAAGACGACACGGTCACCTCTATGGAGACGACACGGTCACCTCTATAAAGACGACACGGTCACCTCTATGGAGACGACACGGTCACCTGTATGGAGACGACACGGTCACCTGTATGGAGACGACACGGTCACCTCTATGGAGACGACACGGTCACCTCTATGAAGACGACACGGTCACCTCTATAAAGACTACACGGTCACCTCTATAAAGACGACACGGTCACCTCTATGAAGACGACACGGTCACCTCTATGGAGACGACACGGTCACCTCTATGGAGACGACACGGTCACCTCTATGAAGACGACACGGTCACCTCTATGAAGACGACACGGTCACCTCTATGGAGACGACACGGTCACCTCTATGGAGACGACACGGTCACCTCTATGGAGACGACACGGTCACCTCTATGAAGACGACACGGTCACGGCAAAAGCAGAGAGAACGCAAACATATTATATAATCTATATATCCAAGGGTCAACAAGTGTTACCGAGGTGGACGTTCAGACCAAGTTTCACACAATGTTTCTCACACAATTAAACGTTATTTTTAAATATCACTATTTTGAGCTTAGTTTCGGGTTGCTCTTTCTCCATCCTCTCCGTTAATACTCCGGCCATGACTTTGTCATCTTCTAGTGTTCGTGCGGTATCGGCCATGGGACAAACATTTTTCCAAGCTCCACTTCCTGTACAGCCTGTAGTTCAGTCCAAGTTTGGCTTATTTCTTAATGTCTAGTTGGTCACGGCTATCGAGTTGCACAAAGGAGCAAATAAATGATCTTTTTTCCCGAAGTGATTTTGATGAAATTTCCCTACTTTGATTTGGTTCTTTCTTTCTTTCTGATTACACACATTCAGTTCAAGAACAGCCAGAAATTTCTGGATTTGACATTTTGTGGAATTTAAAAAATTTAAATGAAATCCTTTTGAAAAAAAAGCCTTCATAACCTGCCGGTGGGTTTTTGGTGTTCTGAGGGAAATCATCAATCAATCGGCCACCGGCTGATATTTAGGAGAATCATTTGACTTGGAATCGTCTCTAGTTCCTTACACCAGAACCGCATTGAGAAATTAACTCCACCAAAGAAGAATGTTGACGCCGTTGTCCTTACAAGATGTAAGGATGAGCTGCAGCGAGGAGCTCATCCTGGCGTGTTTGCAGACTAATTATGCGGCCGCGGGGGCCTCGAGCGCTTATTAGGTTCAGGCTTGCGGCGAAGTTGGGATCCGGGGTCAGACGCTCGCCGGACAATTAGGCCCGACATTAATTACTTCCTCGGCCTGGTGTCTCACACATAGCCGCGAGCTTCTCAAGCCAAAGCCTGGAGCGACGTTGTTCCTCATTAGAGAGAGGGGCTGGCATCAGAGGGGCTGAAATGAACACAATATATCTATTTCACGGACTATACCACAACAACAAAAGTACAGGCGACGACTCCCAAATGGTAGCTAATAAGATGCACACACACACACACACACACACGCACACACAAGAAAAACAAATAACCAGCGCACACACAGTGTGGCTGGCTGCAGAGGTATGCATTTCATTAAACAGGCCCAGGCGCAGAGATAGCCTTAATGAAATGTCTTTATTCTGTCAACTGGATATGGATTAAAAAAATTAGAGTAATAGTCTTTGGGAAACAGGAGGGAATTGGAGAAATGCAAAGCGCACACATGTGCACACATACACACACTTACACACACGTACACACACTTACACACACACACACACACACACACAAATACTCTGTCTTTCTCTCTCTCTCTCTTCAAAGACCCAGATGTACCCTGTCGACGAATTTCTTGGACGAGCATCAGGAAAAGTATAAAAAGAAAAAGTGCTTTCCTTTTGTAAGTGCTGACGAAAAGCTGGGTAGCAAATTTGCGAGGGAGGGAGATAGGGAGGGAGAGAGAGAGAGAGAGAGCGAGTGTGAGAGAGAGAGAGAGAGAGAGAGTGAGAGAGAGAGAGCTGGAGGAAGCCGAAACAGCTTGGGGATAAATGCTTACTTAAGCAGGTACGGAAACCAACATCTTAATGATAATGAGTGTCTAAGAGCAGCACTAAAGGGGGGCTGTCATATTCCGCGAGCTCTCAATTTGAAACACGGGCACCTGAAGCTACCATCTTGTTTACTCACTCGGAGGAGGGGAGGGAGGGGGCACCGACATTTTGGTGTCTGCAAACAGAAGGCAGGGAATATACTTTGTGTAAAAGCTGCGGACGGGGACCAGGTGCGCTACATTTATGGACAACTTTAGTTTTTTTACAGCAGGGAGAAATTGAGAGACTGCTGAGTGAAAAAGAAAAAGAGAGACGCAGGGAAGAGTACATGTCACACATCTGTGCATGGATTTACATGCAGCTGCTGGCTCATATGGAAGGTAAAATGTATGGAAGGTAACACGTATGAAGGGTAACATGTATGGAAGGTAACACGTATGGAAGGTAACACGTATGGAAGGTAACATGTATGGAAGGTAACACGTATGGAAGGTAACACGTATGGAAGGTAACACGTATGGAAGGTAACACGTATGGAAGGTAACACGTATGGAAGGTAACACGTATGGAAGGTAACACGTATGGAAGGTAACACGTATGGAAGGTAACATGTATGGAAGGTAACACATATGGAAGGTAACATGTATGGAAGGTAACACGTATGGAAGGTAACACGTATGGAAGGTAACATCTGCTGCTGGAACACAACACCAGAATAGATATTTTCCTCCGGCTCCAAACGCTAGCCGGGACCAGTGTGCGCCTTGAAAGGTGTTTTCAAAAATATCCGTTTTCGTTGACCTAAAACTCTGTTTGCGTGTTGAGGCCAAACCATCCAATTTCTCTTTTCATGTATGCGGTTACTCTCATAGTTGTAACACAATAAAATATAATGCATTATAATCTGCCTATGTTTACCGAATCCCATTACTTGACTTAAAGCAATCAGGCAGTAACAAACAACTATGTTTATGTTGCATTATAGACATGGTCGTCCTAGAAAGTGCTAGTTCATACTAATAAATGCATATATCAGACTTCACCGAGATCAGGACCTTGGACAGCTCCAGCTGTCTGAGTGGGAGGGAAGACTTCCTATACAGTATGCTCTCTATTTTCTATTATTTTATTTCAGTATCTACAAGAGTACAATTAATGCAATGCTTCTCTCCACCCCGACGGCTCTCCAAATGATCCAATTAATTAACAAGTGCCCCCGAAAACAAAGGAACATCTGCTTCAAATGGGGATCCGGAAAAAAAAGGAAGAAAACCCAACAACAGTCAAACAGTTGGAGCTGCAGGTGAGTCACTATCAGGTCAGCATGAGAGACTTTTATCACCTGGTCCACAGCAGTCTCATTACCACAGCTCATCAATAGAACCCCCCCCCCCCCCCCCCCCCCCCACCTGTCTTTTCTTTTTATCAGCGGTGGCATTATGGAGCTAATGGGGCCGACGCGAGCGCTGCTGACAATTAGCGGGGCGAACCGTAAATCACCGGGAGAGGGCTCCTCGAGTGTCTGTGGAGACGCACACGTATTGAAGTGATGTTGAGTTAACGCACTGTGCATCCCTGTGTGGGAGGCAGGAGGGGGGAGGGGGGAGGGGGAAGGAATGCAGACGCCCGTTTCCATCCACTACTGTTATGTGGCTATTAGTGGGTTTGGTACATCGATATGAGCGCCGCTAATCAAGTCACTCAGACCTCAAACGGTGGAGAAAAAACATGATGGAAATGTATTTCACAAGTTGCTGTTAATAGATGTATTGTAGCACGTTTCATTAGTATTTATTTTCTCTTAGAATGATCTATTTATTAATTTAGTACTGAGCACTTTAAGAAAACGCAATTGTAGCAGATTTAAAAGGGCTCATTGTAGAATTTTGAAGAATCTGTTTTCATTAAGATTCATAACTATGTTGTGGGTGTGTGGGTGTGTGTGTGTGTGTGTGGGGGGGGGGCATATTCATCATGCACTCTAATTATTCTATTCAATATTTGAATAACAAAATTAAGAGGAATTTGGTCCTACTTGAAAGAAAAAATGTCCTTGAAATGAGAATTAAAAACTAAATTTATTGCATTATTCGTCATTCATTTATGAACATAATATTCTCTATTAGGGATGTAACGGCACACATAAGTCACGTTGCGTTCACAGTTTCGGTACTATGGGAAAAAGGTAGTGATGCATGTGTCAAAGAGAGACAAACACTGAACAACAGGCATCGAGGTCACAACCAGTCGTGCATTCTCTCTACTGGCCATCAGGGGGCGACTCCTCGGGTTGTAAAAAGAGCTCTGGTTGTATAGAAGTCTATATAAAATGACTCTATTTATTGTAACATTGTAAACATGAGTTTATTCAATTCAATTCAATTCAGTTTATTTTGTATAGCCCAATATCACAAATTACAAATTTTCCTCAGAGGGCTTTACAATCTGTACACATACGACATCCCTGTCCCAGGACCTCACATCGGATCAGGAACAACTCCCCAAAAATAACAGGGAAAAAAATCATAATAATAACCAGGGGAACCTGTAACTTTTTTTAATTTGTGCTGTGTGCCATCTTCATTTCAAAAATAACCTTTGACAGGGAAAAAAGGGAAGAAACCTTCAGGAGAGCAACAGAGGAGGATCCCTCTCCCCGGATGGACAGAAGCAATAGATGTCATGTGTACAGAATGAACAGCATTTACAAAGTTACATAAACATCACAATGTATGAATGGAACTCCAATCCATGAAACAGAAGGAGGTAGAGAGGAGGGGGCGGGGCATCAGCAGGGCCAACGCGGGAGGCCGGTTCACCAGGCATCAGACACCTCCAGGTCCAATGGACCCTATGAGACGTGAAGTCACAAAGACTGGCAGTAACCCTGCAGTTTATAGTCTCAATCTCTAGTTCAAGTCTTCTTCAATACAGCATGATGTTCATTTAGTAAACTATGGTCCATTTAGAGTCAAACAGACCATAAAGCAGAGTATGTGCTTGTACTGCGACGCCGGGGGGCGGGGGTAATCCTGCTGGCCCGGCGTTAGCGCTGCCCAGTCACCAGAAGAATAAACATGCCAGTCAAGCTAACTCCACCTGTCATGTTGTTAATGGTGGGCACTCCACTCTCAGTGGCGTGTGGGGGAGGGGGGGCGGGGGGGCGAATGCAACATCGCTGGAGTGGCGGGTGGGTCTAAAGGGGTAAGTGACGGAGGAGGAAAAGATGGGGTGCACTTGGGGAGGGGGGGGACTTCGGGATGCCCTAAAGGTTCAGAAGGCGTCTCAACACATTCCCCGATGAGTGATGAGAGGGCAGATGGGCCACAGAAAGGTCTCAGCTCCGGCTGGGGGCTTTTCAAAAGGTCCCGACACAACGCCTACGTGGGCTTTCTGGGGTCCAGTCTCCTCCTGCAGTCACAAGACTTGGATGGCCAGAAACAACGTAGGTGCTGTTCTCGTGCGCGTGAACGCGGGATACCAGCAAAATAAGTGGCGGGCCAAGTAACTGACACGTTTGTGTTCCTCTGAATATTCACATAAAAAAACCACAAATTAGTATTTTCTTTTGCCAACTTTAAAAGAAAATGCGTGCAGAATTGTAATCTAAAAAAAGCTCAATGATGACAAAGAAAGAAAACCCAAAATCAATACGACAGCAGTCTTCTCACTCCACAACGTGTCCTTATCGGAGTTCCAAAGCAGTCTTATCCCACACAGACGGAGCGAGTGTCAGTCATTGGCGGTTTTAATTACCGGCAGGTCTTGGAGGGCAGACCCCCGTACTCCGTTCTGGGAGCCCAACTCAAGCCCCTCCCCCGCCTGACGGATGGATACCTTGCGACTGGAGCCAAATGTACTTTTATCCTCGGGAGTTGCCTCAGTGACTCGGCCCCTGTGGAGACTAAAGACAGGTACCAGCCGAAAGAACAACTGCAGTAATAATTACCTGGAGGTTAAAAAAAATCCATGGCTCCGCCAATCTGTCCGGGGGATAAACTGCTGGCTGCAGATAGCTACGCTGGGAAATCGCCCCAAATTAAAACAGGCGGATGTCTTGTTTGTGTTGGTGGGGGTGGGTGTGTGTGTGTGTGTGTGGGGGGGGGGGGGGGGGTTCTTCTTAAATGGTTCTTCTTAAAAATAGAGTTTGTGTTATTGGCTTAACGCACAGTGAGCGCTGCAGTTTACGGTCTTTCTGCCGTCATCCCACCGCTCCGTGGCTCCATTCGAAACCACAGCGGGAAGCTCGGGGGCCCCGTCGACACTCCGTGTCATTACATTTCATTGCGGTCCGCCGGATTACGTGGAAAGCATGTCCAAGCAGGCTTATGTGTAGCCTCAAAATGGGGGTGGGGAGGGTAAATGCAGGGTAGATCTCTGCATCTCTCTCGGGGGTCTCGCTCTCTAGTCCAGCTCCACTTGGACTCCGAGTCCGTGAGGATGAACGAGAAACATGATTAAAGACACGCAGGGCGGCGACGAGAATACAAAATGGAAAATAGAATTAATAGGGAGGGGGGGGGGAGACCCGAGTCAATAGCGACCGGCTGGTCCCTGGAGTCCCGTCAGTTCGGTGAAGCCAGTTTCTGAAGGGGTGCTGATGAGTCACCGGCTGAAGAAAAGAAAAAGACCTTTTCAAAGTGTGCTTATTGACCCGTTCCACACTGATGAATCCGTCTCCTACTTTTACCTCCCTCTCTCCCTGAAAAGCTCGGAATTATAAAGAAGAAAAAAGAAGAAGAAGAAAAAAAAGAGACCTTTACACCAAAAGAAAAAAAGAAGAAGAGAGAATTACCAACGCTAATCTCTTGGCTAAGCGCCTGATAAGGTCCTGTAATAGAAATCATTGTGCCGCTTTCATGTCCGCGGAAAAAAAGAATAACGGGGGACTTCAATGCGAGCGGACTATGATATATATATATATATATATATATATATATATATATATATATATATGCTGCTTCTTCTTCTTCTTAGGCTCATTTCAAGGGAGCGGGGGGTATTAATAATGGCTCTTCTTTGACTCCGTCTGCCACTGTGTGGGTTGTTTTGAGCATAATGGCAGCCCAGTGACAGAGTCTCTCTCTCTCTCTCTAATGAACGGAGAGCATTAGAGCAGAGAGGCCGGGCTGCTCACTGTTGTCCCTGGTATGAAAATAAAGCCTCCCCTCCCTCCCACCGCTGACATGACAAGTCTCCCCCACACCCACTTACAGGGTCTCTGGGAAAGCGCGACCTGCGGCTAATAAGAGTGTGATTTGTTCTCGATCTCTGCGAGGTTCTTCTCCGACAGGTCCCTGGTCAGTGGTAAAGCTCGGGGTTCAATGTCTTCAATCCATATCTTCACTGTCCATCTCTATTAACGGCGCCAACTAGCAGCGGTCTGACAATTACATTTATTTCAACCACAGTTACACAAATGAGCCTAATTGTACTCATTTTTTTATAATAAACCTGACGTCACTGTATAACATGACCAATCTAGGGCATTTAGAGGCCGTATGGCTTTACCAGTTACGTGCATAATGGGTTTTCTGAGGTATCCAGAATAGAAATGCTCAGCATCCAATATAATTCTTGCCAAATGACAAAAGGCTTCCAGACCAAATCACAGCGTGGGTTTTTCTATGGTGGTCTTCAAGGTAACAAATGGTTACATTTAGATCCAAATCTTTGCAAAAAAATAAATAGAAACACGGTGTCAACCCAATGATGAAACAGAACTGAGCATGGAAATGGCCATTGTATGCATCCGTCATCATATTCTATGCCATTATGAACCGTTAAACAGGCACATAAACACAACACAACGTTTATTACAGATTTCTACCTCGAACTGGAATCGCTGCGTCGCGGTCGTACGCCTCCGCCAAACCAGTCATGTTGCAGTTTATGTCCACGTCCGTCCACGTCATTGTTTTTATGCAACTGTGGGACATCGTGATATCTGAATTCTCCAGTTATTATGACTTGACTCCAAGTGGATGTTTGTGTTAAATTCATTACGTTCACCAAACTGGACCAAACAGATGGAGAACCCACCAACACGAGAAGGGAAAAGTCTCCGGCCACGCCTGTCGCCAGCGCAAAGGCATAAAAACTAAAGTAACGCTAAGTGCTGAGCTGCATCTCAGATTAATCTACCGGTTCCTATCTTTTAGGGGATGTGCGCCACTTAAAATCCCCAAATATGGACGAGTTTCGTCCATAAACAGCCAAGATACTGATACCGATCATGGGGTCTTTTTTTAACATTCGTTTTACTGCACTCACCTCCCAGCTGCTGCAATAGATTTACAACTAATTAATGCCTCATATTCGGTACTGATAGCACATGCTCACCCGGCCCTCGCCGTGCATTTGTGTTTTATCTCCGGGTGAAGCATTTTGCCGGTAATGTCCCCAGACAGGCTTCGTGGAGCCCTGAGTGCATTCCCATTATTCAAAGGCACCTCAACAAAGAGATACGAATTGAGGTGGGAGAGTGTTATATCATGTCACATCATCCACAATGTGTTGGAAGCCTCTTGTAAAGACTGCGCGGGAGCTGGAGTGGGCGGAATGGAGACTTCTCATTAATCCGGCCGCCGTGGTCGACTCTCAGAGAGCGAAAGCAGCACAAGAGACCGCGCATCACGTAACGCCATCGTGGTCTCCCTCTTTTAAAGTGCTGAAGAGAAGAAGAACAAAAAGCAAGCAGACGGCGGCCCCCGCGAAGATGACGTCAACACGGAAAAAAACACCAGCGCCAGCCATTCCCGTTCATTCTCTCCACCTCTCTCTACCGTACTCGCATTCCCGCGGAATCGCCTGCAGTTTTTAATAAGTGCTTATGTCATTATGTTACTTTATGATACAAATAGCTCTGCACGCAGCGCAATGCAACGCAGCGCAATGCAACGCAGCGCAGCGCAATGCAACGCAACACAACACAGGGCAACGCAATGCAGCGCAGCACAGTGCAACGCAGCGCAATACAATGCAGCGCAATACAGCGCAGTGCAACGCAGCGCAATGCAAAGCAGCGCAATGCAGGGCAACGCAACGCAGCGCAACGCAATGTAGCGCAGTGCAATGCAGCGCAGTGCAATGCAGCGCAGTGCAATGTAGCGCAGTGCAACGCAGCGCAGTGCAACGCAGCGCAGTGCAACGCAGCGTAGTGCAATGCAACGCAACACAACACAGTGTTTGCAATGCAATGCAGTGCAATTCAGCGCAGTGCAATTCAGCGCAGTGCAATGCAATGCAGTGCAACGCATCGCAGTGCAATGCAATGCAGTGCAACGCAGCGCAATGCAATGCAACGCAGTGCAACGCAGCGCAACAAAGTCTGGGTAGCAGAGTAGATGAATCGCCAATCAAGTAAAATGCTGCCAAATGTGTTCTTTTGGTCTGGTTCGGGAGAGGCAGCGATGCGACGGGTCACTTGCTCAGCGGCCGGTATGACTGGCATTCAGGAATATGCTTACATACTTGAGTGCACCTCCCCCCCCGCGGTATTACCAGCTGAGCATATGGATTAAACATATGGAGTGAACGCTAAGATGCTTGGTAAAGGGGCTAAAAGCTTTGTGTATAGTCCATGGTGAAGGGGGACGGATGGACGCAGAGTGCATATAGTGAGAGGGAAAGAGAGAGAGGGAGGGGGGGATCTAATCAGCTCTAAAGAGGAGAGTCAATTCTGGGCCGAATGCCGAGTGGTGGAGAGACGACAGCAGATGTGCAGATTTGACTTCAGAGTGCAATCCTGAGTGACTTTAATACTTTAATATCTGGCTGACTGACACCGCACCCGGGGCTCGTGCACAAGCACGTTTCGTCAGTTTGATTCCGAGTGTTCTAGCGGGCCTCACATACCTGAGGAGACCAAGCAACAAACACCTGCATTGACTTGTGTGTCCACATTGACGCTCCACCAGAACCTTGAAATGCTCTTATTAAGAGGGGTGTCAAAATGAATATGCAACATTTACCTCAAGCTGGTGTTCATGAGCTAGCCTATTATATATTTATTAATGCCGGTTTAGGCATTGAAATCAGAAATTTAAAAAATTGAAATCAGAAATCAGCTGTATTAAGAACACATACAAAAAAACTAGCCACAAAAAAACTATGGCAGGTGTTAATGCCATAATAGGCCATCAGTTATGCCGTTACAAGTGTTAATAGAGTCCTTAATAAAGGGCCTTCGTGTTTCCACTCTCTAGCCGGTCCTCCTGATGAAACCAAGAGCTCAGCCGGCTGTCAGAGCCGACACGAAATGATGACAGAGTGAACCACTAAGCGTTTGTTGTGTGTGTGTGTGTGTGTGTGTGTGTGTGTGTGTGTGTGTGGAGGGGAGGGGTACTGATTTCAGACGCAGCAGCGAGCGTGATGCTGGAGGAAGATGAGCGGAGAGGCCCGACAACCCAGAAGGTCGTTCTCACTAACGGATTTGTAAAACTTCTGCCACTGTCGTCAACTTATAAAAGGACGCGAGAAAAAAAAGAAATGTCGACTCCGTTTCCATCTTCGGTCTGACATTGAATCGATTTGTAACGTATGCGCCCAACTCCGCCGCCATTGGAGGTGAACTTTCTACAGCCCCGTTCCCACTGGACAACACCATCCCCCGCAAACAGCCACTAACATCTGGCTTTTGTCTCTCGTGGGAAACGTTCGGTTGCTCGGGCGAAGTTTAATTGTATTTCCCCAAACAACGGAGGCAAGTTCCTTCGATGTGAATAACCCGATGAGCCCGATTCTGATTCCCACATGACCCCCCTCACCTCCGGAGATTATTACGCTGTGATGCAACAGGAAAAACCACAGCGTACCGCAGCCGGGGCTCCATTGACTGCAATGGACCCGATCGAAGCCGTAATTTAATGACGACAGGAAGGTTGTAAGGCTTTGTGTAATGCCAGGATTTCCCCCAACAAAAAAAGCCGCATCACCTGCATTGCAAATAACACATTGGTTTTTGAAAGGAGTTCAAAAGTGAGGAAGAAGAAAAAAAACCTTCTCAAGAGGATTAGAGCGCTCCCAGAGCTCATGTACGAGCAATCAAAATAAAGAACAAATGCAGCGCCGCTGACTCAGCTCGCCGCGCGGTGCAAAGCCCCTTACGCCGCTGAGGCGCATTGTAGAAATGTGAGTCTCCATCTAAGTTGGCACATGTTTTCGGCATGGATGCTGAAAGAAAATGAAGGCCGTGTGTGTGTGTGTGTGTGGGGGAGGGGGGGTTGATGCGTGTGTCTGTATGGTTCTAATTATTGTGAGCTGTTTGAGCAGATTATCCGCAGTGTCATGTGTTCCCGGGGGCTGCAAAAACATCCAGACACGTCAATGGAAACCCTAATCTGATATGCTCTACCCACAATGCAACGGGCTTCGCTCCCTCTCTTATTGCACATGTTGAGCAAGTGACGAGTTTATTTTTCTATTTTTTTAGGTCACGTCGTCTTTCGTCTCTGAAGAAACGGTCACACGGGGTCCTGTGGGCTCTGGGGGTCGTTTCTGTTTTCACAGCAATGTTTGAGTCTGACACTGTGACTGTTGAGTGAGGGGGGAGAAAAGATGTACCACAAGACGTCTAACCGGCCACAGTGGCTGGAAACCTCTGTGCGAGTCTGGAAAAGGTTTATTAAGGGACCAATGTGGACCTCAATATTCTGAAATAGCATCCACTGACATCTGGCTTTTGTCTTTCGTGAGAAAGTCGGCGTTTATTCCCAAACAAACGACTCAGCAATATCCACAGGTATTCATCGGCTCCATCGCGATCGGCAGTTATTTTCCGCGCGATGCTATGTGACGCATTGAAATGAATACGTGAGCCATAAAATCACCATCGATTTGAGTTATGTATGGATGTAGAAAACATCAAGCCACCAGACTCCAGTCAGACAACCTCGCTGACCGTCAGACCGGACAGAAACTTCCCTTAAACTGTCTCTGTTGGTCCCTCCTCCGTTCTAACAATCACCAAACTCTGGTTCGGTCAAAATAAACCTTTGATTCTCCGAGTTAGTGGTGAAAAGAAACGTTTACCCTCCATTGACAGAAACTGTCATGTTACCTGGCTGATTGTAAAAAAGTCAATCTCCAAAGGAAAAAACGGCCTTCATTAGTCTGAAACAATTTTGGAAAAGAGACTACGGGAACATTTTTAATGCCGACACACCCCAAAAAAAAGAGAAAGCTTGCTGTGGCTTTCTTCTTGCTTTTTCAGTGAAACAATTGATACACAGGCGAGCTATAAAGAAGGAAGGGGATAGTAACCCTCAAGTTAAGAAAGCTCGCTATTGAACTCGATGTGAAAGATTCGCATGGATTTCCATCGCTCCTCTTCGGATCATGGCAATTCCTTTTTAAATCCCTCTCGTTCCAGTGAGTAAGCTGCTCTGACTAAATGTACTCTATATTATTTCCTCGCACATTAGCGTCACAGTACATGATTTTATTTACAGATCTTGTTTGTCTTTTTTAAATGTATTTGTATCTAACCAGTGATGTCACAGGCCAAAGAGGTACAACATCAGCACTATAGCCAGCAGAGAAGGCAACAGGAGAAAGGGAATGAGAACATTCCTAAACTACCACAGTGTACCACAAATACACTAAAGCTGCAATAAGGAGCTTGGCATCTCCTCCCTCTATATAAAGTGATGGATGCTGGCAGTGGGAAAGGGCCTTTTTGAAAAGATAAAAGCACAGGCGACTTTCTCCAGGTGGCCGAGGGATACAAAATAGCGTTGTTTAATTTTTAGTGCCTTTAGAACATTTTGCTCCTTTGTGGCAAATGAGGGAACAGTGTTAGAGAGCAGAGCTCTTTACCACTGCTTTTAAGCTAAACTAATCCCTGCATACTGTACACCACTCTCGCATATCCCCCCCCGCTCCAGATGCCTTTCTAATTACACGGATCCCTTATCTTCGTGGCATCTTTTGACTTTCTGCTCACATAAAATCCTTTTTTGGGGGTTTTCTCCCCCAACAACAACAACAAAAGGCTGTTTTAGTTCACTTATATATGTTGGTGAAGTTCGATCATGTATGTACTAATCTAGCAGGTATTAAACAAACATGTGGGCTATGAATGGATTGGTCAAGGCCCTCTAAATGGGGAAGGATCGTAATCTGAGCCGGTCAACAGCTAAAGCTTGTGGCCATGAGTGTGGGTGGACTTATCATGGCCACACATTAGGAGGGAGGTGGGAGAGAAGTAGAGGGTGTCCAACAAGACACGGAACGAACCAAAACAGATGTCTATTAAAAATTACAATCGCATACAGCGAAGCTTTATTGTGAATGACTCGAGGGGGAAACCAAATGAGCACGAAGGGAGGAGGTCGTGGTGTACGGGTCAAAGAACACGGCGGCTCTCACCCAGGACACTGCCGTCCAAGTGCTTTCGTTGCTTTTTTTTGTTTTCTTTTGTCTCAATTTTCATCGTTTCAAGCCAAACCATGGTAATTTTTGACAAAACCACACCAGGTCGCTTTGTTGCGCTTTTTTGGGTTCCTTTTAATTGACACCGTTAACTACGCGTTTCAAAATGTTTGAAACAGTTTCATCGTATAGAATTCTGAGAAAATGACTCTACTTCTCTCTTGATTTATTCCCTCGGTAAACATTGTAAACATGAGTTTATGGTCTCAATCTCTAGTTTCAAGTCTTCTTCAATACATCGTGATGTTCATTTAGTAAATGATGGTCAACAGAGTCAAACAGACCATAAAGCGGAATATGCTTTAAGGCGAGCTTCCATGACATTGCTTGGTTTGTGAGTTGTCGATGTGTTTGTCTTAAAACTTCAACCATTTCAGTGTTTTCAGTTTATGAAAGTTAATTGTAACATGTTGGTGGCCTAAACAAGTCGTACCCAGTGTTCTGGACCAAAGAGGTGGACTAACATTGCTATCCCGAGAGCAACTAGCGTGTCTTAAAAACAACAACTTCAAGGTGCCAAATAATGAGAACATGAAGAATCCCTGTTCAACAGACTTGCATCAACCCATACAACAAACTCTACAAGATGGCTGAAAGAAATCCACTTTTAGAAAGAACATATGATGGTCGATGAGAGGGTTCACAGTGGGCTACTGTCCAGCTCAGAGCGCAAGGAATCCCATGATGCATCAGTTAATGGAGCACTTCTCTCAGAGGACCCTCAAGATCTACTGGTCTTTCATCAGCCTCTGGCCGTGTTCTCCGCTGCCTGAGAAATAATTACTGAACAGCTGAAACGCAGAGCAATATTTCTCCTGTCTCCGCTCCCCCTCCTCTCCAGTACAGCCCCCGAGGCTTGATTGCCAAATCATTTGAAGTATGATATGAATGAGGCAAGAGGAGCTGGAGCTTATGCATGAATAACAAATAAGGGATATAAGTTTCATGGCTGTTCTTTTCTCCCTCCCTTCGCAATACCCTCAGACTAAAGATCTGATCAAACATGTTGGAATTTGTATTACTCAAATATATATCAAAGGAAATTGAAAGCCGACTTTGGCGCACAGTAAATCAAGACTTGAATGTGACGCCGTTGGCCTGCGTGGATAAATTAGGTTTCTGAAACAGAAGTTGATCTTTGAACGGGGCATGAAGGCCTTTGATCAGCTGATGCCTTCCAATCCATTCTCCCCTTTTCCAATTTCTTGCCTGATTTGATGCTAGGGCTGCACGATTATGGCCAACAACATAATCACGATTATCTTGATCCTAAATGAAATCAACAGAGCACTGCTTTCACTTCCATGTTGTGCGACATTATAGCTAATGTACACGTCTTTCCATCAAAATAAAACTTAAACGGTTCTTATTCACCTGAAGCAAAATATAAATAAAATGTTTACCAAAAAAAAAGGGTTAACTAAAAAGAAATATGCCATCACAGAACAACAGACCTGTTTAGAGAAATAATGGCGCGAGTGGATCACGTATCTCTTGTCGAGTGTCTTGACCATTTGTCTGAAGCCTTCATTGCTCACAGTATTCATCGGACACGTGTCTTAAGCCAAATGAAATGCGATTGCATCCGTTATTTCAGTGTGTCTTTGGGTCGCTGTTATGGTTTTCTGGGTTGATGTTGGACATGGACGGAGAATCTGTGCGGTACCGTTAGCTTTAGCCTTCATGCGTTCGTCGTACTGTGGTTTGTGGTGATTGTTCAGGTGGTTGAACAAGTTCGTTGTGTTGCTATGCGGCGCAGACACAACTCTAACGCACTCTGAGCACCTGATTTGTTCTTGGTTAACATCACTTGCCCTAAATCCCCAAGACTTCCAGACGATGATCCTTTTCGAGGGACTAGCTCCTCGCCTTCTGCTCCTGACATGTGATGACCTTTCACACGACACCCTCTGCCCTCTGCTCTCCGGTCTGTTGTCTGTCTCTCTCCTTCTACTAATACCGGAGTCGACTGCAGACAGAACTTTTGTTGAGGCTGCCGCTGCAGGGACACCTCACATGTCAATATCGCTAACGATCATGCTCATTTAATTGCGTCATCCAAAATCGTGATCGCGATTAAAATTCGATTAATTGCGCAGCCCTACTTGATGCCTCATCCTCTGTTCTCCTTCATCTAGCCACACTAGACGATTGCCTTTTTCATCGCCTCCTCCTCCACTGCCCGGCAAGCCGAGCTGCCGCTCCACAAACTCCTGCAGCACTTACAAAATGGACACCCTGTTGTGAGCAGCCACTGCTCCTAGCATGAGTGGGAGATGAGAGGAAATGTTGCAGAGAAAGAAACCACATGACAGAGAAATAAAGAGGGAAAAAAAGGCCCAGGAGTGGGAACAGAAATCATTGCCAGTTACAAGCTACAAGTGTTGAGCAGGAGCTTAGCTGTTTAGTTTTATTTGACTTGAAAGCGGTACGAGGCTCAAGTTTCCTGGAGTTCCATCAGTCACTAAGACAGCTGTCAAAATGAGTTATTTGTTCAAACGCATAGAACTACCTATGTTCTGTGTGTAAATCGTGACTTATTGTCGAGGAGAATTGTGGCTTCACAAACAAAGTGACTTTGCAATGGGACACTGGTATTCTACCAACTGCCGACCCTGATTTATTGTAACCAGGCCGGCAATCTTTCCCCAAATCTGATCAGCAAACGGCCATTCGGCAAGCCCTATTGGTCCTTTTGATCGGAGGACTTGTGACTAAGACCCCGTTTACACGATGGGAAAACGCATATATTTTCATGCGTTTTGGCCTTTCATTTACACAAAAACGGAGGTTTTATCACGGAAAACGATCATTTCTAAAAACTCCGGCCAAAGTGGAGATTTCTGAAAACTCAGTTTTTGTGTTTGCGTGTGAACTAGGTCAAACGGAGCTTTAGGTTGTCAAACGTCACAGTATGCGACTAAAAATGCTTCACGTCATGTGAGCGTCCTATGTTTACAGTTAGTTTACTTAGGCTACTGATCATGGATGGTGTCAAGGTAGTGCTCATTTGTGCGTTAATGCAAACCCTTTTGGCCTGTTTTACAAACACAACTGATTTTTTACATCGAGGAGCAGAGGCGAAGAACTGCACGGAGGTCAGCAGTCCTTCTTCAGCTTTCTATACTCCCAAGACGTAGGTACATTGCTTGCCAACGAAAAGGAAGTTGATCGTGTTTTTCGTAGTTGTTGTTGGTTTTGCGAATTCTGATTGGTTTGCATGTCTTTATCCTTCTCGTTACACTGCCGACTATAGGTTTGGCATAGTTATGATGGCGCCCGGGGGCGTATTTATGCGGGTTCATATAAACAGAAACTTTTTTGAAAACGACCTTGTGTGTACAACGTTATTTTTTAAAACGGAGGGGCAGAAATATTCGTTTCTGTAAATATCCGGCTATGTGTAAATGTGGCCTAAGTCAGAGCAACTTGTTATCACTCTTCAAATACCGACACTTAGTAAGTTCCCCTCGGCGTCTGATACCGAGGCTCCTAACATCTGTATGAGACGCTGCAGGCTTTTAACCAGGCGGCAACCTCTGGTTCTGCCGAGTGAAGCCAATGTGGAAGTGTCTTCAAACTTGCTTTCTCTCTACTGACCAGCAGGGGGAGACTCCTTCAGTCAGATTGTATAGAAGTCTATATAAATGACTCTCCTTCTCTCTTGATTTATTCCCTCAGTAAACATTGTAAAGATGAGTTTATGGTCTTAATCTCTAGTTTCAAGTCTTCTTCAATACGGCATGATGTTCATTTAGTAAATGATGGTCATTTAGAGTCAAATAGACCATAAAGCAGAGAATGCTTTAGGGCGGGCTTACTGTGATTGAGAGGTCGCTGTCGCTACCAGAGCCGTGTATACAGCGTCTCTACGCCCACAAACCAATGGGTGACGTAACGATGACTACGTGTTCTTATATACAGGCTATGCTTTCAACTAATGCCAATGTAAGCCCATCCCTGTCAAAGCAAATGACAAGCAAAAAAGTCTGTTTAGGGAGAAGGATTTGGGTGGAGGGCTGGGTCAAACATACACAGGACTTCTGGAGACTGCTGTTCTTGTTCTATGTGAAGCATTGACTACTTTCTTTTGCATACCTTGCGTACTAGGTCAGGTACCAAAGGTATGTCACAAACGCCCTTGTATTATATAACAGATTTACTTAGGAAGTGGATGCATGCATGTTCTAGTATTTGGGGGACAGCAGTTGACACCTGGGGAATGAATTTACCAGATATTTCAAGATAAAAACCAAATGTCTACATGTGAATATGTGTTCATCAACCCCAGCGTTACTATTTAAAAAAAACACACACCAACCAGGACTAAAATTGCAACTGGAGCCCCTGACACAACGGTTAAAAAGAACCTGAGACCTGCTGCAATGCAATGCTTCTTCCATAAGAGGTTGAGACGATATGAGTGTGTGGAGTATGTTCTGTGATTATTACTCTGGGAGTGCAAAGCCACCAACGCGCCAGGGGCTAATGGTGTGAAGGAGCACACGTGGCTCTATCACTTGATGTAGGGCTATAGGTGCCCAATTGCTTTTGTAATCCCTCGAGCCCCTCTGACCTGGAAAGGTACGAGTACAAAGGGCCCGGGCTATACTTAGCCCCGCGCCTTCGCCCATCTGTCACGGCGTATTTACCTTATTGGTAAGTTGTGCTACGTGAGCAACACTGCAGGAGGTGAGCAGGGGATTGTAGAGGCCGGGGAGGAGGGGGCGGGGGAGGGACTGCTGACCGGAGGAAAGGACGAAAGTGTGGAAATAAGGGACATTGTGCAGGAGCACAGAGGAGGCGACATACCATAACTCCATTTCAACCTGGATGAAATGCTGTATCATCGCTGAGATTGGCTATCACATGACCTCCTAACAAAGAAAACATACGTATTCCTGATTGCTCTTGAATTATCCGCATGTTTTTGCGATAAGTTGTATTTTTAGAGATGTATTTGGCCTTTAAAAACTACTACAATAATCAACTCCATTTCCCAGAAAGCCTTGCTGTGCTCAATTTTACGTCACCTTAAGCTTTTTGGATAAACCAATCCACGGTGGCCCAAAGCAAGCCAATCAAAAAGAGCCTTGCTCCCATTTCGTCAAATACAGACGGTTGGTCACATCTAAATATGACAAAAATATGATAGATACTGCTCTCGGGTAAGTTCTGGCCGTGTCAGGGACGGCATTGCAGTTCCCAGGAAATGAACAGTGTCCACTCTTTAAATGCATACAGTCACTTTTCAAAATAAACATCCGATGTCGGTTTACGTAGGGTTTTGGTAAACGTTTATAGGTTTAGGCAACACACCTACTCGTTTGGTTCAGGCAACAAAAGTACTGGAATAGTCGTAGGTAAAGATTGTGGTTTGCATTAAAATAAGTTATTTCTTTGCATATAATAAGCATGCTTGTTACATAACTTGTCGCTTGTCGTACGTCAAGTACGTAAAGTTACATAACAAAACCTAGAATAAGTTAATGTATACTTGGTTTCAGATGGCACACGAACAGCTGTCTCCTGGGTTAAAGTCCTGTGTTTGTTTGGACCAATCATCCACTCCGACCCTCCTCCCTAAGCAGACTTTCTCGCTGTTTATATGATCTATAATCTGCTGTGAGTAAGAAATGTTGTATATCTAAAAGGTTTATGTCTTATGTCTAAGTAAAAACAGTAAGGTAATATACAGCACATATAACTAGTTGTCCCGACCATAAATAAATCTACGTGAATTGAACTCTGGTCCCACCTCTCTCGCGGCCTGTGGGTGTTTCGTCTACTGAGGTCCCGTGAGTGAGTGTCTTCACCAACAGTCAGATAGGAGATAGATACAAGTTCATAAAGCATCAGGTTTTTGAAAGATTAGTCATCATCGATCCAGAAGAAAGAAATCAGCCACAGCACGCTAATGGATTCAGCGTGGAGTCGGTTGGTCCCCCGGAGGTTCAGCATCACACAAACGACCACTGACCAATCATCTGGATTTAAGGAGTTGGGATAGAGAGCCAGGTTGCCAATTCCTGTCCTTTAGTTTGGTCAATACAGGAGGCGGAGTGACCTAAAGGGGCTTATTCTATCCATATTTATTGTTTTATCCGGTTTCTACCTTAGATTTTCACCATTGGATTGTTTTACCACACTGGAATCTGTCATCTCTACACAGGTGTGGGCGCAGATGGGTGTCCAACTGTGCGTCTTGGAGATGCCTGTAATTCTACGTGTCCCTGCTGTTGCCCTTGTGACTGCACTTGCCGAGCTTTCATGCTTGTTTGAAACGTAATGCTTTCGAAGGCTGTTGCAGTGAGTTTGCCGGAACATACTGGAGCACTGCAATTAAAACGCCTCCGTGCCCGCTCTGCATCAAGGCGGAGATGTTTGTGCTCAATGAGAAATCATTTGTTTCTCTCTCTCCGAGTGCTCCTTTTCCTTTCTTTATTTATTTTCTGTTCTTGATTCTGGCGGTTTTC